>NC_083351.1:92617700-92926137 GCF_030254825.1 Meriones unguiculatus
ACTACCTGGGTTCTATGTCAGAGGTCACTGGCTGCTGGTGAGCACCTGGGATAAGGCTGACCATGTTGAAGTGACCCAGCCCCAGGCTGGGCTGCTATGGGGTGCCGCACAGGATGGCAGATGTGGGACAAAGGTCCATAGGCCCCCGAGCACCCACTGAGGAGGAAAATAAGCCCTGACAGCACACACCTGGTCTAAAGGAAAGCAGCTGGTGTGGGCCCAGATCATGTGAGGCAGCCTCTTTCCAGCTTTGTTGGGCCCTCTCTTCTCTTGGCTACACTGAATGTCTCTCCCAGTCCAGAAGCCTGGGCCCTTTTACACAGGTTGCTGGCAAGGGGTCAGTGCAGGCCCTTGGTGGACCGAGGACACAGCAGCCTCGTGACATAGTAGAGGAAAAAGAACCTGTCCATCCCTCAACTCCCTTCTCAGTTGCCCCATATCTCTGTGAGATCTAGACCACTGCTCCCATGGAACACATAAGTACTACAGAGGCAAGGAAACAGATTTCCTACTCAGCATCCTGAAATTATAGAGGACCCATCCAGTTTCAAAAGTAGGCACCTCTTTTGTATCATCTGACATGAGAAATAAAAAGTAGAAAACCTCTAAGACTAATTGTAGGATGAAAAATACACATTTTCAGAATTTAGCATGTCTTTCCCCTGAGCCTAAGCAAGCTCTCCTAGCTTTCTGTGCTGAATTCACCCTTACAGAACATCTGACACCCCACCCCACCCAAGAAGCTAACAGTACTGAGCTAACAGTGGCAGGGTGATAGCTTCCTTCACCATCGCATGAGTGAGTCTACCTTGTCACTCACCCAGCTGCTAGAATTTTCCATCCCAGGCTGAGGCAAAGGTGGCCTTCCTGCCCTTACCTAAACTTTTATCAGTGTAGAGCTCAGCCTGACAAGGGGCCATCTTACCTCACTGCTCTCAGCTCTGGTTCAGGATGAACCCAGCTGGAGTCATAGGCATTGACCATGTGACCAAATGCTTTGCCTGACATTGGTGTTGCCTTCCCCTGGCCACCTCTCCTTCTTCTACTATCCTTCCTCAGCTGGCCTTGCTGCAGATTTCTGTAACTCAGTTCTCCCATTCACCAATCAATGACACAGGAATGTCTCAGAAAGGCCTGAGGGTGAGAACTGGGAAACACTAGCACCAGGTCCAAATGCAAAGCCATGGCCTGGGAGACCAAAGGTAGAGCAACTTTGATACCCCTGCTTCTCACCAGCTTCTCTCCACTTGAGCTTCATGCTTGGGCCCCTCATCCTGGGAGATGGCCCTTTCCTTTAATCTTCCTGTCTGGCTTCCTCCTTTGCTTGAGAGAAAGGTCATCCACCTTGGTGTTGCTTCCATACATCATGGCGACTCTGTAGAGTACTTCTTAGCTGGCATCGAGCTCCAAACTGGCAAGTTGCCCGACTTCCAGCCCAAACTCACAGGTCCCAAGAGGAGATGTTCTTGTCATTGAATCTGGCATCAGAGACCCCACAGTGCTGTCTTGGCAGCATTGTTATCTTTCTGCTTCCTCTTATCCTTCAGAGTGTCTACAATCTCATCATCAAATGCTCTTCTCATCCTTCACCTCCTTTTTGTCCCCAGCTGCTCTGCTGTTGTTCAGCACCTGTCCCCTGAGACTACCCACAGATCCTGGTCTGAAGCCTCATGATCCCCAAGCCTCAACAATACCATTGGTGCATTACAAAAGAGAAAAAGCCATGTAGCAGGTATTAAACACTTGGAGAAGAAGGCCTAGTTCAAGCTGGTGCTGTCAAATTTAGAATGAAAAATTTCAGAACATTCAGGCATCAATCCCTCCCCACTCTGCAGTGAATAAAGAAGAGCCATCAATAGACAAAGCACTTGCTGCTTTAGCACCTGAGTTTGGATACCCTGAACCCGTGTGTATTCTGGACAGGCATGCATGACATCCCGTCTAAAATCCTAGTGCTCAGGAAACAGAGGCAAGGGATTCCCTTGGGAAAACTGGGATCCAGTCTAGACTAATCAGTGAGTTATGGAATCTAGTGAAAGACCTTCCCATAATAAAGAGGAGCACTGGGGAAGCAGAGGCAGGAGGACCCTGCTGTGAGTTAGAGGACAGTCTACCTCATAGAGAGTTCTAGATCAACCAAAGCCACATAGTGACAGCCTTTTCAATAAATGAATAAAGCAACTGAGGAATACACTCAGTGTCAATCTCTGACCTCCCCATGCATGCATACATACATGCATCACCACACACATACATGTGTGTACACGTAAATGGGCACATACACACATGTGCAAACCACATACAAACATACAGAGACAAAAATTAAACAGAATGAAAGACCATGGAAGGCAGAAAGGTGGGAGAGGGTTCCCTACTCAAGGACATGATACTAAAGTTGAGGACCCACTTCTAGCTTCAGTGTTGCTTGCAAACTTAAAATAACGAAGTGTTTGTAAAAATCCATATATATTCTAACAAAGCACTTCCACTTCTGAATGCATCAAGGCTGCTGGAACCTACTGCATTCAAGGTATTAAAATTGAAGCCGATGGTGACTCCACATTAGTTATTACATCAAATGGAGATGCCTTCAAATTTATATTAAATTCAATTTAAATGCCATCAAAACCATGGTTGACAAAGTACTGACAGATGAATATTTTAGAATGACTCAATAGCAGTAAACTTTTATTTTTCTACCTTGAGGCAAGGCGATGGGCTTCTGTGTGCAATAGGTTGAACGAGGTCTGCAGTAACATGGCTTATGATTTCCATGAAGAAAATTTTTATCTTTAGAAAGTGATTTTTAAGGGCTTTAAGTCTTGAACTCTGAAAACATTTCTCCAGGCTTCTTTCTGCTCTACTCATTATTTCATGCTATGAAATCGAATCCTTATCCCACTCTCAAATACCTTCTGATTTGGAATGGACAATTAGTTGCTTTAAAGGTTTTATGTTTCATATTGGTATTCAGTAATATTTCAGCCTAATTTTTTCACTTGAAGTTTTTGATCACAAGTAGAAAAGGGTTTCTCATAGTATTTTCTCTGTGGTTGTTGAAGCAGTAAATTCTTAGTCCAGTGGATAAAAGACTCAATTAATTAGTTAACTAGTCTTTGCAGTGGCTTCTGGAAAACAAAAAGCCTTTATCTTCCCTAGTATAGGCCTTGGTGTGAGATTCTATAAGCCTCATACAGAAGGATACAGCCATGCTGTGTAAAGGGATATTAGAGTGAAATGGCAGCAGACATACTGATAATTGATAGAAAGATGATAGATAGACAGATAGATAGATAGATAGATAGATAGATAGATGAAAGAAAAAGAGAGAGAAAGAAAGAAAGAAAGGAAGGAAGGAAGGAAGGAAGGAAGGAAGAAAGAAAGAAAGAAAGAAAGAAAGAAAGAAAGAAAGAAGTTGAATTAGATGGATGGGTAGATTTGTGGGCAGGCAGATTGGATGGATAGATAGATAGATAGATAGATAGATGCCATATTTATCTAAAGAAGTAGATAACTGCCTCTAGGTACTCAGGCTCTTGTCATAGAAGGCCTAGAGTTCAGAATAACATCTTTCTCCATGCTTAGTTTTCAGAATTATGGAAGTTTTTTACCCATTGTCCTTCTTGGACATTTACCTTAGTATAAAGACCTCATATTCAGCAGTGTTTCCTAATGTTTTCTCTTTATCCCAATAAATCTCTAATTCCCATTAGTTGATTCTTACGTGGCCTGTGGCTCACTCCTCCCTCATTCCACACACCAGTCCTTGGGGAAGGCATTGTTTAGTTGGGACTTTCAAGCACAGACTTGGGATATAAGTATCCCAAAATAAGAAAGAACAATGGCCTTTCCTAAGTCCCCATGTTACCATTCCAATGCCACAGGTCAGAAAGAACACCCCAAGGAGCTGAGCACAGGCATAGTGATGCTGTTTCCACTGTCAGAGAGAGAGAGGAAGTTCTGGAGTGAGATAGCATCTTTCTGAAAAAGGTCTCCACAGCCCCTCAAGCCCTAAATGGTTTTACCAGGCAGTAAATCCCAGTGTCCAGTGAGGCCCCTGGGAGGCTCTGGTCTTGTGAATTAGAGGCAGAAGTCACATTCTTACTTCAGGAACTCTTCTGCCTTATTCCCAGGAAGAAACTGTGGTGTGATATATGTAGATCACAACCCAGGCTACTTTAGATGTTTCTTCTCAATGGTGTTGTTTCTGCTACATTTAAAGAATAAGACCACAGTAGACTTTTAGAGTATTTTTGTTGTTTGGTTTTGTCTGTTTCTCATTTTCAAGAGGAAAAAGAAGAATCAGTATGGAAATGTGTCTACTTTCTGCTTTGGTGAAGAAATAAAACCTGTTGCTTCTGGCTGAAAAGCAATGAGCTGTGACCAGAACAGCAGCCTTAGGAGAACAACACCAAAACAGCTCTGTCTGCTCCTTGACCCAGCAGAACACAGCCCACGTACCAGCATAGCTGAAGGATCACACTGATGACCTTCTACAAAATTAAATTAGGAGAAAACTGCTGTGGTTACAGGCATACACATGTCATTTGGCAATACAGAAAAGTCAAATCATTTTGTGTAGGAAGTATTGTTCTTATCTATCCCTTTGCCATTATGTGTTCTGAACTTCATTTTATAACTTGAGAATTATCCCAGCATCCTGTAGCTGTAGAGCAGTGCTAGAATTCTTCTGAGAATAGGCTTACCACTGCACTTGAACATGGAAGCCATTACGGTGTCTAAGTTTTGTCTGATTGCAAGCAATAGGGTAGAAGGAACTGTGACCATGGTGAACCGTCATGGCCTGACGTGGCGCTCAGGGTCACCATGGAAGCTGTGGAACAGTGTAACAGATAAGCTACTCTGAGCATGGCTCCTGAACACTCCCAGGGTGAGCCCAGGCTCTGCTTCCTGCCTCAAGAGGATGTCCTCACACTGAGGAGTTCCTCAGACCCTGACACGGTTCTAGGGAATGGTGAGGCAAGAGACTGTATGCCCGGACAGGAAGTGGGGAATGGAGAGGCAAGAGACAGTGTGCTCAGACAGGAAGTTCACATGCTGGAGGGAAGTTCTGGAGCTGAGAGAAGGCCCACTTTATAGAATAATACCATAAACTCAACCCTCCTCATCTGGTGAGAGGAGCAGTATTTAAGAAAAGGCCAGGGGCTGGGTAGCACTGGACCTCACTCCCAGAGGACAGGGAGTTATCACCTGAATGGTCACCTCCATAGCTAAGGTTCCCTGCCTGGGAATCAGGCAGAAGACTGGAGATAGAACCCACACAGGATCTTCCCCACCTGCTCCTGAGTGTGCCCTGTTTACTCCTGGATGTGTCCTCTGCCGCAAACTCTACAAGGCCAGAGCCTACCAAAGGCCATCTGAGTCATTCATGGTATTAATGGGGAGCTTTGGGCATCTACATTTGTAGTAGTAGTTTTTTTTTGTGGGGGGGGGGTGGGGTGGGGATCCAAACGGAAAGACACACTGGAGGCTCGCAGCCACCCTGCTCTGTCCAGCCTGAAGACTCTCATCATAGGCTTCGAGGGCCCTGAGGAATCTTCCTAGGAGAAGCTCATCACTATAATCATTTTGAGTCTTCTCAAGAGGCATAAGGAACTACCGATCTGCGGTGCAGAACACAGCAAAACGGTGTGGGGAGGCACTAACACTGTTGAAGTGCTGGGCTTGGGAGGGGTCCTCCCGAGTTAAGGGAAAACCAAGCCGAGGTCACAGGGGGCAGGACTCCTTGTTGTAGTTCATAGTGACCCTGTCCCTGGATGAAAGAGGACTGAAGTGAACTTTACCTGCGGAGAATTACGTGGCTCACAGTACCAGGAGTTGGGAGTCCTATGACACAGCCAACCACCACAGTGCACCAGGGAAGCAAAGGTTGGCTCTCAAGAGCAATGGCTCTACCTAATTAAAAATAAGAACTTGACCCAGCACTCAGGGAGGCAAAGGCAGATAGATCTCTGTGAGTTCAAGGCCTGCCTGGTCTAAAAAGTGAGTCCAGGACAGCCAAACCTATACAAAGAAACGCTGCCTCAAAAAACCAAACCAAACCAACCAAACAAAAGAAAAGAAAAATAAAAAACTAGGGTTTCAAGATTACCTGTGTTCACAGAGAGAAAAAAAAAGTGATGCAGAATTTCTGAGGCATCTTCATCCCCAAGACAATTTGCAAAGCAGACTTACAGGTGTCAGCTAGGTGTGTTGGTTCATATATGATATCCTGAACTCCAGGGATTAACGTAGAAGAATCCCAAGTTCTATTCCTGGCTACGTAGAAGCTGGGATATGGCTCAGAACACTTGCCTAGCACACATGAGGCTCTGGGGTTGATGCCTAATACTTCAAAAACAAACAAACAAACAAATAAGAATTACCAGTGACTTCTAGACACTGAGTGTGTGATACAGAGGCAGCCCACCTGGTCATCCATGCTCATGACAAATCATTGTTATTTCTTGCTGCTACCGTGTTGCTGAGTCATGACCCTCAGGCTTTAAGAGGTTAGTACAGTTGACAGAACAAAAACTCAGCTTTGTAGAGCTTCTATAATTTCCAGAACACCTGCTGTGAGTAAAACAGATTAGAGCATGTTAAAGGTTAAGCAAAAGTCACAGAACCCTGCTTAGATTCAGATTCTGGTTTAGGAAAACCATAATGGCAGTGCAATTAGGCAATTTAACCTCAGAGAACATCGGGACAGAGAGATATCCAGGCATTGCATCTCTGCCTTTCACCGCTCCTTGAGCAAGTGGCAGGAAACAGATGGCCAACATTTCTGGGTGTTATAATGAGGAGCAGTGTTAGCTGATCAGATCTGGTGATTAAGGGGTATCAAAGTAATACTCCCTACTGGGTTTCATGAAAGAATTTCACCCTGGGAATCACTGGGGTCCGCTCATCCAAGCTCCTATCCTAAAGAAAAAAGAAATGAGATTTCAAGACAAAGTGTGGGGATTCTCTCCACAGTGCATGGTGGCTGGCCAACTATGCTCATGTCATCAGAGTTGACTTCCCTCAATCCTTTGTAATAAGGCCAACTGTACCGCTGTCACTCAGGCCATCTACAGATTCTGGCCTTGTCTCCAGACCTTTGCATCAACACATCAAATGAGTCCTGCTTTCAGAGAGCCACCAGTCTGCTGCAAGCTCTTGCAGAAGTCAAACCCATGCAACCTATCTTCTTAAGCTCTGTGTTAGATGAGGTTGGATTGGAAATGAGGAGACCCTGGAAGGGTTTTGTACAAATGCATTTGCCAGAAGCAGCCCCAGAGAAGCTGAACTGAGACTTAGGAATGAAAATTATCTGGGAAGGCCATACACAATGCAGGAAATAGAGAAGGAAGTCTTCCCCTTTTGTGACACTCGTGATCACTTTAGTTACCATCCTTGAGTGAGAAGAATTATTCTTAGACGTTTTGAGCTATCCAATTTGTGGCAGGAGGGATCCAGGAGGTGAGTGGCAATGAGGGGTGGCTATGTCACACTACCAAGCCCTCACAGCTTTCCAGAAAAAAAAAATTCACTGAGTACACTAAACTTCCTGCCTCACTGCCTGCTGTTCCTGGAAAGGTAGATTTGGACATTATCAATACCTTCATCCCTTCCAAGTGCCACAGAAGGCAAGTCCTGTGCTCACAGTGCATCTTTCTCCACAAAACTGCAGATACTCTGCTGCACTTCTGACAGTGAACCCGTACCCCAATCACACGCCACTTGTTCCTTCACAACCATACTGCAGAAGTGTGAGGAGACATGACGGTTCCCAGGGAGAAAGTAAATCCCAGTGTGCACTCAGCATGCCCAGTGTCCGTGAGACTGGACCGGCCCTCATGCGATGTCATCAGGGTGATACCCTCAGAGATAAGATAGACAAGTAACCTCATAATCTCTGGGACTCTTTCTAAAGTATATGGCTCCTGTTTCCTTCCATTCCTGCTTCCCACCACTGCTGGAATATAGTCATATTTACATTTGGAAAGCATGTCTGACCTCCCTGGTCAGAAATGACTATCTTTCTCTCACATACTGCAAATTCATGAAGAAGGGACATGCAAATACCAAGTCAACTGATGGACTGCCCTGAGAGTGACCATGTGTACACCAAGTGCTTGCTGCTCTGTGATCTTCCCTGAGTACATGACACTCAGGACCTCAATATGTCTCCCCTGAGGCAAATGATGTAAATACAAAAGCCAACTGATCACAGCGTCTTTGCCACCACCAACAGAAGTCCTGTGTCTATGGCACACATGCTTGTTTCTTTCCTTTCTGTAAAGCTATTTCCCATGCCTTTTCCCTTCCAGCCATCAAAAGGCAATCTGCACTCTTTCACTGAAGGTTCTTGGAGGGTTTGAGTTATCTTTATAAATAATATACATACATAATATTGACACCCACTCTAAGCTCATTTGAAAGTGTTGTAGAATCATTGACATTTGATTAATTAGATGATAGACTTAATGGCTTTTGATAGCATCATGAAAGCCTCCGATTTCCACGTGCAGTGTATGTGTTTTAGCTGTCACTTCAAGAAAGGATCTGAAGATTGTTGCCTCCACTGTCAGTCTGCAGCTATAAAAGTCTACTGCAAAATTCAACTGACCTTCCCGATAATCAACAAATCACTACTATGTTGGATATTTCAAAAGTTTGGTGGAAGTACCCAGTGGTCTTGTCTGATGAAAGGGACTGAGTTCCAGTGTCTGTGTGTACAGACTTAGAAAAGGTTTTGGATGCTGGCAACAGTGTCGACACATGTACAGAAGCACTCACTCTGTGATGAACAGGGGCCAACGAGGACTTTCTAGAAGTCCAGGCACCCCACTGAGGAGTCCAGCTTCCTCCAGCTTCATGTAGATGCCTGTAGCAGAGGCCAAGGCCTGTCTACGAACCAAAAAAGAGGGTAGACCGTGGAGGAAAGCATTTTCACAACTCTTATCCTTCTGCCAGAACCGTTATCCCCTGAACTCCAGCATACTGTGGGATTTTGAAATGCTTGTTTGCACTCAGTGACTGGCAGTACGTGTCTGCTGAAACCAAAAGCCCGTGATATATTCGAGGGAAGGCGAAATGGTGGGTGTGCCTACAGTCTCCTGCATGCAACTACTGTGGGAGAGATGGCACAAGGCTGCTCTCTTGAGATGCGCAGAAAACTTTCTCTGCCTTGCTTGAGGGATGTAAACTCAGGTCAAGTTACAAAGACACAACTCCTGTTCCAAAATAAGATGTGCAGGTGAGCAGGAAGCTGAAGGCATGAGCATGAGGTGAAGTTAGGAAGACTGTGACGTCCAGAGAGTAAAACTGGACAGCATGTATGTGTGTGTGAGAGAGAGAGAGACAGACAGACAGAAAGAGAGAGTGTGTTCCTGTTATACAGTGTGTTCCCATGTGTGTGTGTAGAGTGTATTGTGTACTTGATTGTGTGTCTATGTATGGAGGGATGTCCCTGTATGCATGTAGGAGTGTCCATGAGTGTGTTTGTCCAGTGTTTGTGTACAGTGTGTCTCTATATGTGTCCATGACTGCGTGTATTTGTGAGTGTTCATGAGAGAGAGTATAACTAAGAAAGAAGGATTCATAGTTTTAAAGTTTAAATAATTTAAAATAATGTTCAATCTGAAAAATCCCAGAAGAGATAGGGCAAGAAAGAGTAAGCATTAGCATTTGTGTTAGGGTTTGTGCTACGGTTAGGGTTAGGTTAGAATTAGGGTTAGGGCTAGGGTTAGAACAGCGGTTCTCAAACTTTCTAATGCTGTTGTGATTCTTTAGTACAGTTTCTCATGTTGTGAAGAACCCCAACTATAAAATTATTTTCATTGCTACTTCATAACTATAATGTTGCTACTGTTATGAATCATAATATAAATATGTTTTCTTTTTCTTTTAATTTTTATTTATACATTTTACATTCTGGTCCCATCCTCCCTCCCTGTTTCCCCTATCTTCCCTCCTCTACTCCCACCCCAGCATATCAAGTTGCATCAGGACTGAGCACATCCTTTTCCCCTGGACCTGACAAGGTAGCCCTGCCAGGGTTAATTAATCAACAGCACACAACAGAGTCCACGTTAGAATCAGCCCTCATTCCCCTTACTAGGGAACCCATATGAGGGCCAAGCAGCCCATTGGCTACATCTATGTAGAGGACCTAGGTCCAGTCTGTGCACAGTCCTTGGTTGGTGCATCAACTTCCTGTACCCTGGTTAGTTGGCTCTGTTGGTCTTCTTGTGGGCTCCTGTCCCCTCTGGTCCTTCTATCCTTCCCCCAACTCTTCCGCAAGGCTCCCTGCTCTGCCCAGCATTTAGCTGTGAGTCTCTGCATCTGTGTCCATCAGCTGCTGAGTGGAGCCACTCAGAGAACAGCTATGCTAGGCTCCCATCTTCAAACATAGAAGAGGATTATTAATTGTGTCAGGTGTTGGCTGTCTCCCATGGGGTGAGTCTCAGGTTGGGCCACTAATTGGTTGAATCTTCCCTCCATTTCTGCTTTATTTTCATCCCTGCACATCTTGTAGACAGGATAAATTTTGGGTCAAAGTTTTTGTGAGTGGGTTGCTGTTGCTCTGCCTCCACTAGGAGTTGTGTCTAGTTAAAGGGTGAACTCTTCAATCTCCATTACCCCTGTTAACTAGGAGTCTCAGCTTGAGGCATCTCCATAACCTCCTAGAAGCCTACCTACCCTTTCTTAGGTCTTCAGTGTGTCACAGAAATATCTGTTTTCTGTGGGGACAGATAACCCCTGGTTAAGGGTCATTTGACCTCCAAAGGGGTTGTGACCCACAGGTTGAGAAACACTTGGTTAGATGGTTAAGGTTAGGCTTTGCAGAACGTGCAGGAATTGTGGATGTGTTGTGGTAGGCCTCATTCAGCTCAGGGACCACCCTGAGCCTCTTTGTGTTTCTTCATTCATCGTCCAACCCCAGTATTCCACCTGCATAACCAGAAGGTAGGGAGATTAGGAAGCCAGTTCAATACTTCTGAAGCCAGTGTACCTTTTATCTCCCTTCCACACTCTCCTTTAAAGTCCCCAAGTTAAGTATAGGCATAAAGAAGAGATGAAGATTTGGAAATAGATGCGTAAAAATATAGATAATTTAGTCATAGAAAGGTCAAAGCAAGAAATTGATGTAGAAATGGAGAGAATACAGACATTGGGATATATGTGTCTATAAATAGATATAAATTTGTTAAATCAAGGAAGTCTTGATTTATTAATTCTCAGAAAAGAGACTCAGGACTGGCCCTTTGGCTTCAGATATAGAAGCCAAGACCAGAGTCCATGTGTGAATATGTGTGAATGGTATGCTGAGCTGGGCACACAAAAGCCCATATATGTCCATCTCTCAGGAGTATGTTTGTGTGTGTATTGCATAGGCATGAAGGTATGATTACATGGTACCTATTGTGTCCATGACACCGTTACACATGCTGTACAAATCAAAGAACTTATACGAGCAGACTCGGGCACTACGGCTGGAGGCTTACTTCCTTTACCAGCTCCTTTCAGGGCATCACGGCACAATGGCATTCGGCTCAGAGGATGCAGTTTACAGAAATGCATGTGGCTTTTCCTCAGATTAGTTTAGGGAATTAGCACACAGTAGCAGCAGCTACTAAAACGGTAACTTCTCCCAGCCTTGCCAGTTCACAGACCGAAACGCTTCCTTTAAAGTTAGAGTCTCGGCTCTGTGTATCTGACTCTGCTGCCTGGGTGGGAGCCAGGAACCCACAGTCATGGGGCAGTCATAGGTTTCCTGGTCCACTCTCTTTATTTCACCTGGGGGATCATTTGTCACAGGGTTAATGAGAGAAAACAACAAGGTCACCGAAAGTGAGCTACCAAAGACAGGTGAAAAGGGGCAGGAAATACCAGCCTTCAGAAAGAGACTTTGAGGAAAGACTTGGTGAGGCCACTTATGGAACATGGGGATGATCTCTTTTGGAAGTTAATACAAGGCAAAGGCTTACCTGGGTCGAATCCCAGGACTTACAGGCTCCAGGAACGCCACCCCTGCTGTTCTATGGTACCATATAGACAGTCGTTCAGGGAGAACACTGCACAAATGCCATCAGTAGAGTCCTCACACCATAACTTGGCACTCACCACCCTCCTGTGTAAAAGGCAAAAAAAAAAGTAGCCACCCAGCAGCCACCTGAGGGTCTATGAGACATCTAAATAAGATGCTGCTGCTAAGGTGCAGGCAGGAGCTCACTGCTGGCCTCTGAGAGAACCCTACACCAAGGCCAGTCAGCCCCATCACATCAATATGTGGTTCCCCCTACCCAAGAGCCAGCTGCACATGGGACATCTGGATACTCCTTCTCTAAGGGCCAACTGCACATGAAACTCCAATTTCTCTTCCAAAGTGCTGCACTAATTCTAATGTGCATTTTCTCCGAGGGTGATGGAATTTGCTGACTGCTCTGGCCGTGAAGACCCATTCATATTGAGTGGAACTCTTCTGGTTCCAGAAAGCATAACCCTCAGAGGGACCACCTGTGTGCATCCAGCATCACTTGAACCCATGACTACACAGATGTTGCCTCTTTTCCTGACAGCTGGATTGATTAATCCAGTCTTGGGAGACTCCTTCCCTTATATAAGTCAGAGGACTTATGGTCAGCTCTGAGAGCCCAGCACCTGAGAAAGCTGAGTTCTACATTAATTATGCACCTTTGTTTGTACTTTTTTCCTCCTCATTCCCAGCACAGCCCCACTACCACCCCTGCCCTGAAAGAGGACAGTCACGCCTATTCTTACCACAAGTCCCTAGAACAATTTGCTTTGTTTTCATTCGAATGCCATCTGAAGCCACTAATTACAGAAATAAAATATTAGGTGGGGAGGAACATTTCCTATGTGTTTGCCCAGTTAACTTCTCTTATCAGGGACACTCATTAAAATTAATAGCAGTTAGTGTTCGTAAAAGTGGTTTTGAATTTCATGAGATGCTTTCTCACCTTTAAGCCTCCCACTTCATCAAAACATCATGTGCTGAGGCTTATGAGCTGGGGAGAGGGCCTTGACAGGGAAGTGGTCTCCAAGAAAACTACCCTTAAATGCTCTTGATAATATATGCATGTGCTTATGTATATGCACGCAGGTGCACACACTGTTCTGCGCAGCTTTCTATCTTTGATTACCATCTACCTGTAAGTTGAATTGTGAATTTAATTGGTACCTTTGCTGAAAGCCATGCTCTCCTCCAGGTGGCAAAAGGCTGTAAGTTCAGGGGCGTAATAATGACACTTGCACCAGCAACCTGAGCTTCCTTACCATTTGAACCTCACCTCTCAAAAAGTCTGTTCTTCACATACAAGCTCCTCCTGGAAGCCATCTCCAAGGAGAGAGCATTGCCTTTGCCTGCCCTCTCTGCTCAGTAGAAAGCGAGTTCATCGAGTTAATTAGCTGTGAGAAGCAAAAGGTGGACAAGGAAGGATGGAAACACACTTGCTGCCTCTCCCCTTCCAAATATGTCCTCTTCTTCCTCTCACTGAACAAACGCTTTTCAAACTATGGCCCTTTTAAGCCTTAGGTTGTTTAATGAGTGTGCAGTAAGGACACATAGCTAAGGTAAGCTCTAATTATCTGTGGCTGCCTTAGAGTGTGTGAAGAAGCACATGAGCTCATTCCTGGGAACTGAGAAGGTCTGTGCAGAGAAGAGGAGGGAGGATGCCTACTGAGAAAGCCTAGAGTTGGGGTGACAGGACGGGATGTAAGTGAGGAAGGCAAAGCTTTATATTGTACAAGCTACTGTTTCTATTAGTCCCAACATCAAGTCCTGCTCCCAGGGAAAGAGGACCTAGATCCCTGAAGCAGGAGCAGCCTTCAGCACTGTCTACACTGTCTCCAATTCTACCTCTCCATAGCCTGCAGGTGATGATCACACAGGACTTCTGCAGCTGTTAGTCCACAAAGAGCCCCAACACAAGGGTGTATTTTAGGACCCTCAGATGCAAGCAGGAGTAGTGAGGGCATGAACAGGAGAAGGATGCCAAGACTGGGTGGGGACTGGAGTCTTAAGCTTGAGTCTGTGAGCAGGTAGTTGGGTCACCTGGATGACCCTGGGTGAGGCAGGTGTGTGGCCTGTGGTATGCTTGGGGTGATATTTAGGGGCTGGGTACAACATAGTTTGTGAGGGCAGACATCCCAGTGAGAACACTGCAAGAAGTGAACAGAGCTCAGGGAAGGGCAGAGAAGGGTAGGACAGAAAGAGTTAATAAGAACACCAAGTGCTGTGGAGACTTGTGACTGGTAGTCCTGTCAAGTCCTCACAACTGGGGCAGCTGTCATTGACAGCCAGCCTCCCCTACCCTGCTCCCTCCACACAGAACTTGTATTGCCTCTTCAGAGGATAATATTCTCTGAACAAATCTGATATCTTCCTGTAGATGTACAGGGGAGCAGGAGTCATCAGACAGCCATCACCCAGTTAGTGCTGGGCATACGCATGGGCTGTGCTGACAGCGTTAACTGTTGGTCTGACACAGCCTAGAATCACCTAGGAAGAGGCTTCTAACAAAGAACTTGTTGGCCTGTGGGTATGTCTGTGGGGGCTATCTTATTTATTATTGATACAGGAAGACCCCACCCATTGTGGGCAGCACCACTCCCTAGGCAGGGGGAGTATAAGAGAGGAGAAAGCTGGCTGAGAACAAGCAAGGATGAATTTTTCTCTCTCTGCTCATGACTGTAGATATAATGTGACAAGCTGCCTTAGTGACTTCCCAGAAATGACGGACCATGACTTGTAATTGTAAGCCAAATAAACCCTTTCCTCCTTGTATTGCTTTTTGTCAGAGTTTGCCACAGAAATGAAACTAGGGCTACAGCACAGCAGAACCTCACAAGGATCCTAAAATCCTAGTCATCACGCCTTTGTGCAGGCTACAGCTAAACTCAGGGTCGGCAGTGTAAGAGCCTATGTCCCAAACAGCACCTCACCCCACTTCACCCCACTGGAAGGCAGCAGATGGACAGACTGCGGGTCTTGATGAAAACCTTATGTCCACATCTGTCACTTTGATTGTGTCATACTGCTTTTCAACTCTTCTCTCTCTGAACACTTAAAAACACAGTCTGTACATGACCCAATGCATCTATCCATACTTGTCACATATATTTCTTGTCAGCACCAAACATGAAAGCATGGTGGTAGGAACAGCAAGTAATCGGTCAGCTTGTTTTCATGGTGAGGAAACAGGAAGAAATAAATTCTGAGGCTTAGCACTCCTTCTCATCCCCTTCTTCATTCAGTCATGAATCAGCCCTTGGAACGGTGACATCCATGCTCGCATTCAGGGTGTGACCCCCTCATCAGTTATACCTCTCTAGAAACACCCTCACAGGCATCCCTAAGGACTTGCCCCCAGGTGGTTCCAGTGAAGATTAACCAGCAGGGTACCCATGCTTAATCAGCTCCAAACTAACACTGTGGAGTGTAGTGACTCTGAAATCCAAATGGCTACAGCACCCTTCAATTAAGACATGAGACCATTTACTGTGAATGAGATGCAGGAACTGCCAGCAAATCAGTGCTCGTGGAGAAAGTTATAGCATGGATCTGTGATGAGAAATGTAGTCTGAGGAATGGTCTTCATAGACAGAAAGAAGAGAGCTGGAACATTGAGGAGCTGGCCGAAGCAAAAGCAGGGTCACAAGCTTTCTGGAGCAGTGTTGGCCTACTCTTCAGCATACTAGGGGTGATTCTGCTCAATGAAGCATCACAGTGACTTCTGTATGCATCTTTAAAAGTCTTTCTTTTGGGAAAATTTAGTTAAGTGAATTTAGTTGTGTGTATCTCAGTTTTCCCCACTCAACAACAGTGCTCTAAGGCATGTATGGAAACAAAAGTCTTGACAAGTGTTTACTCAATACCTCTTATCAGCATTATGGTTACTTGTCATGCTCTAAGAAATGTCCACAGGCTCACATACTGAATACTTGATCTTCAGCTGGTGCAGCTCTTTAGAAGTGACTGGGTTCTGAGGGCATCAATGTCATCAATAGATTAAGATATTGATTTGTTGACAGCTGGATGGGATATTAGAAGCTGGCCATTGGAAGTGTGCCTGTGAAGGAGATATATATTCATTACTTTCTATTGCTCTGATGAAACATCATGACCAAGGCAACTTATATAAGGAAGGGTTTATTTGAACTTATGGTTCCAGGGGAACAAGTGTCCATTGTGGAGGGAAAACCTGACAGCAAGCAGCAGGGATGGCTGAAGGAACGGGGAACTGAGGACTCACATCTTTAACCACATGCAAGAAGCAGAGGGAGAGAACTAGAAACGGGGCCAGGGCTTTAGATTCTAGATAGCTGGCCCCAGCTCCATAATTCCTTCAGGAAGGGTGCACTTCTTAAACCTCTCCAGACAGCACCACCAACTGTGGACCAAACATCTGAATGCTGTGTCTATGGAGGACATTCTCATACAAACCACTGCAGGATACCCCACCCCCAAATCTGGCCACCATGACAGTTTGCCTCCTTTCTAGCATTTACACTCTTTGGGCTTTTTGACTTTCTCAGCTTTCTCAGGCCCAAAGACATGGAGCCAACCCACCTAGACCAAGTGAAACATTTGAAATGGTGAACTTGCTTTCCTTGGTTGGTTATTTTGTCCAGATGATGGGAAACTGAGGAATGAGCTGCCAGAGATTGTAGGTAGAAATAGAGGATGCCCTGTCAGATTGTAAGTTTATGTTTCCACAGAGCATTTCCCAGCCTGTGTAAAGCACATAGTTAGACACTGATGATCCAAAAAGTATCCGTTGTGCATCTTAGGGTAAGTGTGACTGGATTCCCTATTGTCCTTTGTGACTCTGTTGTTTATAGGCTTATAGATTCTTGTTTGAGTGTTCATGTTATTCATGTTTATTATCCTCATATTTATTTACTTTTTTTTTTTTACTTCAAGCACCTGTGAAATGCTGTGACCTTGGGAAGCAGTCTGTTTTTGTGCTTATGAAATTGAAAATGAACTTTGATACGACCCTGAGATTTTAATTGGTAACAGTGTATCCATATGGATTCATCACTGGAAGTCATGTGCCTCCTTATTGCAAGATGGTAATAAAATGGAAACTGAGGCAGCCAGTTATTGGTGTCTGTGGTGCTAAGTTCCAATAAGTCTCAAAAAAATGAAGGTCTATTTAAAAGCCAAGCATACAATATATAGATCCACTAAATTATCTGGCTTTTGACATGGCATCAACAGAATCCCTTGTGTGAAGACAGAAAGAAGCAGAGCAGGGATGAGACCTCGGCAACCCTACACAACAGCGCATACTGATAAGCGTATGGTAAGATCCTGGTGAGCAAGTAGCAGTGCTCAGCAAGTGAGATTCAAACCCAGAACTCAGACATCTTGGCTGCTGTAGGGAGCTTCGAAGTCTAGTTGTGTTGCTTGTGGCAGTGAGGAAGTGGCAGTCAGAACTGCTGGCCTTCAAAGAAAAGAAGTCCCTCCATGTCTGTCACAGTTAGTGTAAACAGGTAACCTGAAACAAACCTAGGGTCACCTGGTAAGAGAGAACTGTAGCTGAAGAACTACCTCAGTCAGATTGGCCTGTGGCCAAGTCTATGGGGCATTTTCTTGGTTGCTAATTAATGTAGGTGGGCCCAGCCCACTGTGAGCAGTGTCATCCTTAGGCAGGTGTTCCTGGGCCAGTGAAGAACAAGAGCTGAGCTGGTCAGAGAGAAAGAGATGGAGGGAGGGAGAAAGAAAGGGAGGGAGGGAGAATAGAAAGGAGAGAGGGAGAAAAGGAGGGAGAGAAGGAGGAGAGGGAGAGAGAGAAAAAGGGGCGAGAGAGAGAGAGAGAGAGAGAGAGAGAGCTCTCCCATAGGCTGCTTTCCTCCTGTGGTTTCTGCTTCAAGCTCCTGTCTTGAGCTCCTGACTTCCCTTAGTGATGAACTGTAACCTAGAAGATAAAATAAACCCTTCACTCCCCAGGTAGCTTTTAGTCAGGGTGTTTTTCACAGGAACAAAAAGCATGCTAGGATAGTGCTCTTCTCTACTCAAATCTGCACCTAGACCCTAATCCTGACCCTAACCCTAGCCCTGACTATGACCTTGACCCTAACCCTAGCCTTGACTCCACCCATTTTCCTTGAGGATCATTGCTTTATTTTTTCTGCTCCCTGTGTTAATCAGTTCTCTGGACTGTGACAAAACACCTGAAATCCACTGACAAAGAAGAAAGGGTCATTTAGGCTCATAGTTTTAGAGCTTTTGGTTAATGGTCACATAGCCCATTTCTCTGGGCATTTATTATGGCAGGGACCACAAGATGGAGAAACTTTTTCCTGTGGCCACTCATACACATCCAGAGGAAGAAGGAGCTGCTGCTCTACCCTCAAGGGCACTGCCCCACTGAGCCAAGGACTCACTGCCTGCCAATCACACCAGGCTGGGAACAAGGCTTTAACATATGAGCCTTGGGGAGCTGCCTCAGATCCAAACCATGACTGCCTCCCACCATTTGAGCTGTCCTGTCACACAAGCGGGCAATGCCCAATGATTTCTAGGCTCAGTGCAGTCCATGTTCTCCAGTCCTCTGACCCCAGAGCCTGCACAACAGCCTGCCACTTAATATTCCCCAAACCCTTTAAAGGCTGCTGTGTACCCAGCACACACACGTACATAGAACAAGGCCAAGGCCACAAAATGACATTTTAGCTTCTCTTGGGAGACTGCAGTCAAGACTCCCCGGACTAAGATTTGAACCTGGTTATCCTATATACATGCTCCTTTCTCTGCTCTTTTCACCTGTGCTGGAAGTGGATTTTACCTGCAAAGCCATCTTGTCGACCCTATTATAAGGGAAAATGTATTTGAAATATCTTGAGTATGATTACATTTAAAAAATATCACTTGCAAATAAAGCATAAATTATGCCAAAATGCTTGATTACTGCAGGGTTAGACCAGTAAGTCCATTGTAAAGAAAACAAAAGCAGACTGGGCAAGGCAGCACATGTCTTTAATTCCAGCATGAATGAGACAGAGGGAAGTGGATCTCTATCATTCAAGGCTGCCTTGATCTATACAGAGAGTTGCAGGCTAACTAGGGGCTATATCGTGAGAACCCCCCCCCCCCCCAAGACACCTCACCTCCCAAAAAAGGAGAAGAAAAAAAAAAAAAGAAGGTAAAAGCAGACAGGATGAATATGGATATGTAAGTTAAACATCATGCTTTCTTCCTTTGACCATACATACAAACACAATCACTTCATTTGAATGGCTCCACCAAGCTGTTGACAAAAGGGCCCAGCTTCTTGGATAGATCTCTGGTTTCTGACTTCATTCACAGGAATTATTTCCCAAGGTACAGGACAAAGCATGCTGGGTTGAATACTACCTAAGCCTACTTCCTGATAGTCTGACCCCAACTAATGCATAGTCTGGGCCTCATCTCTTTCTGTCCTCATGGGCATCACCTGCTGTTGCACACTGTAAGTGAGACCTATGGACCAGAGTAGGCAAGTAGACAGCTGTCATGTTGGGGAGCATTAAGACCCAGTCTACGTAACCTGAGAAACTGTCTGTGAGCCCTAAGAGCTTCCTTCCAGTATGGATCCTGGTGACTACTCCTTTGTTTTGTTTTGTTTTGTTTTGTTTTGTTTTCAGATAAGGTCTCCAGTAGCCCAGGCTGGCTTTGAACCCACAGTGTAGCTAAGGATGTCCTTGAAATTCTGATCCTACAGCCTCCACCTCCAGAGTGCTAGGACTGCAGGTGTGCACCACCATGCCTTGTTTACTGAGTGAGTGCTGGGGGTCCATTGCTTTATGCATGCTCACCAAGTACCTCAATGATCTGTATCTGTGGTCACTTTGTATTTCATGAGGAAGAGAAGCAGACAGGTAAGAATGAGAAACTCCCCTGTGTGTCTATGGTATGACTCAGTGGAGCAGCAGAGCACCTGCAGGAGCTGGACTGGGCAGGAGAGACCATGGTAGGATGTCTTGAATGCCACCCTCCCTTACAAGGTCCTGGAGTTCTGATAAATGCTCCCTGCTCAGCAGTACCCCAACCTCAGAGGACCTTTCTTGCAGTTCTGCAGAACAAGGCCAAAACATAGGGCTGTGCATAAGAGACACACTCTTGGCACAAAGAGATGTTCAGGCTCCATCTCAGATCAAACATGCTCCAGGAGACTGACTCCATAAGCTCTTTAAGGTTCTGTCAACACCCAGGGGGATTTAGGGCCCGTATACTTCCCTGCTCTGGTAGGTCCTTTCCACAGGCTTCCTAACCTCAATGAACAACGTCCAGACTAAGGGTGACTGTCCACACTGCTCCTACCAACCTGTAGCCCCGGGCAGCAGGGAGGTCTTCTTCCTGCCAGATCCTGGAGTACCGTGTGTTGTGCCCAGTCTTAACAGTGTCTGAAAGGTAGAAGACAGGGCTGTGCAACTAATGCATTAGTATATGAATCCTCTAGAAGGTGCCAAATTTAAGAGGACAGTCTTCATTAAATATAGCTCCTCAGAGGGTCTGTGTCCTGGCCACATATGCTTTTCTACCCACAGCACTGCTTTACCTTACCCCATCCTTCACAGCCGGCCACACAGAAACAGCAAGAAATGTCAAATGAGGCTCCCTTGCCACAAGTCTCAAGTTTGGGCCCTCCCTTCCTCCATTTCTCTGCCTTGGAGACATTCTCAAGGAGCTGGCTGGGCCTTGGTTCCTCCTGTTTATGTCTGGGCCCATTATCAGAGAGGGTGTTTTAGTTGAAGGGTTGAGTATCATATAATCATTATAACATGAACTGTTTTTCCACTGTGTGACAGCCAGTGAGAAGGGACCTAGACCTGCCACCCACTCCTATTTAAACAAACCAATGTCACTCTGGAGGCCAGAGGGAGCCTGCTCTGCCACCCTCCCCCACTGATATTTGGCAAAGCTGTCAGGCTTGGTCTCCCTATTGGCCGGTGGGGAGCAGCAGGGGGTCCACTGTTCTCTTGGGGCCTGTGAGCTCCTCCAGGGTGCAGTTCCCCAGGATGAGGAGGATTAAGGAGAGGTCCCGGTGGCTGTCACCACTCCCTCAGACCTTCCACTGAGTCTAACCAAGAAAGACTACCAAGTATAGCTTTCCACAGGTTTGAGCTGACCTCCAAGGGGGGACCTGCACACCCACACCAAGGCCTTCTGACGTGGAATGGAAGGCTGCATCTTCCTGGATTCTGGTAAATCCTGAGGATCCTCTCCCTACCCTTGGGGGGGGGGGGTGTTGATACACAGTCCCTGAAGTCACTGGAACCTGAGCTAGTCACCATGAGGCCCCCAAAGGAAGGCACTGCAAATGAAAGGTAAAACGTTTGCGGCTCAGAACTCCCAGAAATAGCAGGAAAGCACCCGATGATCTGGCGTGCTCTCTGGCGCCCCCATCCTGACCAACACCTTTTGCAGGGAGGCCTCCTACTGGGATCCTAGGGAGGAGCAAGAGAGGAGCGCTGCGTATTTCCGGGTGACTAACTCGTGTGGGGCCAGAGGCTCCCCTATTTCTTTGGATAAGCGCCTAAGAAATTCCGAAGACCCACGCCTGCAGGCAACGAGGCGGGTCACCAGCCGCGCACTCCTGCCCTCTCTCAGATCCTGGAGTGTGGGACCAGAGGCGCAGGAGGGGCTCCACGGGTGCTCTTCCCGTCAGAACTCCCGCCTTGGTCCAGCTGCCCGATGCTCCACCCGGGACCCCACACTCCGGCTCGGATCGAGCAGTGCTGGATTCCCATAGAGTATGGGAAAATCTAGTTCTGTTCAGAGCAGGACAGGGACCTGTGCGAGGAAGGAATCTAAGAAACGTCAAGGGGGTGGGGGTGAGGGGTGTCGGCTGTGGGCTGGAAGAAGTTCCAGCCGCGAGTAGCTGCTGCGGGCTTGGGGAGGCGGAGCGCCTTTTCTTAGAGGCTCCAAGACCTCTTAAAACCAGAGGCGCTTTCGATTTGCCCAGCTCTAGGCAACGCGGCATCCTGACAGCTCCTTTTTGAGGAGCTGGATCTAGAGCGATCCGCCGTGCCGGACAGGCCGGCTGCTTCCTGGGAACGAGGGGACTGAGGGCTGAGACCCGGGAGGGAGAACACGGAGCCGGAAGGGCTGCGGTCTTCCGTGGAAGGAGCCGGAATAGCACGGGAACAGGGGCCTCCCAGCGCAGCAGAGGGAAGCCCACAGCCTATGGTCCCGTGGCCCTGCGGCCATTGAGTCCTCAATGGAGTCTTCGAAGCCTTTTACTGTACCTGTCTACCCCAAAGAAGATGAGTCCTTCTTTGAAGATCAGGGCAGGCGGTGTCCCCCAGGCCTTGAGTCCCTGACCGTTTCGCGGGGCTTGCAGGATGATTCTCTGGGTCCGATGGGTCTTTCCCCTCCACGCCCACCCTGCCCGGGTGCTCTCGGCCCTGCCCCACCACCCCGCCCCTCCCTGCCACCACCACTCTTAAAGCCTTCAAAGTATCTCTTGCTCTCTATATGCCACCGCATCAGCTTCTGCGAACCTGCCTGCTGACTGTGGCCCTATAGGACCTCGGTGTGATAATTAAGGGCACTCATGGCATGTCCTCTGTTCCGGAGGACAGGCGAATAGAAAGGGGCCCTGAAAAGTAAGCCATAGGACTCCTCAGGCTAGGATGGTTCTGGGGGCGGGTGTGAGGGCATGGCGAGCTTTGGACAGGACAAGTCCTGAAACCAACCGATTATAGTAGCTAGGTCAAATCCTGTGCTTGGGACAGATCCTGGGTATCATTTTCAGGGCGAGAAAACACTTCAGAAAGCACCTCAAAACACCCCACCCCAAGCCCTCCACACGCACAAGAGGCTCCCATAAATAAGGGTCCCTGCAGTAAAGTGTACAGAGTTGGGGAACAGCCTCAGCTCTAGGAAGCCTGCGTCCAGCTCAGGCCTTTAGCATGAGACTGTCCTGGTCAGTCTCTGGGATGGTGGATAGTACCAGGGCCTCCTTGCCAGCTTTCCTTGGGCGCTGCTGCTCAACATGAGTCCAGAGCCAGGATTTCGTCCCTTCTCTCCTTCTCTTGCCGCTTTCAGGGTCTGAGGGCTGCCCTCCTGTTCCCTTCTAATCTGATAACTAAACGCCTAATCAGTCCGGGCTTGGTGCCCCTCCTAGTTCGCCGCCCCACCCCCAGCTCTGGTTGAGTAGGGAACGAGAGCTTGCACACGGGCTGGGAGTAAGTGCAGCGCCGCAGCACCTTTCCCCCAATCCCCCCCCCCCCCCCCCCCCGTCTCCTCGGAATGGGCAAGATCTCAGAGGAAGACTCCGGACGGACCACCTCCCCCGGACACCTTCGGGTTAACAGGAGGAAGTCCCTTCCCTTGATCTTGCGGGGCTGAAACCCGGACTGCGGGCACGCTGGGATCTCAGACCTGCGCGGCCCTGGCAGCCCAGCCCCACATCCTTTGATCGGCCTTATTCATTCCAGCTGCGCTCTATTTGTCTGTCATTTTCCCCCTTTCCTGCGGAATCATTATTTATGGCAGAAAAATAAAAGGTGCTCCCTGGAAAGAACCAAGGCAAGGAGTAAATTTCTGAGAAACAAGAGAGTGAATGTGTTTCCTTTTAAAGGTCACCAAAAAGGAGTGGAGAGGGAAGGGGAGAGGGGGAGGGAGAGGGTCTGATCAGTGCTTCCTGGAACTCATTACGGGAGAGCATTAACTAATCACCAGATCAGAGCCAGGAAAAAACAAATATTTTAAAAATAACCAAAGGTAATTATAACCCTGTTGTTGACACTAACGATTAATAATTGATCAGGAGTTACACACAATAAATTGTCAATTTATCTCCCCATAAAAAATGCTTGCTAGTGTAGCTGGGTTTCCTCCCTTGGGCATGTCCTGAGAAGATCGGCTCTGTGCATACATGCTGCTTGGATCCTCACAGTCAATCCTTGAAGAATATTAGACTTAACTTCTTTCCAGCTCCAAATAGAACTAGATGATGCTGGAGCAGCTTTTGAAAGCCTTTTCCTTAAGAGCTCAGGGCCAGATTTAAACAAATAAGCATTCTTCCTCCTCCTCCTACCTGGGATTGCAAGAGAACAGACAGGGCATTTCATCACTATTTTAACTGTATTATCAGTATTGACTTCCTAAATAATGTCTTCATTTTTCTTAGAAAAGACAGCACTCTGTGCCCACACCAGAAAATGAGAGCCAATTCTCTACTGGGAGTTTGGAGGGGTCGGAGGTGCTCAGAGAGACTGTTTGCAAAAAAGTACTAGTGGAGGCACATAGAAAAACCTACAAATGGTGGCGTTTGACCCTGACAAGTGGGGTTAGCTGAGTTTCTCCTTCATTTAGCAGAGGCTGTAGTCAGAAGCAGGCAGTGGGCTGGGAGCATTTCCATAATAACCAATAGGATGGGGGAAATTATATTGTCATAGATTAATTCTCCTTAAAATAAGCCTTTAAAATATTGGTAGGGATTTGTCACTTGCATAAAGGTTTGAGACTACATCAAAGGGCCATGTCCCCCTGGGATCTGTGGAAATTTAAATGACGTTAAGAGAACACTCACAAGGGGCAGACAGCTTGTGTGTTGTTTCCAAGATCCACTTTGGGTTAACATCCTTAAAATACACGAAGTGCTATTTTTCATAAAAAAAAAAACTATTTTGAAGCGTATATACTATATCTATAGATTTAATTTGGGGTCTATGTGGGTATCTTCTTGGGATCTTGATGGACTAGTTAACTAAAAAAAAATAAATGGTGACAATCACTCTAAGTGTGTGGCTAGCTGGAGTAAACTTTGTAACAATTCCGTGTATCCAAAATTAAAAAGGCTTGTCTGACTCCCTTGATTCGTTTGAGGTGATTTTTTTTTCAAACTGATGTCCGTAAAACTGCTCCTTCGTGGTGCTAATTTAGTAGTTTCAAAACGGTAGGCTTTATTTTTAGCCTCCTTCGTAAATATTTCAACGTCACTGTACTGTACTTGACCCTAGAAGGCACGGGGCTTTGATGCCACCCAGTAAGTCTGGACCAGTTGGGAACTCGAGGAGTCTACAGCTTTCTGGTCTACACACCTCTGCATACCTCCCTCCCTAAGCAGCCTTAGCCTTCCCCCCCCCCCCCCCAAGGAGCACAGCCCGCAGCCCGCAATGGGAGGTTCACCCCAAGCTCTACTAGGCCGCTGGTTGTCCCTGCCCGCCACTCTCACTCTGTTCCTGCCCCTCCCGACTCTCAGACAAAGGTGGATGAAGTCCTTTTCAAGTTTCAAAGGCAGTTGCTGGGCAGCTTTGCTGAGACAATAACTCTTTTATTGGGAACAAATGTTGACATTTGACGGGCGCAGGAGGCAGCACCCGAGCCGGCAGCCGGCGAGCGTCCCCGGTGTTCTCGGTGCTCTCGGCAGGGCCCGGACCCCAGGGCCCACCTGAGATTAAAGTGCAAATTCTGATAAATCAGCGCTAATGGAACCCGGCTTGTGGAGGGCAGAAGGGTTCTGGTAGCCTGACGGCGCGGGCAGGCGGGCGCGGGGCTCAGCAACCGCCCAGGCTTGCAGGCAGTTGGCAACCCAGTGTAGCTGCCCTGCCGGAACTTAGTGGGTCTGTGGGGCTCATTTCTCCAAGGAGGTCATTCCCTGTCTCTGTCTCTCTGTCTCTCTTCCTCCCTCTCTCTCATAAATCACTCTACATTCCTAAAAATGTCCCCCTAAACACACCTGCAATTTTCTGTTCTTAGTGCCTATTTAAAAATCAAGTTCTCCAGTAAGGTATATAGTCAGGACTCCAGGGAGGTGGTTAAGCTATGGAAATCTCTGATTATTGTTGGGCATATAAACATCAAAGCAGCTTCATTAGCTTTGGATAATCTCCTGAGGCCTCTGAATTGTCACCAAGAGAAACACTCCAGTCCTCTAGAAAGGGGGTGGTGTTGGGTGGAGGCTTGTGCTTCAAAATGGACCCAGGTTGTAAGCCCAAGGTAAGAAAGCCTCCCCTGCTCCAGGAGAGGCCACTTTGGCCTCTATACCAGCTTTCTAATTCTAGGCACATACAGGAAGGACGTTTTGGGCTTGAGCTTTTCCCAGTCACACTGTAGCCAAGCTTCTGCCTTACATGATGAGTCTTCACTAGAATTATCTTGAGCATTTAAATAGTGTTCATTTTCATATTTCCCCTAAAATTTTCAAAATACTCAAGTTACAGCATTACACAGGACAGAGATACCGTCGCCACCCAGCCCTTTCGGTTCCCTGCTGATTTATGAAACATGGCTGACATCAATAAAGAAAGGTCGTTTGTTACTGCTGTACTGTAAAATGGATTTGAAAGGAAAGATGGTTATCTCTGGAAATTCCAAGAAACTGAAACAAACAAACAAAAAGACAACCCAAGTACCCTCTGGCTCCCCATTCTTGGAATCTCTCAGAGTAGCAAGGGTTCCTGCTTTATAATTAACAATAATCCTTCCTTTTGGACCCCAAGAGCTCAGCTAGAAACATCTCCATTTCCATCTCCAGGGAGGCAGGGAGGAGAGAAAGATATCTCTTACCCAGAAACTGACTTTAGGTCTGAACTCTGAATTCCTGTGCATTTCTATCCAATCCCCAAAGCTCAAGCAGCCTTCATTTCTCCCTCCAGAGGCACTGACTTCGTTCCTGCCCAGGCCAGCCTGCCGGAGGCTTTGCTTCAAGTACCTAAGATGACTTTCCAATACCCTTTCTAACAAGACCCCAGCAAGAGGCCACTAATTTCTATGGCACAAAAGCCACTGGAGAGAGATCCTTTTGTCAATATCAACTGGCCTAGCAATTTCCCATCCTCGGCCACATCAGCCTATCGGAGCTGGCAGATGTTTAGACAAGATTTTATAAATCGTTCAATCTCAGCCCATAATGAACCCCAACTGACCATTCCAGAGCAGCCCAAAGCACCAGAGACCTCCCCCGCTGGGCTCCAATAACGCTCCCCCGCTGCACTGTTATTAATCACGGGATGAAATAGGTGAGCCTCTTGAAAAATAAGTGTATGATTGATTAAAGGGCAATCTAAGGAACCATTATTCTTGCTTTATAAACGTAAGTTATATTCACTCAATTTATCTTTGCAGAGGAAATAAATGATCGTTCATTTCTTCACAGAGGTTTTATTATATGGGTATCTACATAATTTGAGAAAGCTGAAGTGGCAGAGTGGCTGCTTTTATGATACTAATCAAAGGGGCTGGCTTATTTGGCTGCAAATTCCAGGCTGGTCCTGTAATTAGGAGGTGAGTAGACAATAAAGAGACAATGTCTGAGGATGTTTAAACTTTTCTTTCCCCTGAGGGTAAGGGTAGCAGAGTTCCACAGTAAAGAATCTACTTCCCGCCCCCTCCTGTTAATGGGAACTAAGCAGAAAAGAAAGGCAAGGCAAGGAAAAAGTCCGTCAATAAATGTGCATGGTCTAAGTCAATTGCGATATTTCGGGCTTAAGAAAACAACTGTTTCCATCAGTAATTTCTTGTAGAAGGGCACTCTCCAGTATCAGTGGGAGGACCCTTCTCCAGCACCACAAAAGAAGATAAAATGCAGAAAGAGGTGGCATATCCTTTTATTTTTTCCATGTTTTAGAAATTTACACTAAGAAGGGATTTGCATATTCAAAGAACAAAAAATCGGAATTATTTTCTTGCAAGGCATTTGTATGTAAATAAACTAGAACCATAGGTATCTCCCTGTTGTACATTTATAGATCCCTCTCTTCGGTCTGCGGTCTGCAATTTTCAAATAAGCTCAAAAGAGGAGTTTATTTCACTAGGCTCTTCATTTAAAAGGTGATCTAGGATCGCCTTGGGTCAGGGGGCTGGGGCCACCACCAGGGCTCCTACCCAAGTCACTCTCCAGTAGAAATGAGCCCTGAACACCATTTTCTTGTAGGCTAGTCTGTTTTTATTTACAGTTTTAGATATAAATTAGTAGAGAATTCATGTTAAACAACCAACAGAGATTGTATAACCAGCAATGCTCAAATAAAAACCAGGCAGAATTTATTTACAAAAGTTTTAGATTTCATTGCAATACAACTTGCATAAATTACTAGAAGCTTTATATCATTATAAAAATAAATATCAAATTTGTTTCCACTTCTGAAGGACTCAAGTTCTTCAATCACGTTAGTTCTACGTGTACATATTTTTTTTTACAAATAAATTTTACAGCAAGTCCTATCACATCTATAGAATATATACCGTGGCAATGAAGTGATCAAGATATCCTGAGAAAAAAGATTGTTTCCAAAAGTCACACAAATATGGGGAAGCTATACTATGCCAACAAGTTCACGTACGCCCAACAACACGTGTCCAGTCCTTAGAGTCTGTGGGTCGGCAGTGCAGTGTGCATTCTCTTTTACAGTGGCACAGGATGTGGTCCGGATTTCCACATCTGGGTTTGTATCTGTGTACTTATGCGCCTGGGAAGGGAGAATGGCCTCCTGACTTTTTTTTTTCCCAAAGCAATTGTGACACCTACCTGTGGACCAAGGAAAAGACCAAATCATCCCAAATTCTTTAGTTCCACACCTACACAATACAAGACACAAGCTTGTGTCTACTGGCTCTGCCTGTTTGCCTTCTTCAGGGTCTAGGACTAGTAATGCTTCTAGTTGTAATGTATATTTTTTTTATCCGCTCTGGACTAGAAAAACTACAAAGTCCAGTGTGATAATGGACATCAAGACTCTGGCCCCATGAAAGAGCAACCCTGCTGGTGTCTCTTTAACCTTATTCTGAAAACACTATCCACTGCAAATTTTAATCCGCAGGTTTCTGCACAACTCACTCATCAAACAAGTTTCCTTTACAAGTCTAAAACAGGTCTGAATGACATTGAGGTGGCTAGAGCCTTTAAACTGTCATCAAGCGACAGCAGCAGAGGTAGGATACACGATATGTATTTGGAGATATGTGTGTGTGTGTGTGTGTGTTCCTATTGAAGAAGGCATTCTCCAAAACAGAACTTGAGCAGAAAAGGAAAATTTAAAAATCTATGAAACAGAAGGCAAAGAGGCCAGAAGGAAGCCAGACTCTATTCTCCAACCCATGACAAGCAAAACCACACCACACTGTTGAGGACAACAGCTTAGGGCTGGGGTAGGCAGAGGGAACCCACTTACTTGCACTGCTGAGCTTGGCCCTCCTATAGGTAGGGCTGGACGCCTGCTCCAACAACCGCACAGCCCTCACTGGCATCTGTCAGGGGAGGCGCAGTCAGTGAGGACCCGCAGCAACCCAGCAGCTAAACACCTACCAGCCCTTATCCTGCCTGGGACGCAGGCCCAGGGGATCTAAGATCCACCTTTCTTGCGCTCCCTGCTCCTTCCTTTCTTCCTCCCCTTGAGCCCCTGTCTCAGGGATGCTCAATTAGGAACAATGGAGGCAGTGTAAGAAAATTAGGCCTCTGAGAGTTCCTGAGAACCTGCACTTTTCTCGAGCCAAAGGCAGAAAGAATCCTGCTAAGCTCCGCTTTTAACGGAGGGAAGATTGCACCCAGCAGGGAGGCAAGCGCAGTTTGCATTTCTGGCCAGAAAGTTTGCCAAAACAAAACATTTAAGATGATAATATTAACAGTAAATTAAATAAAGAGTGGATAAAGCAGGTTAGATCTAAAAAGAGGGCTCGCCCACTTTGCCTTCGCCCTCAACCCTCCTCCTTATACTGGCCTCCTTAATTCTGGGTCTGACATGACAAGAGGCTAAGTTTGTCCAAAGGTCTCACACTCGCGGCGCCCTTTCCCAGGTTTCTAGCTAGCTCTGACTCACCAGGGTTCCTCCCCGAGGGCCTCAGGCAGCCTACCTTTTTTGGGCTCGTAGCCGCCGCCAGGAGGCCTGTAGTGGGACTCGAGCGGGTGCGAGCCCGCCTTGCCCGCGTCGCTGGCCGCCTTGGGCGCGGCGTGCAGCGTCTCGCCCGGTGCGGAGGCCGCGGCGTTGTACCGCAGGAGGCCCTGGCCTTGCAGCGCCGCGTTCAAGTTCCCGTAGTTTGTGTAGTTGCCATAGAAAGGCGACGTGTAGTAGAGGTGGCGGCCCAGCAGCGGCGAGGCGGAGTAGGGCGAGCCTCCCGGAGGGGCCCCGGAGGAGGCAGGCGCGGCGGCAGCGGGCAGCCCCGGAGGCCCACACCCCGGGCCCAAGCTTGGTTGCTTGAGGTCCGACGTGGCTATCTCGGCCAGCGACCACAGCTTGGGCTTGCTGGCGGGCGGCGGCGCTCCAGGCGACGTCCGGCTGCCTAGGGGCGTCTTGCCACCGCTGCCACCGCGAGGCGCGTTTTCGGGCGCCGGGCTCAGCAGCGGTGCCTCCAGGCCCGTGAGGGGCGAGGAAGTCACGGGCTTGGGCTGCGCCAGGTCCCGCTCGCACTCGTCTTCCTCCTCCTCCTCGTCCTCCTCCTCCAGGTCCTCAAACTTGTCCTTACACTCCGAGCCCGATTCGCACAAGGGATCCCCGGCGCGGCAAGGCATTTTCTCCCCATCCGACTCCGCTGAGCACGAGTGGTCCGTGAGTGAGTCAACGTGCAGACTGATCCCTGCGGGGACACGTGGACGGTGGGCGGAAAGCTGGCCGGCACGGGCACCCGCAGTCCCACCCGCCCGACGTTCAGAACCGAGCCTCCCCGCGACCCCGCGCCTTGCCCCAACGCCGCGTTAAGCGCGGCCCAGCACCTCCGCAGGCTCCCCAAGCCAATCCCAGAACGAAGCCCTTTAGCTGCTTTTCTAAGCCCGGGCTGGCGGGTGCCCAGCGTTCGCCCCAGCCCCGGCCCCAGCCCGCCTGGGAAGAAAGCTCCGGGAGCCCTCGCACCGCCGCCCACTGCCCCGCTCACCTTCGTCCTCTGCCGAGGTCTCCGTGCCGTCCTGAGCCTTGTCCGGACTCTCCTCCTTGCCCCTAGAAGCGTCTCCTTCGTCCTCATCCTCGTCCTCGCTTTTGTTCCTCGGGGCCCAGGTCATCTTGTTCTCCTTCTTGAGGCGCCTGCGCGCGTTGGCGAACCAGGTGGAGACCTGCGTGAGGGTCATCTTGGTAATGATGGCCAGCATGATCTTCTCTCCCTTGGTGGGGTACGGGTTCTTGCGGTGTTCGTTGAGCCAGGCTTTCAGGGTGGCGGTGGCGTCCCGCGTGGCGTTCTTGCGGTACGCGGGGTCATTGAGCTGGTACGGGTAGGCCGCGCTGCCATATGGGTGGTAGCTAATGGCGCCAGTCATTCCGGTGGTGTGCGTGTCGTATGGCGAGCCCTGGAACCCACAACAACCTGTGAGTGGAGGGCGCGTGGGTCCCTCGGGTGTCACCCCCAAGGCGACCCTCAATCGGCCCCTGCTGCCTTTCCTGCTAGGCATCTCTTGGGCTGGAAACCCCTTTCTTTAGCCAGAGAGCCAGAGAAACACAGGGCTAGCTGTTGGAAACAAAACCGCTTTTTGATTCTAGAATTTTGTTTTTAACTATCTCACTTTTTTTATGTCTGCAAACATATTCCAGAAGAGCCCCGCTCTTCTGCAAGCAGTTTCTTTATGTTTAAATTTCACCGGGAGGAGGCTTCCCGCTCTGCCCCCCCTTCCCTCCTTTATATAGAGAAGAAGAAGAAGAAGAAGAAGAAGAAGAAGAAGAAGAAGAAAAACAACAACAAAAACACAAACTTCGGAACCCCACTCCGCTATTCACCCTCTGAAGCACAGTAAATCCAATTTGCAACTCAGAAGCCAGTCAGCGTTTCCAATTCTTCAACTACATAGTAATTAGCATTTTAATTCACCCTTTAACGTTTAAACGCGAGCTGTTAGTAACCTCCCAAGGCCTGATTTCTACCCAAGGAATTGCACCTAGGGCAGACCCCCCTCCCCTTGTCCTCACACGCCGTAAAACTCCTAGACCCTCTTTGGCGGGGGCCAGTCCTGAGAACTCAATAGATGCTTAGGTCTCTGGCGCTGGAGCCCGTAGGCCAAGCACCAACTCTGGCAACACTTAGCGGGGCTGCAACCTCGCAAACGCGTTTTTCGAACGCTGGGTCTGAGAGACACAGAAAGACCAAGACTAGAGATCTTGGGCCTCTGTCTAGGGGCGGCAGCCAGAGGCTCGGTGCCCTCTCCCAACTCGGTGACCCCCTCCGCCACCAGCCGGCCGAGAAACCCGAGCGGCACTGGCCCCGGAGGCCTGGGCAGCAGGGGCCCTCGGCCTGGAACCGTGCAGGAGAGCCGTGGTCCGGTTCGGTAGCCCAGGCAATCTGCAGGCGCGCGCTGGAGACGGCATTTGGCCCCGGCACGGGTGGAGCAGCACCTCGCGCGAGCGTAAGGGGAACCAGCCCGCGACCGCCGCCGGTCGCCTGGCCCCTTGTTTCCCGCGGCCCTGGGCGCCTGGTGACTCCAGAGCCGCCGCCCGCACCGCGTTCCCAGCGCCCCGCTCAACCCAGCCAGGGCCCGGCTCTCCCGGCCCCCACCCGAAGCAAGCGGTTACCATGTAGGACGGGAAGCCGGCGGCGGCCGCGGCGGCGGCGTCCGCGGAGTACTGCAGCGGGCTGCCGAAGCCGGTGGCCGCCTGCGCGGTGAAGGCCGCCGAGCCGGGGTACGGGCTGAACGCGGAGCCCGATGCCGAGCGCGCCAGCTCCTCGCTGCGCGGGGCGGCCAGCGCGGACGCGCCGTACGCGGGGCACGAGTAGAGCGCCAGCGAGCCGGGCGCTTGGTACAGGTAGCCCTGCGGGTAGGACATGGTGGGCGCGGGGCGCGGGGCCCGCGTCACGCAGAGCAGCGGGCAGCGCGGGCGGCGCCCTCCATCCACGCCCGGCCGGGGCGCACCGGGGCCGCGGGCCGGGGCAGGCTGGGCTGGGCACGAGCCTGGCACCGCGGGGCCGGAGGGGCGGCGGGGCGGCGGCGGCGGCGCGGAGCCGGTGGGCGCAGCCGCGCGCCAGGCCGGCGGTCGGGGTTTGGGGGAGTCTGCGGTCGGGAGTGAGGAGTTGAGGAAGGAGCGCTCGAGTTTCCGAGGGACATTGGAACGCCGAGCTGTCCGTCACGCTCTCATCTGCATATTCCGGCGCCCGCCCCTCCCCTGCTCCGCCTGCAGCCCGGGCCTGGCGCAGGCCGGGGGAGGGGCGGAGAGCGGCGGGAGGGGAGGGAGGGGAGGGAGGGGAGGGCGGAGGGGAGGCGGCGGGCCGCGGGAGGAGGGACGAGCAGGCTTTTGTCGCGCAGCGGCCTCTCTAGGCTCCCGCCCCAGCCCGCGGCCGGCAGCGCTGAAGCCCGGCCTGGCCAAACTGGGCGTAGCGCCCCCCATCCCGCTGCAAGTCCTCGCAGCCAGCCACGTCCGCGCACCCTGCCGCCGCCGGCTCCCGCCTCGGCCCGGGCGCCTTCCTCACTCCCAGGGCCCCATCCAGGCACCCCTGGTGCTCTTGCCGGCCTCGTACAGGTCAGCAAAGGCCTCCCACAGTCAGGCCAAGTCCGCCACACCGGGGGGAAGGATGGATCGGGCACCCCTCGCCACCCTGAAGATGAGCGGCCCAGGTTTCGTCCCGCGTCCGCTGCGGAAGCCGCGGGAAGCTGGAGGGCAGCGCGGAGACACCTGCACACTTGCTGGGCACCCCTCATCTCTACGGTCCTCTGTCTGCCTGGCCTCAAGGCTGAGGCTGCCCGCCTGGCCTCGCCTCTGGTCATCTGCTCCTGGCGGCTGGGCTGCCAAGCATCGACTCGGAACCCGGGCGTTTGGTTTGAAGCTGTGGGAGGCCCGAGGCGAGACTCCTGCCCATGCCCACGGAGAAGATTTCGGGCCTTGTTAGAAACATCATGCCTCTTAACGTCTGGAACGAGCCAGTGGGTGATTCGCCTCCACAAACGCCGCTCTGGCCGCAAAAGAGTTTTTGTTTTGTTTTGTTTTGTTAAGTTGAATGCCTCTTCGGATTTGGGAAAGGCTCCTGCCAGAAGAGTTGCCTCTTACTTGTCACTGCCACTTCTAGAAGGGACCTGGGCCAGCTGGTGAGGTGGCACAGCCGTGAGGTGGCTCAGGTAACCTGAGGTTCAGGAGTTGACTTGCGGGTCCCTCTGCCTAAGAGGTTACACAAGCCCTTGGGACCCAGCCCCTAAACTTTCCCGCCTGCACCTGTACCCTTTCCCCATGTGAGGGGGTGGTGGCCAAAGAGGGCACCGGTCCACTGAACCTGAAGGAGCACCAATGGGGGGCGCTCGGGGACTCATAGGGGTCAGGTGTGAGCTGGCCCGGGAGGGGGCGCCCGCCCAACAGGTGTCTCTTCCTTGAAGCCTGCTAGGTGGTGCAAGAGGACGCCTTTGCTGGCGCGCGGGCCTGGGCTCAGATCTGCTGAGGTCCTATCCTCGGTGGTCTCGGAGGACCGCAGAGGTCTCCCGCAGGCGAGTGTCTAGCTTCTGCGTGGGCCTGGGCAGTGCGCTCCTACTGCAGCCAGATCCATGACACCCAAAGAACGTGGTCCGGCAGCCAGGCTGCGTTTTGTTTTTTTTTTTTCCCAGGTCCCGGGGAACCGGGAGTCTATTGCAGTGATGGACCGGAGGTTATTTCCCCCGGACTGGCAGACAGGCAAGTGTATCATTTTGGGTATGTACTTTCCCGGGCACTCTACTCCAACACGGCCACCCCACACACTAAACCCTCAGGGCCCCGCTTGCCCTTGCAAACCTTCTAAGCCCCACCAGTTGGACCATTAAATTCCCAGTGCATGTGCACAGCCCACTTCCCACACACCCTGAGCTAGGCCGAGACATTGCCTAGCCTCTACCGTACATTTCCCGGATGGGCCATCCTTGTTCAGGGGCAAGAAAGAAAGAGAGGGAGAAAGGAGTAAGGGGGTACCACCCCAGCACCCCAGTGTAGGGCAGCTGGGTGGAGCCAGATCAGCACGTCCTGTTTCCTGGGGAAGAAATTCCTTCGGGAAGGAGGCCCTTAATGAGACCTCGGGTAGTGGAGAACAAACAGCCACAGGTCAGGCTGAGGCAGTCAGTTAGCTTCCAATTAGACGGTTTTAAGTTTTTTAATACGGAGTATCAATTTTTTACCTGGGGAATGATTGTCCGGATCTGGAGCTTTTCTACTATTCATTGCCCTGCCCTGGTGTCAGTGGGGTCTGCCCCATCTTTCCCTTCTGACATCTGCCAGGTGTGGAACAGAAAGCAGCCAGTCACCATAAACAAACAAACAACCCAGCTGCCTCCACACAGCCGACTCGGACATTAATTAACCACGTAACCAGACAATTGGGCTTGACTCTGGAAGGTCTCCTGCTCACAGACAGCCCGGAAGTACAGTCCTTTGCTCACTACTACCTATCTGGACCAAGGCTCCTTTCTGTATTTCCTCCTGCAATTATCCTCCACCAAAATCTAAAATGTCTGTTACTAATAAAAACGGCCTACCTTGTGCAATTAAACAGTCGAATCTGACTACATGCCGATTTTATTGGTAGTGACTGTGGCAAATTAAAATGCCTATACAGAAACATTAACTCATGAGCTCCCATTGTTATTGGGGAAATTTAAACTCCGTTTCACACTAATGCTCCCTAACTCTGGAAATGCCATTTTTTTTTTCTATTCTTAGGTTAAAGTTGGCTTGATCTTTAAAAACCACCGCCAACAACAAAAATCAATGCGGGGAAATTCACTTTCCAAGTGTGGAGTCTGCGCAGACAATCCCACTACTGCGGGGGTGACAGGGTTGGTTACCTCAAACTGCTCTGCCTGAGCCCCGCTGAGACCCAGGGCCCTGCGACTTCCCTTTGCAAAAGAGGCTGGGTGTGTGCTGGCGGGTAGGAGGGTGTTCAGGTGTCCCAGGAATCTTAGTGCTTGGCTTCTGCTTTTTCTAGTGGGGGTGAACAATGTGTGACATGCTGCAAAATCCCGTGACTGCTTGGAAAGCGACCACTGTGACTGTTACCCAGGCTGTGACCCTCCCCATGTATGTAGCAGCATTAAAAGCAAACTGTTAACCTGGCCCTCGCACGGGCAGAAGCCGAAATATTTAGAGTCAGCTCTGACTAGCGACTCATTTACGCTGCTCCCGTTTTCAATGGAGGCCACTGGCGAACTAGATATTAAGGTCAGGACTGGAAGGTCTGCCTAGGCACAAAATTGGTTTCGAAGGCCCAGGCGCCCTCCCGACACTGTCCTGTCCGGAGGCTTTCTGAAGGCAATGCGGGCTAGAGTCGCGAGGCAGGCGGCGAGGGGGCGCTGTGGCCCGTGCCTGCCAGCTCGGCCCAGCGGCAGAAACCTGGCGCTGCCACCGCGCCACCGACGCGTGGCCGACGCCCCGCTAGTGGCGGATCTGACTCTCTCCACGCCTGTTTTACTCGGGAACGAGGGGAAACAATACCAGGGCATTTCAATAAAGCCAGAGCTCTTGCGACTATTCGGTCTGTTTCAACTCTGACCTTCCCGGATTATTTAAGTTTGGGACCTAAAATCGCTGCCACTTTGGTGTGTGTGTAGACTTTTTTATTTAAAGTAAAATGGAATATTCACTTTTAAGTGGTTTACTTTAATGAGGGGCATTTAAAAATGTAAGTAATTTTCAGTGTATCAAATCGTATTCTATTACATTCGCAGCCAAGACTTTCTGGCATATGCATGAGGATCATTAAGAAAGAGGGAGGGAGGGAAAGAGAGAGAGAGAGAGAGAGAGAGAGAGAGAGAGAAGAGGTGAAGCCAAGCTTTGCTTATTAATATTATTATTTTTAGTTTCTTTTTGTTTTAAAGATTTTCACTGCACCAACTTTAATTCCACATGCAAAGGAAGTCTCCCTCGGGCTTACATTGTCTCGGAGCTGCATCGGCATTTCTCGTTTTGGAAGCCGAAGCGCTTTCCTGGAAAGCCCGCATGCAGGGCAGTCCACCAAAGGTGAGGGGCCTTCGATGCCAGGGTCCTGGAAGGAGAAGTCTGGGCCCCGTGTGGGGTTCTCAAGCCGGCCCGTGAGGCCTGGCCTCCTTGGCCAGCACCCGAGGCGGCCGGCGCTGCAGAGCTGGGATCTGCATTAGGCCCTGAGCTCCCGGAAAACAGAAACAAAAAGCACGCACTTTTTTTTTTTTTTTTCTTGTTTCCCTCCCGAAGATCGAGAATTCTCGTAGCCAGTGCTTCCTCTGTTAACTCTCCTGGCTCGCTCCCGGCCCCGGTCGGCCCTAGGCTAGCTAGTCTTTGCAGGTTTTCGTTAGTGGGAAGTGTGAGGCCCCCTTCTCCGGCAGACACCCCACCGCAGATGGGCTTTCTCAAGTTTTTTGCCCTTGCCGAGTCGGGACAATCCTCATTTCTCCACGTGTGGCCATTCGGTCGCCAACCTCACCCCGGTCTGCCGGTGTCGTGCTTCTGCTTCTGCGGATCCCTTTCTCCCCTCTCGCCTCTTAGCTGCGATCCTGCCCTTCGCGGCCCACGCGTGTTCAGGGCAAGGCGTCCACGAGACCGGGCCCAGGTTTCTGCGCGCCGCCGGGGCGGGAGGGGACTGCGCTGGCCAGAGCTCCGGGAGTCCGCGGCGCCGCCAGGAGGGAGCGCAGCGCGCGCAGCCTGGAAGCGGGGAAACGCTGGGCTGCGGAGGTGCCCTTCAGGGACTGCTCTGGTCTGCGCTCCTGGGACCGGCGAGGGAGTTAAACCAGGGTTCATTTCAGGGCCGGCTGAGAGCGGACGGAGCCACCTCACAGCCCGCTCCCTTAGGCCCGGGCACCTACTGGTGTCTGCAGCCCGCCCTGAAGCAGGTCCCTGACCTACCCGATCTGAGCCTGGGGTTCCTTGGGGTCGCTGACTCGCGGACAAGACCTCTCACCGTCGGTAGCTGCACTGGGCTCTGCAGTCAAAGTTTGCAGGCACCAGTGAGTGAGCACCTCCAGTGCTGCGGTTGGAGCCTGGCCTCCAGAGCAACTGCAACCCTGCCTGAGCCTGGGAGGAGTCTTTGCTGGAAGGAAAGCCAGGCAAAAAAACAGCCAGACACTTCTCTAATAAGCCTTCACACATTTCACTCTCCAAGAAAGCCAGGCCCTGCAGAATGTGTGTGGAGCTGGGCTTGATTTCCACTTGCCACCCCTCACCAGGGTGTCCAAACAACCTCTCCAGGACAGTTTAGGCAGATTTAACCTCTCACCGTTTCCCATGCTCTCTCAGAATGCTCTCACATACCAAGGAACATACTGTAAGGAATATTAGATAGAGTCTTTCTTGAAAAAAAAAAGAAATGGGGGGAAAGAGGGAGAGAGGAGAGGAAGCAGGGAATGTAGATTCTTCTAAAAGGGATAAATCTGCATTAAAAGGGAGAAGGGGGTTGGTGCAGAATGGGCAAGAGTGTAGATTCAGGATTTCTGGAGAAATGTTGGGGGAAATATGCAGACAGCCACATCTGGAAGAGCCTGAAGATGACCACATCCACTGTGATGGAAAGCCTCCACACAAAGAGATGTAGTTCCTGCTCTCACTTCAGAACTTCAAGCAAGACTCCGTGCAGAAGGCACCCCAGCCATCTGGACCCTGACAGCCTAAACCGCTTCAAAGAATTGGGAGGGTCAATTGGTGACACCTGAAAAAGCCAGAGGTAAGAGATGCAGCCCATGGAGAGATTTGTCACCTGGTTGCACACTGCCCAAGGACTGCCACACGGGTGCTGTGGAGACTGTGGTGCAGGGTGGCAGAGCTGAGGCCTCCCAAAGGCAACCCCAGCGGCCCTGATGATGGGGCCATGGTATATTTCGTGGCCTAAAATGGTAAAGTTACTCAGGTCAACAAAAGCCTTGAGAACAGGGGATGATAAAAGAGAGGGATGGTGCTGCAGATGAAATTTAAAAACAAGTGGCAGTAATTTGTGCTTTCAGATAGCGTGGGGGCACCTGGAGGAATGTCTGCACCTGATTTCAGGTGTGGGATACCTGTGCGGGCTGGTGGGTGCTCAGAGCGCTCAGTAGGCTTCTGTCCTGAAAGACACTCCTCAGTAGGTGAGTAAACCTTGCCAGACATGGAAAAAGTCTTAGCGGGGAAGGGAAGGACTGCTGCATGACCTTATATTGCTGTGCATTTTTTTTTCTCTTGTGTGAGCCATTTTATGTTTCTGAAATATTTACAATTAGGCACTCCTCTTACAAAGGAGCACCCTAAGCATGGAAATGTAATGTGCTTCTTGGAGGTGGGGGTGCTTTATTTAAAAAAGTATTTCTTAAAGGTTTTTAGTCTTCATATCTCTTCTCTCTTTATAATAAAGAGGTGTTGAGTTTGCAGTTTCACCTTTAAAATGAATGACATCTCTGTGTGTTGGGCAGGGGTTGTTTGAGGTCTGGCAGGGACCTGGGCAGGGTGTTTTCCTCACAGGAAGTCTGGGATGTGGTTCTCCTCTGCTCAGGACTGTATGCACAGGAATTCTGAAGGCCATAGATTCTGCTAGAAGACGCATAACTGCAGGCAGGTCATCTACACACCTCTGTGGGAGATGCCTTGCTTCTGCTCTGTGGGGAATGCTCATGCCACTTTGAACAGTGAAGGTATTTTAGAGAATTCAAATAACAATTAGAGAGGTGGATGCTAGGAGACAGGACATTGGGGAAGAGCCTGGGGAGGGCAGAGGGAGGGCAGAGGGAGGACACACACACACACACACACAGACACACACACACCTACCTCTAAGCCCCTAATGTTTCCAGGCTACCTCTCTCTCCAAGACTGGAAAACAGGCCCTTTCTAGGAACAATGGCTGTGAGCTCTGTCCATGTGTCCTGGCTGCCGCCAGAGGGATAGAGTATCTGCAAACCCAAGTCCCTCTGAAGCCCTTGTGCAGGGAGAGAAGCCCTTCCCGTGGTCTTCATGAATAACTTGCTGCAGAGGCAGACAGGACAGCAACATGTTTACAAGGCTTCCCTTTGTTCTGTGGCTTGAACCTGCTAAAACTGCAGTCTTGGGACACTGCAAGTGCTGTTTGTCCCCTCTTGTCCATAGCAGGGCTTCATCTACTGGCTGCTTACTTCAGTAACACCTTCCATTTCCCTGGAATTTCCTGGGGCAGGGGGTGGGGTGGGGGCAATGTTGCAGTCAACAGGGCTACTGGATTCATGGCTTTCCTCACTTCCTGCCACTGCCTCTATGCCAGCCTGAGTATGCACCAGACAAGCATTGATGAAATGAATACATGAATGAGGAATGACTGTCTGGCTCTTGGCTGGCCTTTTCTGGAAGGCATCGGGGTGGGATTAGGGATGGAAGAAGGACACGATCATGGTGTAGACTTCTGTTTCAGGTGCTCACTCCCAGCTCCTCCTGCGCTTGACCACGTTGCCAGCCCCTTCCAACCATACTCCCCCACAGCAGCGTGGGCTCCCATGGATAAAGGACCACTGGAGAAGCCTCTCATCCTTTCAATGCTTCCATAGGCTCTTGAATTCTCAGTCCCCAGATGGTGGTTCTGTTCTGGTGGTTGTGGCAACATTAGGAGGCAGAGCTTTGTGGGAGTGGGGTCACAGGCTGGGCCTTGGCAGTCTGTACCCTGGTCCCACGTCCTCTTCAGTCTTGTTTCCTGAGTATAGATGTAGTGTGACCCGGTACTTTTCATGCTTACTGCCTAGCTTCCCTCTCCTAGATGTACTGTTTACCTTTGTACTGTATGCCAAATAAATCCTTCTTTCCTTAAACTGTTTTATTTCAGGGACTAATACAGGGCCCAATAGATAGGAATATTTAAAGTAGCTTTTGTTTGTCTGTTATTTAATCTTATTTTGTTATTTTAATTTTATTTCTAAGTGAATATATTTTTTATTTACAGGTTTGTATAGGTGACAACGTGTGTGCAGTGCCCGAAGCGGTCAGAAGAGGGAGATATTCCCTAGATCTGAAGTCAGATAGTTGTGAGCCACTATGTGGATGCTGGGGATTGAACTTGGGTCCCTTGAAAGACCAGCAAAAGTTTTTAACTGCTGATCCATCTCTCCAGATCCTACACCTACATTTTTCTTACTCCTTTTTAAAATTACTTTTAAGGTTATATGTGTGTATGAGGATTTTGTGTGTGTGTGTGTGTGTGTGCCCTATCTATATGTATACACACCTGCATGCCAGAAGAGAACATCAGATCCCATTACAGATGGTTGTGACTTACTGTGTGGTCACATGGCTGGGAATTGAACTCAGGACTCTGGAAGGGCAGATAGTGCTCTTAACCAATGAGCCATCTTTCCAGCCCCTTAAAATTATTCTTTAAGATTATAAAATAATTACACAATTTCTCTCTTTCCTTTCCTCCCTCCAAACCCTAACAAACCCTTATTCTCTTTCAAATTCATAGCCTCTTTTTCATTAATTCTTGTACATGTATGTATACACACATATGCATATTCAGATATATATTCCTACGTATATACATGCAACTTGATCAGTCCATAAAATGTTCTTTGTGTGTGCTTTCAGGGTTGGCCAGGATAACCAGTTTGTGTGCTCTCTTCGGGGAAAGACTGTTTCTTTCTCAGCTTTTCCAAGCTAACTTTTTAAGGTTTGTTTTAAAACAAGATTTTCATAGCACTCTTCTTTCACTGCTTCTTGTGAAAGTGTTTTGTTCGGATGTATCTTGCACTCGCTGTATAGCCAAGGGTAACCTTGAAGTCCTGACTAACCTCCTTGCCTTTACTTTCCAAGTACTGGGATTACATGTAAATACAACCAGCTTCAGATCTGGGAAGGTTTCTTGTACACACTGGCTCTCATGTACACATGCCCCTGAGTTCCCTCCCACTGCAGTAACCCTTCCCCAAGAGCTCTGTTTAGTGTCCTTGCCCCCATGTGTGGAACTTATCCATTTGACTCATGCCTTCAGTCTCAGCACTCAGGATGCAGGTGCAGGCAGATCTCTGAGTTCAAAGCTACCTGGGGCTACATAGTGAAACTTCGTCTCATAAAGAAACGGTTAAAATACCAGGGTGCACTTTGAAATGGTCCATCATATCACTGTGGCTGGACATTTGTTTTCAAGGGTCGGGATGTAGATTGGTGGTAGAATGCTTGGCTAGCACATGGAAGGTCCTAGATGCAAATCTCAGAGAACCAAGTAAATTAATGAATAAATACAGATGTTCTTATTTTCCAGAAGGGAAGGCAGATGTTGCTGGTCTTCTACATTTGCCAACTTCTCAACTTTCAAAAGAGTATCTGTTCTACTCTTTTGGTCACATGTTGCTTTCCTCCTAAGTACTCCCTCAAAAGAGTTTTGATATACTACGGTCATATCCATTAACAGATGCACAATTCACAAAGATTTCCTCCTAGTCTGAGTTGAGCTTCCCAATATTTATATTTTATTAGTGGAGTTTCTTTATGAGCAATATTTAAAATTTTGATTTAAACCTTTACCTTTTGCTATGTGTGCACATATGCATGTGCATTTATGAACTTGTATCTATGTGTTTTTGTGCATGACTTGTGTAATGTTTTTGGGTGGCGGACCTGTGTATGTGCATGCATGCACATGGGCATATGCGTGAGTGTGTGCATGGGCCCCTTGGAAGTGTCTGTCTGCTGTGAAGGCACAAGCACCTCACTCACTCTCACATGTACATCTACTGTGTTTCACTTCAGCACATTTGCTTGTACTGAACAGTAAAGCTGCAGGTGTGCGTTCTCCCCCAGCTGCAGCATCAGTTGCTTCCAATTTTTTATTATTCTTTATTAATTGCACTTTATTCACTTTGTAGCCCCCCTGTGGTTCCCTCCCTCCTCCCGTCCCAATCCCTTCCTTCCTCCACCCTCTGCATGCATGCCCCTCCCCAAGTCCACTGATAGGGGAGGTCTTCTTTTCCTTCCTTCTGATCCTAGTCAATTAGGTCTCATCAGGAGTGGCTGCAGTGTCTTCTTCTGTGGCCTGGTAAGGCTGTTCCCCCCTCAGGGGGAGGTGACCAAAGAGCAGGCCAATCAGTTCATGTTAGAGGCAGTCCCTCTTCCCATTACTATTTAACCCACTTGGACACTGAACTGCCATGGGCTACATCTGTGCAGGGGTCTTAGGTTATCTCCATGCATAGTCCTTGGTTGGAGTATCAGTCTCAGGAAAGACCCCTGTACTCAGATTTTTTGGTTCTGTTGCTCTCCTTGTGGAGTTGCTTTTGGAAATTCCATGTCCTCTCCATTGCCTGCAAGTTCTGAATTAGCTTTGCAACATCTGCAAAGGGCCTGCTGGGATTTGAATGGAACTTAATTGAAAATAGCAATCAATTTGTGGAGATGGCATTCTTAAAAGCATATTGACTTATTCAATCTGTAAATATTACAAATCTTTCCTTTTAGTCAGATTGTAAAATTTTATTGAGGGACTAGCTATATAGCTTTTAATGTACAAACTTTAACTTTATTAATTAACATTAATTGTCAACATTTTATTCATTTATTTATTTGCTGTTGAAAAGTGTTTTTTTATTTTTGATCACAATTTAGAGAAGTAAAAGTGAGGGTTTTTTTTGGTTGTTTCTTTTTTTAATTTGTATTTTTATTTATTTATTGCTTTTGTTTTTGTTTTAAGACAGGGTTTCTCTGTGTAACTGGAACTCACTTTGTAGACCAGGCTGGCCTTGAACTCACAGGGATGCATTCGTCTTTACCTCCCAAGTGCTGGGAGCTTTGTTGTGGCATTTTTAAGCCTGCATATAAGGTACTCTGAACACGTCTGATTCCTCTGTGCCCAGCACTGACACCCTACTGTCCTTCCCTTATCTCCTCCTATTCTTTGGAGGCTTCTCTTCCAAACTCTTATTTTTTCTTTTTCCCCTCTAGATTCTCCATGTGAGAGAAAATGTGACCCTTTTCTTTCTTTGTTTAACTGATTTTACTTAACATGCTGGATAGTTCTGAGTCCCATCTACTTTCCTGTAAATGACATGATTTCATTATTCTTTATGGCTTGATTAAATCTCAGTTGTGCCCACGCCCAGCATTCATTTCCATTGATTACCTCTTGTGTCTTTACTGTGTGGAGGGAGCCTCACCTCTTCCTTGTCTAGGAGAGGTCAGTCTCTTGGTACTGCATGCAGCGTGGGCAGAAGAGTTGGCTGTGCCTTTAGTCAGGCTGAAGGAGGTTTCCAGCACCCTGAAGCCAAAAGGGGCTTTTATGAATAATAGTTGTACTTCCTGGAACTAATTTTCCACATATAATGAAAACATTTCCACTACGATCTATTGATATATGTTTCACTGATTGATTTTTCAACTGTTGAACTGAAGTTGCATTATTGAGACTCACTGCACTGGATTTGACTCTTTTGCAGACCACTGTCTCTCATTATCATAGACACCCAAATCCTCAAGCATGTTTGTGGATAAAGCCCAGCAATGGATCAATGGACAGCACAGTATGGGTAGACCAGTTCTTTGTAGAAGCTTAACATCTTACCAGAAAAAGTGTGACTCTTTCACCATTTAAAACTTTTTGGTGTTGAGGTTGTAGCTCTGTGGTAGACTGCTTGCCTAGTCAAAACCATAGCTCCAACCTCAGCACTGAAAAACAGATATGCAATCAATAAAACCAATGTCTTAGTCAAAATCATCCTGGACACTGCAGGCAAGATAGAGCCTTTGCCCTGGAAAATGATGTTAAAGAGACCTGTCACTAGCAAGAAGCTTGAGTGTTTTGAGGCTGGGGAGCAAGATCAATACAATCCCTTCTACTCAACACTGTACCATAGAACACATACACAAATATAGACAGACAGATAGACAGACAAATGACACTTGAAAAATGTCTACAAAAGCACCAACCTGTCTTCAAAGTGTTCTTTAACTTCGAAAGAGACTTTAACATGGTTACAGGATAAAAATTTGCAGTGGTTTGAGTGAGTAATATCCCACACAGGCTCATGTGCCTGAACATTTGGTCCCCATGATGTGGGACTGTTTAGGGAGGCTTGGGAACTTTTGATTGAGGAAGTGTGTCACTGGGAGAGGCGTGGGCTTTGAGTGTTCACAGCCTCGCCTCACTTGCAGTTCACTCTCTGCTTTTAGTGTGTGTGAAGTGAAGTGTGCTCTCTCAGCTGCCTGCTCTGGCTGCCTGCTTTCACTGCCTGCTGGCATGTCATTCTGCCATTATGGACTTTTATCTGGAATTGGAAGCCAAAGTAAATGTTTTCTTCCACAAGTTGCTTTTGGCCATGGTATTTTATCACAGCAACAAAAGTAACTAGTACAAAAGTCCCTGTTTTCCAAAAGGCCACTGTATTTCTGAATTATAATAAAAAAACACTAAGTTCAATTTTTAAATGCCACTCATAGTATTATCAAAATATTAAAATAAATGAAGTCAAACACAGCACTGAAAACCACAGCACATGTGGAAAGCCAGTAAAGGAGCTAGAATACAGCAAGAGATAGAGCCTCTGTGGCTTGAAATGCCGTGCTGCTGAACAGCTCATTCTTCTTACAGTGGGATGTAAAATCAGAGAAATGTCAGTCTAAGTTCCAGTAACCCTTTTTTTTTTGCAATGGGTAGAATTAACAGAAGCTCACACTGTCGACAAGGCTGAGAAAGGAGGACCAGCCCAAGAACGGATGACTTCATTTCTTGTCTTGCCGTGGGGTCACAGGATTAGCTCTGCCTGGTGAAGTAGGGACAGGAGACACAGGGACCAATGGAATCACTGGAGCACCCGAGAGGGGCCCACACAGATATAACCTGTTAACTCTGAAGCAGATGTTCTGACATCAGAACAATAGCAGTGAAAGAAGCACATTTACCATGCCTCTAACCTCACAGCATTACAGGTACATTGAAGTTGCTCATAGGGTGAAACAAAACATAAAAAAAGGACAAAATGTCACAAATTCTAGGGTTGAAAGCTTTTCTTGGGACTCAAGCAAGACTGTTTGTTATAGGAAGAAGACATACACTGGTCGAAAGGTTTTGTTAAGGGAGTCGGGCGGAAAGCATACTAAAAGGCTGGCGAGATGGCTCAGTGGTTATGAATTCATACTGCACTTGCAGAGGACGGGAGCTCAGTTCTCATCATCACGTCAGGTAGCCCAGCTCAAGCTGCAGGGGACCTGGCACCCTTTTCTGGCCTCTGCAGGCACCCGCACTCATGTGCCCATACTCACATACAGGCGCATACATACATACAGAATAAATAAAATTTTAGAAATGAAAAAAGCAAATGTCGTGATTCTCTGGTTTTTAATAGATGAGTAGTATTCCATTGTGTAAAAGTACCACAATTTCTTTATCCAATTTTCGGTTGAGGGACATCTGGGTTGTTTCCAGGTTCTGGCTATTATGAATAAACTAATATAAATAATTGTCCTTGTTTTCTTCATATAAACTATGTGTCATTATTAATTAATATTATAGTATATTCTTTAGTGAGATATTTGTAGTTACAAATGAATCTACCTCAGTAAGAAAATCAATGTAAAAATTTCATGTCTTAAATAAATGGTTCTCAAAGAAGATATAAAAATTGTTAGCAAGTATTTTAAAAAATGTTTAACATCACCAGACATAAAGGAACATCAGCTGGAGCCCTGTTGATAATCCCAGGACAAGTCCACCAGCATGGGTAAATTTAGAACACCCAACATCAAATGTGGATGAGGATGGCCAGCGGAATGTCAGGGGTAGCCGCAAGGCATCACGATGGCTCTGTATGCAGCTGTGAAGTGCAGCCTACCATGGGGAGTTTACTGACCAATCAACCCCCAACACACACCAAAGATATTCTCTGACCCATGGAGGTGGAGATCGTATAATAGCTTCAGACTGGACACCTCGACTATCAGCCAGTGAGGGCACCACTAACTTTGGCTCTATTCAGACACGCGACTGTTAAAATGTGTGAATGACACATGACACAGCTGAATCCCGCCCCTGAGAGTGAGTGGTAGCTATAAGGATGTGCGTAGCCTGGGTCTCTCCCTGTGCATCCTTGCTTCACAACAGGCTTGTAAGGCAGTGTCCGTGCTCATGGAGGTCACCTGGGACTTAGCGGTGGTTGTGAGAAGAAGGGAGGGAATTTTTATAAGAATCAAATTCACAACACACACACACAAAATTAAACCTAGTGGTTGGGCTTCATGTGTTGTGTAAATTTCATCTCTATTAACAAAACAGAGAACTTATGTTTTCACTGAAATGATGAATTAATATTTAAATACTCACTGAAGAATTCATATTTGCATGACAGAGTCTATAAAACTTGCCAAAAGCAGATGTTCCCAGTTACCGTTATCTGATGGTAGAAGGGGAATATAGTGGTTTTATTCTAACCACTTTTTTGAACTTTTTAAACTTTATTTATTTAGTTATTCAGTTTATATCCCAACTGTAGTGCCCATCCTTCTTTCCTCCTGGTCCTACCATTCTGGATTAATTCTTTATTTCCATTTACGTATCTGTGTGTAGGTCAGCATTTCTGTGTGTCTTTGTGTATACATGAGTTTATCTCTGCCTGTGTGTCTCCATGTATATGTCAGTACATATTCGTGTGTGTGTGATATGTATTTCTGTGTGTGTGTATGTGTGTGCTGTATCTTTGTGTGTGTATGTATATGTGTCTGTGTGTATGAGTTAGTGTGCTTCTGCATGGGTGTGTGTCTGTCTGTGTGTGTGACTGTATGTCTGTGTGTTATATGTGTATATGTGTGTTTGTATGTGTGTGTGTATATATGTGTATACAATATGAATGGAGGTGCTTGTGAAATCCAGATGAAGTCACTAAATTCCCCTAGAGCTAGAGTTTTCAAGCAGTTTGGAACTGCCAAGTGTGGGTGCCATGAACTAAAATCTAGTCCTCTGAAAGAGCACTGACTGCTCTTGACCATGGGGCCACCTCCCTGGCCCTTGCTCTTATTATATTTGGCACGGGGAACATTTTCCACTGGCTCTCTTTCCATTTGTGAGATCTGACACCTTCAGACCTGTGCTGGATAGTTTTATATCAACTTGACACAAGCTAGAGTTATCAGAAAGAAGGGAAACTCAGTCGAGAAAATATCTCCATAAGATCGAGCTGTAAGTCATTTTCTTAATTAGTGATTGACAAAGGAGGGCCAGCCCACTGTGGGTGGGGACACCCCTGGGCTGTGTTCCTGGGTTCTATAAGAAAGCAGGCTGAGCAAGCCAGTAAGCAGCATCCTTCCATGGTCCTGCATCGGCTCCTGCCCCCATGCTCCTGCCCTGTCTGAGCTCCTGTCTGGACTTCCCTCAGTGATGGACTGTTACCCAGAAGTATGGATGACAGTATGATGGACTGTTACACTGAAATAAACTCTTACTGCCCCAACTTGAGTTTTGCTCAGGGTGTTTCATCCTAGCAATAGAAACCCTAACTAAGAGCACTTTTGTTATTTTTTTTCTCTTTTTGTCATTCTGAAGAGCTTCTTCATAGTTGATACTATTATGCCTTTGACATCCATAGAAGTTAAAATTATGCTCCTCTTGGATCTGAGTAATGCTGGGCAAGGGGGAGGTAGTCTTCCCCAGGGAAGAGCACCCCAATTTGTTGCTCAGTGCCAGTCATCTCTGAAAACGTGCATACAGTTAACATATGTGCCCAAAGGGTTACATTAGAAGTATATATATATAAAATGTATGCATGCAATATCAATTAGTAAAAAAAGAGGCCATTGATTTGAAAAGCAGAAAGAGGTGTATGGGAGGACTTAGAGTGAGGAAAGAGAAGGGAGAAATGCAATTAAAACATAATCTCAAAAATAAAAATGTCTTTAAAGTAAAATAAAATTTCAATTTTTTTTTCAAATGCATTGTGACATTTTGGTTGACTAGAAACATTTCTTTCCAAGTCCTTGAAATTTTAAAACATCTGTGTTTTTCTGTTCTCTATTGGACTTTCCAATTAGTATTTTTATCTATCTGACATATAAGATAATGTTTATTGACTAGAAAGCAAGTTTCTCAGAGCCCCTGCTCATTTTTTTAGTCACTTTTTTGACATTACATCTTTGAATTGTAGTAAATGTCTCCAAATATTTATAATCTAACTTTATTTCTTTTACAAATTATTCTCATGAGTTTTGAGGGAAAAAAAGAACCTTTTAATTTGAAAATAATTTCAGATTTACAGTAAATTCCAGAGATAATTCTGACTTCCAAACGCCCTTTCCAGCTTCTCCCGTGCTCAGCCCTGTCAGCATGTTTCTGACATGTGGCCAAGGCTCACACATGCCTGCCTCCTTCTGGGCAGGATTCAGACTCAGCACCCAGATCTGTCTATTCAGGTGACCAAAGTCCTCTCTAAACAGGTGATTTGGGTTCCCTTGCCTAACCATCCTAAAGTAAAGCTATGCAGACTCCACAGTAACTTCTGCGGGGTTGTCATTTCACCTTTATCTGCTGAGCTCTCACATTGGGTCCTTGGCTGTGACTTCTGCAAATATTTCCTTTATCCCCGAGCTTGTCTCTCACTTGAAACAAGCAGGGTATACTGTTCTTGCCCTGAAGCTCAGCACTCCAGGCTCAGTCCTCTCATCCTCATGGCCTTGTGACGATTACCTGCTCCCGAGTTTGTTGTGTAGGGACACATGCAGTTCTTTTCGTTTCCTTTCCCCAACATGACTATCCTAATCCAAGTTTAAAATTTGAAATTTATTCTCTTGTTTTGTTTTCAGTATCTTTAAAACATTTTTGGTTTTGTTTTGTTGGGTTTTTGCTTCTTTGTTTTTTTTTGTTTGTTTGTTTGTTTGTTTAGGGAATGGTTCTCTCTATGTAGCTTTGGGTGTCCTGGAACTCACTATATAGACCAGGCTGGCTTTGAACCTCTCCTGCTTCTGCCTCACAAATTTTGGTATTAAAGGCATGCACTACTCTGCCAAACCTTTTGCTCAGTATCTTTATACCATATAATTTAGCTGTAATGACTATAAACTACATACAAGCACCAAGACAGAAGCTCAGGTTGTCTTTTGTTTCCTTATTGTTGTAGTAGCTCATCCTGGTTGTTACTCCTAATGCTGGTGTCCACTGAATGACCCCTCCTTCCTGGCATTCAGTGTGCTCTGGCATTCTGCTATTAAAAATGGCACCATATTCCTTCTTTAGAACACCCCCTTCACTGGCATCCACTTCCTCTGGAGAACTGAGGTGACTCTGTTCTCACCAGCATCATGGCAGGCTCACCATTAGCTTCAATATCCTCTTAGGAAGCAAGATTATAGGGGCTTGTCTTCCAGACCAACCTGTATGTTGAAGCTTGTAGAGGAATTTTAACATGGCTCCTCTGGCAAGAGATCACATCCAAAGATCTTCTAGGTCTGTGTGATCCAGCTGGAATACAGACATACCTTTAATCCAGGTAGAGGCAAGTAGATCTGAGTTCAAGTTCAGTTCTAGGTAAAGAAAAGCTTTAGATACAGGCATGGTGGTACATGTCTTTAATTCCAAACAATGAAGGTAAAGTTAGTTTATAGAAGGAAGCACCCATGTTGAAAGTGATGTCTAATTGAGTGGCAGAAAAGGTGAAAGAGTTAACATAATAGGATGTCCCCAACTTTCACAGAAAGAGAGAGGAAAGGGAAGCTACTTAAGGGAAAATACACACAGAGGAGGCAGTTTTACCAGGGCAGCAACAGAGAACTCAGGAGAAGACTGAATGGGCCAGAGAATAAGGAGCCAGGAGATTGGAGAAGATTGCTTGAGTTAGTTTGAGGCCAAACAGCAGTTCAGAGGCCAAGAGAAAAGCCAGATTGAATCAGTCAGCTGGAAGAGGAGTTTGAGCCAGAACAGCTAAGTAGAACCAGCCAGCCCAGAGCTCAGTAAGAACAAGAAAGGATGAACTTATTCACCAGTAAGTCTCAGAGGCGAAAACATTCTAGGTCTAAGTTAGGTGATTGTATGGAGGCTAGAAGCTGCTAGGATGGGGCCCAGGTTGGCAGAAGGAGGCAGTAAATCTCCCAGACAACAACTGAACAATAGATAAAGTAGCAGCAAGACTTCTTGGTGTACAGTGACTTGTTTCCATGCACGATGCCCATGGCATGCTGGTCTTTGATATTCCTTCCTCACTTTTGGGGAGCCTATTCTCCTCCCATCCGCATGGTTTCCCGGCATTGCCCAAACTCCAGCCTCACCCCTTACCTTCCTGCTGCCCTATGTTTTGAGTGAAAATTTCTCCTGTATCTTCCCCTACAGTCTCTAGTGCTAGAGCAGGAGTCATCTTCCTGAGCAGAAAACTCCATTTTAGTACAGTCTAACGTGCATTGTCGATGCTGCCTCTTAGGTATGTCACAGCTGCCAGGATAGCTCCCATTTGCCAGATGCCATTTTTTTTCTCAGCTGTGGAAGCTGCAGGACCAAGACTGGGGCTTTAGCAGGGTTGGAGTCTCCTGAAGCTGAAGGGTGGTTCTACTCCAGTCAGTTTCTTGGTTTCCAGGGCCCTCATAGGGTCATATGAATTCTGACCCTCTCCATTTATAAAGATGGCAGGCCTCCTGAGTTAGGTCCACACTAAGGATTCCACCTTAACTCGTCATATCCTACAGGGGAGGTAGGTTAGGGATCTGGGGGTACATTTGAGTCCGCAGCAGCCTCGCTACACACTAGCCCAGGTTTTCAAGGGTGTTGGAGCTTGTGTGTTTGGTTGCTTTAGCCCATTGTGCAAGGCCTGGCTGCATTCAGCTCACCTCCAGGCCCAGCCTCCACACTTCTGGAATGTGCCCTTGGGTCTCCACACCTCAGATGCAGGTGAGAGGTGACATTGAGCACAACTAGTCCAACCCAACTAGAACAACCTGTTTCTAACCAGACTTTCCAGGGAGGAAGAGATCAACCCTAATGGACCTGGTGTCCATTGCTTAAGGACCTCTGTCCTTAAGGTCCAGGACAGAGGTGGGTGGGAGGAGGTACTAGAGTTCACCTGGGCCCCAGGGGCTTTGGTTGGCCCTTTGCCCACCTGCCAGTCTGTCCATGCTTCTGTCAGAAATCTCTAGGGCTTTGCTGACTTTGTGGAAGGCACAGAAAGATGGGTGGGTGAGGCTTGCTCCAAAGGAAAAGATCCTTCACATTGAGTACTTCACACTCCTTTGCTTTGGTCATGTTCCCAGCATGCTCTGGAAAACCATAGTGGTCTTCTCTTGTCAGAGGGGCTCCCTGGTTTGCTCCTTCCTGCCTACCAAAATAAGAAAACTAGATTCCCTTCAGTTATGAAGAGCAGGACTATCACTGACCAAAGTCTTGATAAAAAACATTTGGGCTGACACTTGAACTGCCACTCTTCAATTTTTTAAAGGATGGTTTTGAACGCAAGGCTAGGCCTGGTGCACAGGCCTTTAATCCCAGTACGTGGGAGGCAGACAGGTGGGTCTTCCTGAGTTCCAGCCAGCTTGGTTTTCATAGTGAGACACTGTCAAAAAACGTTGAAGGGAGGGCTGGAGAGATAGATCAGCAATTAAGAACATTTTCTGCTCTGACAGAGGAAACAACATCCCATCCAGCAGGCCACAGCACACATGGGCACATAGCACCCCAGACACTCAGACATATATATAGTTAAAAGTAATGTGAATAAAATATTTTTTAAAATAATGTTTTGTTCCAACCAAGATATCTGTTTCTTACAAGTGTCTTGAGCCATGTCTGTGTGTGTGTGTATCAAAGAAATTTGATGTTTTAAGATACATTGAAAACCATACAACAATACCTATTTAGCTTGCAAATTTATTTTCAAATTCCAAAAATTAAAAAAATAAGTGAAACTCTCATAGCACAGAACAGATAACAGAGCAAGTCAGAAATAAGCAACTTGGGAACTAGAGAACATCAGGAAAAAAAGACTACAGCTACTTGGTGAAGGTGTGTGAGACTGAGGCTGTGAGGATGCAGGAAGCAGAAACAACACGGGAAGTGGATGGATGCAGGCCTGAGGCTTCCAGACAAAGCGGTCAGGGTCCCCAGGATGTGCAGACCTATTCATTCAGAGAGAGGTCACTTTCCAGGCTGAGAGAGGAGGAGAAGGGCGGAGAGAGAAGAAAGGAGGTGAAAGGAGGCAAGAAGGAGGAGGAAGAGGAAAAACTAGGAGGGTTCAGGGAGAAAAAAGAGAGGAGGGGGAAGAAGGGGGAGGAGGAGGAAGGAGGAAGAGAAGAGGCTGCAGGACAAGTCCTCTCCTCGGGGTTGTTGCTGGTGATAGAAATCAAACACTCATTTACATAAATTACACATAATTATACTGTTCCCATAAATGACTTCAAGATTATTGATCAAGTTAAGATTCCTCCGGCTTTTGTAAGAATTTACCGCAAATGGTGGCTTAAGGCAACAGACTGCTCTCCCTGTCCCGGAGGTGGCAGGTCAGGTCAGGGTGCAGACAGGTCTGGCGCCCTCTGGGGGCACTGGGGAGAATTCTTCCATGTCTGGTCCATTAGCTCTTCTGTTGATGGCTTCATGACCTCAGCCCATTCATGCTCCGGTTCAGCTACAGTTCACGGTGTTCTCTGTTGAGTTCAGCCTCTGTCTCTTGTGAGGGAAATTGTCTGTGGGGACCCATTCAAGTATCCCAGAGTTCAGGTCAAGATGATAGGTTCAGTCACACATCAGGTATGTATACTTCCAAGGCTTAGGACACAGACACATTTCCTTTTGATATGTTACATTTGTTTGAGTGAGGTGTGTGTGCAGTTGCTATAGCCCAAGAGCTCTTGAAGCCAGAGGAGTAATCAGGAGCCCTGCTTTATTATTATGCACATTATTCCCTTGAGACAGGACACTTACTGAGCCTGCAGCTGGGCTGGCCAATAGCCCCACAAATCCACCTGTCTCTTTCTCCACAGTTTGGGGCTTAGACTCACGCTTAGACTCACGTGTAGTCATGTCGGCATCTGCACCTGGGCTCTGGGGATTTGAGCTCAAGTCCTCATGCTTTCGAGGTAACTGCTTTTTCTTTCATAGCCATCTCCTTAGCACTAGACATAGGTAAGTCTTAGTGTGCTCCCTCCTCAACCAGCTGGAGACCACTAAGCTCATCTTGTCACCCCTCCTCACACCCTTTGTCTTTGGTCTAGGGCTTTCTCTGAGCATTCTCATTAGTATTCATGCAAGTACAGACACAAAACGTACATAGGTATGTATACCTTTTAGACACAGAAGGCTCAGGAGCACATGAGTAGCTATGCAGATGTACAGGTTCTCAGAACATAGGCATGTGCTTCAGCACACACACACACACACACACACACACACACCTTTATTTCTTTTATTTCTTCCTCTCACCCCTGAGGCTGCATTTGCCTGCTTTATCATACCCTGTGAACATTGCTGTGTTGGCCTGGCCATGCTTCTTTAGTAAAGTCCTGACCTCTCTCATAGTGTGTTTATATATATATATAGTTCTTGAGGCACTCCTATCCAGATATGGTTTTAAAATGTTATTTATTTATTTTGAGTACGTGTCTCAAATGTGTCTCACATGTATATGCGTGTATACATGTGGGTCCATGTGGAGGTCGGAGGACGGTTGGTGGAATGGCTTCTCTCCTGTAACTATGCAGGTCATGAGGCTCGAACTCAGGGCATCAGGCTTGGCAGCAAGTGCCTTTACCCACTGAGCTGTCTTGCCTAACTAGGATATGACTTTAAGGGGACTCATTACAGTGTTGATGACACTAAGAGGCTGTGAACTCCCATGTATCTGTGTGGAACATGCTTTCATTCTCCTTGGGTCAATTCTGAGGCATGTGAGGGATGGAACCCCGGGAGGGACTGTACCCATCTTATGGAGAGCCTTTCTCAGGGCTGCCCTAGCACACTTGGCTCCAGACAGTCCTCTGGCAGCAGGGGCTGCAGCTGATCTGCCCCTCCTGGCAATGTAGCTTTCTCAGGCTTTATTGCTTTAGCCCTCTGTCTGTAGGCTTGAACCTGGGGCTTTTGGGAGTTTTAATATGGGTTTATCTGGAATCACAGTAAACACCTCTTTGTATGCCTTTCACCACTCATGTGTCCTTTGTTTATACTTGTCATCTTTATATCGCTATTATGTGTTTTCAGCATCCTTTGGGTTTTTCACACATCTTTTTTTTTCCTTTTTTTAAAATTTTTTATTTAACTTTTCTTAATTACACTTTATTCATTTTGTATCCCCCCATAAGCCCCCCTCCTCCCCTCCCGGTCCCACCCTCCCCCCCTTTCTGCATGCATGCCCCTCCCCAAGTCGTCTGATAGGGGAGGTCCTCCTCTCCTTCTTTCTGATCTTAGTCTATCAGCTCTCATCAGAAGTGGCTGCATTGTCAGGGTTCTAGGTTATCTCCATGAATAGTCCTTGGTTGGAGTATGAGTCTCTGGGAAGTTCCCTGTGTTCAAATTTTCTTGTTTGTTGCTCTCCTTGTGGAGTTCCTGTCCTCTCCAGCTTTTACTATTTCCCACTTCTTACATAAAATTCCATTCACTCTGCCCAACAGTTGGCCATCAGGCTTAGCATCTGCTTTGATAGTCTGTAGGGCAGAGGCTTTCAGAGGCCCTCTGTGGCAGGTTCCGAGGTTGTTTCCTGTTTTCTTCTTCTGGCTTTCAGAGGCCCTCTGTAGCAGGTTCCTAGGTTGTTTCCTGTTTTCTTCTTCTTCTGATGTCCATCCTCTTTGCCTTTCAGGGTGGGGATTGAACATTTTAGTTAGGGTCCTCTCTTTTGCTTAGTTTGTTTAGATGTACAGATTTTAGCGGGTTTATTCTATGCTGTATGTTTATATGAGTGAGTATATACCGTGTGTGTCTTTTTGCTTCTGGGACAACTCACTCAGGATGATCCTCTCCAGGGCCCACCATTTGCCTGCAAATTTCATGATTTCCTTATTTTTCATTGCTGAGTAATACTCCATTATATAGATGTACCACAGTTTCTGCATCCATTCTTCAGTTGAGGGGCATCTGGGCTGTTTCCAGCTTCTGGCTATTACAAATAAAGCTGCTACAAACATGGTTGAGCAAATGTCCTTTTTGTGTACTTGAGCCTCTTTTGGATATATACCTAGGAGTGGTATGGCTGGATCTTGAGGAAGCACTATTCCTTGTGGTCTGAGAAAGCACCAGATTGATTTCCAGAGTGGTTGTACAAGTTTACATTCCCACCAGCAGTGGGGAAGGGTTCCCCTTTCTCCACAACCTCTCCAGCATGTGTTGTCACTTGAGTTTTTGATCTTGGCCATTCTGATGGGTGTAAGATGAAATCTCAGGGTTGTTTTGATTTGCATTTCCCTAATGGCTTATGACGTTGAGCATTTCTTTAAGTGTTTCTCTGTCATTCGATATTCCCCTACAGAGAATTCTCTGTTTAGCTCTGTTCCCCATTTTTTAAGTGGATTACTTGGTTTGCTGCTTTTCAGCTTCTTTAGTTCTTTATATATACTGGATATTAGCCCTCTGTCAGATAAAGGGTTGGTGATGATTCTTTCCCAATCTGTAGGCAGTCACTTTGTTTTGATGACGGTGTCCTTTGCTTTACAGAAGCTTTTCAGTTTCATGAGGTCCCATTTAGTGATTGTTGCTCTTAGAGCCTGTGCTGTTGGTGTTCTGTTCAGGAAGTTTTCTGCTGTACCAATGAGTTCTAGGGTATTCCCCACTTTTTTTCTAGCTGATTTATTGTGTCTGGTTTTATGTTTGATCCACTTGGACCTCAGTTTTGTGCAGGGTGATAAGTATGGATCTATTTTCATTTTTCTACATTTAGACATCCAGTTAGACCAGCACCATTTGTTGAAGATGCTATCTTTTTTCCATTGTATGGTTTTGGCATCTTTGTCAAAGATCAGGTGTCCATAAGTGTGTGGGTTTATTGCTGGGTCTTCTGTTCGGTTCCATTGATCCTCCATTCTGCTTCTATGCCAGTACCATGCAGTTTTTATAACTGTTGCTCTATTGTACAGCTTGAGATCAGGGATGGAGATACCTCCGGAAGATCTTTTATTGTAGAGGATTGTTTTAGCAATTCTGGGTTTCTTGTTATTCCATACAAAGTTGAGAGTTTTTCTTTCAAGGTCTGTAAAGAATTGTGTTGGCAATTTGATGGGAATTGCATTAAATCTGTAGATTGCTTTTGGTAAGATGGCCATTTTTACTATGTTAATCCTGCCAAGCCATGAGCATGGGAGATCTTTCCATCTTCTCATATCTTCTTCTAATTCTTTCTTCAGAGACTTGAAATTTTTTTCATATAAGTCTTTGACTTGCTTGGTTAGGGTTACACCAAGGTACTTTATGTCATTTGTGGCTATTGTGAAGGGTGTTGTTTCCTTAATTTCTTTCTCAGCCCTTTTGTGCTTTGTATACAGGAGGGCTACTGTTTTTTTTTTTTTTTTTTTTTTTTGAGTTAATTTTGTATCCGGCCACTTTGCTGAAGGTGTTTATCAGCTGTAGGAGTTCCCTGGTAGAGTTTTTGGGGTCACTCATGTATACTATCATATCATCTGCAAATAGTGATAATTTGACTTCTTTCTTTCCAATCTGTATCCTCTTGATCTCCTTCAACTGTCTTATTGCTCTAGCAAGGACTTCCAGCACTATGTTGAAGAGAAATGGAGAGAGTGGGCAGCCTTGTCTTGTCCCTGATATCAGTGGGATTGCTTTAAGTTTCTTTTCGTTCAGTTTGATGTTGGCTATAGGCTTGCTGTATATTGCCTTTACTATGTTTAGATATGTGCCTTATATCCCTGATCTCTCCAATACTTTAAACATGAATGGATGTTGGATTTTGTCAAATGCTTTTTCAGCATTTTCTTTTCTTTCAGTTTGTTAATATGGTGGATCACATTGATGGATTTCCGTATATTGAACCACCCCTGCATACCTGGGATGAAGCCTACTTGGTCATAGTGGATAATATCTTTGACGTGTTCTTGTATTCAGTTTGCAAGTATTTTGTTAAGTATTTTTGCATCAATGTTCATAAGGGAGATTGGCCTGAAATTCTTTCTTTGTTGAGTCTTTGTGAGGTTTAGGTACCAAGGTGACTGTGGTTTCATAGAATGAGTTTGGTAATGTTTCTTGGCTGTTTCTATTTTGTGGAATAGTTTGAAGAGAATTGGAGTTAGCTCTTCTTTGAAGGTCTGGTAGAATTCTGTGCTGAAGCCATCTGGTCCTGGGCTGTTTTTGGATGGGAGACTTTTGATGACCGCTTCTATTTCTTTGGGGGATATAGGAATATTTAATTGATTTACCTGATCCTGATTCAGCTTTGGTAAGTCAAATTGATCAAGAAAATTGTCCATTTCATTTAGATTTTCAAATTTTGTGACATATAGACTTTTGAAGTAAATCCTAATGATTGTTTGGATTTCCTCAGTGTCTGTAGTTATGTCCCCCTTTTCATTTCTGATTTTGTTGATTTGGGTGGTGTCTCTCTGCCTTTTAGAAGGGTTTGTTGATCTTGTTGATTTTCTCAAAGAACCAGCTCCTGGTTTCATTGATTCTTTGAATTGTTTTATTTGTTTCTAATTGATTGATTTCAGCCCTGATTTTGATTATTTCCAGCCGTCTACTCCTTTTTGGTGTGTCTGCTTCTTCTTTTTCTAGGGTTTTTAAGTAGGCCATTAAGTTGCTTGAATTGAGCTGTCTCGAATTTCTTCTTGAAGGCACTTAGTGCTATGAACTTTCCTCTTAGCACTGCTTTCATTGTGTCCCACAAGGTTGTGTATGTTATATCTTCATTTTCATTGACTTCTAGGAAGACTTTAATTTCTTTCTTTATTTCTTCCCTGACCCAGCTGTCATTTAGTAACAAGTTGTTCAGTTTCCATGTTCACACATCTCTTATTGGATGTTTAGATCCATCCCCATTTAAAATGAACATTTACAAATTTAAAAATGAACTGTCAAGAGAGCAGAGGGCTTGGTTGCCATGGACTTTCACCTTTCTGCTCACTGTGCAGCCTGGGGAGGATGAATACGATTTTCTCTTAGCAATGGTTCTGTTTTCCTTCTCAAGGGCTGCATGTCTGTCCCTCGCTTTCCCACCTATGATATGTTTAACCTTATTCTTGTCTTTCACCTGTGAAGGTTGTGTTGCACTTTTCAATGTTGCCTTAGACTGATACTATTTCCTATAGGCAGAGCTGTTTGAGACTTTGTTGAACATCACAGACAATTTATTAGTTGGTTGGAAGAAACCAAAATCATAACAATACTGAGTCCAGTCAATTAATGCTGTTTTTAGGGTGCAGTGGTTTCAATGAGAAGGTCCCTCATAGGCTCAGATGCTTGAACATATAGTCCCCAGTTAGCAGAGCTATTGGGGGTGGGGTGGGCGGTGTGGCTTTGTTGGAGGAAGTGTGGGAGTTTAGAGACTCCAAGCCACTTCTAGTTGCTCTCTAGGCATCCTGCTTGCAGGTTAAGATGCATTCTGTGCTACCTGGCCCTGCCACCTTGCCTGCCTCCCTGGATCTATAAGCCAGAATGAACTCTCTCTTCCCTATGTTGCCATTAGTCGTGGTGCTAAATCACAGCAACAGAAAGGGGATGAATTCAGGGTCCTTTGCTTTTGCTCAGTACTGTCCTGCCGTTTCAGTGTGTACACATGGTGCATTTCAATATCTCTGTTTATGACATATTTAATGTTTGACGCTGCAGAAATGCATGTTTGAAGGTTTTCATTTCCTTCTTGCTCACTAGGGGCACAGAGAAACAGAGTTCCTGTGTGTTTCTTCTACCATATGTTCCTACCTAATTCATTTCTTAGTTCTGGCAACTTCTGTTTTGCAGTTTTATTAAAATTCTCTATGAGTGATTATTTTTTAAGACAATTTTAGTTCCTCATTTTCAACCTCAATGGACTTCCTTTTCTCATCTTATTGTACTAGTTAGAGCCCCTGCTGAGAAGTCACCCAAACAGGTTGTTGCCATGTCTGTGACCAGGGCTGTGTTAGCATCCAGTGTTCATTATAAAATCCAGTGCTAATTATAGGTCCACTGTCAGTTGCCTTTATGTGTTGAAGATGCCTCTTTTCCATATAATTGGCAGCGGATCTTGAGTTAATAATAGATAGAAACATTGCAGACATTTTTCTTCTAGCTTAGATAAATAAGTGAGTTTTCTTATTTCTTTTATTCATATACTGATTTATACTAATTCATTTTGATTTATTAAACTAGTAATTGAACTTGGGGAAGAACTCCATTTAGTGATAATATAGCAACAATACATGTTCATATGTTACTGAATTTGATTTATAACAATCTGTAAAGGAGCTAACTTTTGATGGTGACTATTAGTTGACAGTTCTCTTGGAAGGTTTTTGTCCCAAGCATAAAAAGATTGGGAGAAAACTAATTAGGATATATATTTCCTCTCTATGTCAAAAAAGAATGTGCTAATTTTATTTAGGACTGATTTTTTTTGTGAGAAGGACTTTGACTGTATATTTATTTTATATTGACAGACTCGTAAGTTTGCTATATTTTATCTATATGCTCAATAAACTGTGGCCAGTGCTGCACTGGGACCCCACACTTCAGCCTCTCTGTGGCCTCTGACAGCTCCTTCCCCATTGCTTTATATTGGTATTTTTTTCTCCTCTCTCGTGGTTTTTTCCTTTAGTCAACAGAAGTTTATGATATTTTGATCTTTTTAAAATTCTTTTTTTCATTCAATTATTGATTTTTTTCCCTATAGAATTGATTGCATCTCTGTTCTTATTTTTTTTTCTTCCTCCTATTCTGGTTTTGTTTTATTTATTGCCTTCCTTCTTCCCTTTCCCTATCTCCCCCTCCATTGTCTTAAGATAAATGTTTAGAGATTTATTTAATTATTTGATTAACTGTCTCACTCTGTAGCCCAGGCTGGCCTGGAACTCAGTGTGAAGTCTAGGCTGACCCCAAACTTATAACAGTCATTCTACCCAAGCCTGCTGAGGGCTGGGATTATAGTCATGAACTGGACTATGACTAATGGATGATTCATTTCCTTCCTTCCTTCCTTCCTTCCTCCCTCCCTCCCTCCCTTCCCATCAACATTCCTTCCTTCCTTCCTTTCTGTTTCTTTCCTAATGTTTCTGCAGGGTCCACTTATTCCTCCGTCATTCCACTAGTTTTCTTAAATTAGCACATAAAGTGATGCCTTTCATCACTGACCCTCCTTTACCCCTTGCCACCCTGTTCCTCCCCCTGCTGGTCCCTTCCCCCACTCCAGTATCCTCTACTCCACGCTCAGGCCACATACATTCTATACACTGGTGGTTCTCAGCCTGTGGATCAAGACCCCTTTGTGGGGTGGTCGCATATCTGCCACCCTCGCATATCAGATAGTTACGTTAATAACACTAACAAAACTACAGCTGTGAGGCAGCAATGAAATGATTTTGTGGTTGGGGTCTCTACAACATGAGGAACTGTATTAATGGTCACAGCATTAGGAAGGTTGAGATCCACTGTGCTACATCTTCCTTTAACACCCTCATCCCCACTCTTCTTTCTGATTTCATGACCCATACCTATACTTTCATGTGCATGTATTTATAAAGATTAAAATCTAGGAACTTCATGATAGAAGCATGTATGTAGTAGTATCTGTCTTAGTGTTAATTTGCTTAAATAGGTAATTTCTAGTTCTATCTGTTTCCTCAAAAATGTATGGTTTCATTTTTCTCTCCAGATGAGCGTAACTTCATTGTATGTGTGCCTCACATGTTTCACGCCCTTTTCTCTGTTGACGTATATGTATTTTAATACACTTACATTATGGATATGAAATCTTAGGCTTGCTTTATATGCTTGATTCATTGACCCTTTTGTCATTACTCAGTTTTCTTTTCCCTTTAAGGCTTCAGTTCCTAGTCCTAGAGTCCCGTTGATTCTGAAACAGTCACTCTGTTTTTCTACAGTTAGTTTTGGCATTGTGACCATGTTGAGTTTCATTGACCTACGCAGATCTATCTGGCAACCTGATATTTGAAGACCTTAAAGAACGGGGGAGACTACAGTCTAATGTTGCAGACAACTTTAGTTTCAGTGTCCTTTTATACACAAATGTAACAAAGAAAGCACTGATGCAAGGAAGGTTGTTTGAGTTCAGAAAAACATCTAAATAAATGTCAGTAAGCACATACTAAATATTAACAGAGCAGTCCTTTCCCAGAACTTTCTCAGGTCAGACCAATTTAAACACAACTGTCTGGTATGTTTTGTAGATTATATCTGAGAAAGCATGAAAGCAAGGCAGGGACCATATCCAGATTCAGAATACTACGACGACAGCACTCAGCATAGCCTTTCACCAGAACGGATTCTATAGTTTATGTTCTGACACCCAACAAGAAAAAACAAACAAACATGTTTTATAATTTGAATGCAAATGTCTGTCTCAGGAGTCATGAAATCATGTCCAAGAACAATCCAGGGAACAAAATCCACTTGAGGTAAAAGGTCCTTTACCCTTCTTCCTGGAGCTTCACTCACAATTCCCCAAGCCATTACACAGCGTGTCATTCTTTGGACTATATTCTGACATGACCCTTTCTATCATCTTATTTAAACCTAGCCATATTTTCATGTGAAGGATATGTTTATTGGTAGGATGTAGTTGTCCTCCGTTTTTCCATCAAATCTAATAACTTCTGCCTTTTTAATTGAGGAGTTTAGTTCACTTACGCTTAATGCAACTGTTACTCAGTTGGTTTAAATAAACTATGTTGTTATTTGCTCAATCTTTTCCTTTCCCTTCCTATTTTCTTGTGCCTTTTGGAAACTGATATTTAAAAGTCTTATTAAGTTTTAATGCAAATATATCCTGCAGCTTCAGCATTGTCTCCCTCACCCCTTCTCTTATTTTGCCTTCTGTTGATGTGATGAAACACGGAGCAAAATCAACTTAAGGGAGAAGGTTTTTTTTTTTGTTTTTTTGTTTTGTGGTTTTTTTTTTTTTTTGGCTCACACGGTCCATCAAGGGAACCCACGGTAGGAGTGCAAGCAGGAACTTGAGTAGGGAGTGAACTAGAGACCATGGCGAAGCATTGCTTGCTGGCTTGATGCCCATGGCTTTCTAAACCTGATTCCTTATACACCCTGGGCCAACCTGTCCAAGAGTGGCAGAACCCACAGTGAGCCAGGCCCCCCTCCAGGGGGCATTTAACAGTTAAGAAACGCGCCATAGACATGGCCACATGGCAGCCTGATAGAGATTTCTCAGTTGAGATTTCCTCTTTCCAGGTATGTCTAGATTTGTGTCAAGTTGACAAAAACTTAGTGTGAAACCCCTCTGGGCCTGTTTACTTAGGAAATAAGGCCTGCTCTGTTAACATTTCTTGTGGTATTGTCCACTGGCAAAAAATTCACTAAGACTTATATACCAAGTAAAAATCTTTATTTTGTTTTATTTAAAGGAATATTTGTCTACATCTAGCTAGAGTTGCAGGTAACCTTTCTCTCTTAAAAGCACATTATAGATTTTCTTATTGTTTTGGCTTTTGTGTTCCTCACAAGATATCTGTAGTCACTGTGATCTTTGGCTTCTGGGTAGAGCATTTTTCTACCCACTCTGGCTGCTCTAGAGGTGCCTGTGTGCTTATCACCACAGAATTTCAGTTGCTTTCATTTGTGTTGTCATAGTTTGCCATTTAATTAAAGGAATATTAAAAATTTTAAAATTATTATTACTATTTGACCCTACAATTACTTGTCTTTCCTCCCTCTAAACCCTCCCACATATCCCTATTTGCTCTCTTTTACATTTATGGCTTTTTAATGTAATTGTTGTTACATACACATAATCATTCCTAAATACATAAATACAACCTATTTGGTCTTCATAATGTAACTTGAATGTATATTTTTAGGGATGACAGAGAAAATTTTGGTATTGAATAACGAGTATTACTGTGCTGTTCACCCCTTCTCTCTTTCAGGAGCTCCCAATGTGCTTACAGTAGCACACTGGGTGCTTGGCCATTGGTTTCTGAGGCCTGGTTCTTCCCTGAAGCACCTGTCATGCTTTGCTTTGATTTTGCATTTGATTTGAGCATGCAGGTCCCTGGCCTGTCCATCCACAACATATGGCTCCGTTTGCTATATTTTTGTGGTTGCTTTATATTCTGGGGAATGAACCTAAGCCAGAACAACTCACTCATCTATTTCTCTAATTAAAGTCACTATATCATTTCCAGCTAGCTGCTGTCAGTTCTAATTCATAAATACATTTCTTTCTTCAGTTTTACTTCTGCTGGATGGAGTCTAGAACCTCCAGGTCAACAAGTGTTTGTGTTCCTTAATTTAACTATTGTTTCCGATGGAGGTTTTCAAACACTCTATTGACATTTGTATTCAATCTTATGTATGAAATTCCCAGAATGCTGCCTGCACTTTGAATCAATGTAGTCTGTCCTGTTTGTCTGTCTTGACTTGTCTGTCCTCTTCGCCCTTCTTCTATCCTCCTAGCACATTTTCTTCCAGCACTGAGTCTAAGCCCACACAGAACAGTAAACTGCCATTTCAAATACTTACACTTTTGTCTCTGGAAGATATCTGCAAAATATTGAATGGGAAGAGTACAACACAGTCAATTGAGCATAATGTTTATAATGTTATAATCATACTCTAGATTCTAAGTCAAACAGTGATTATATATAATAAATATATTTTCTTGGAAGAGTACAACACAGTCAATTGAGCATAATGTTTATAATGTTATAATCATACTCTAGATTCTAAGTCAAACAGTGATTATATATAATAAATATATTTTGTTTTCAATTGCCTCAAGTTTATTTGTGGAAATAGCAAGAATACCAGTCATGTAAAAGCCCTCTCCAGTGTAAGGGGGTGATTGGGCGGAACACCCTAGCCAGTGTGCAGGTCCATCTGTCTTCACATGGGCAGACAGAGACTTTTCCCTAGGACCTTCATAAGGGGCCTGGGACAGATTTGTAGCCAGGGCAGGAGCTGCAGCTCAGTCTTGGTTTAAGCTTTGGCCTTTTGTTGGCAGTGCTTGTATCTCTTGGCTGTGTAGTCAGGAATCTGCTTCCTAAACTTGGGATGGGTGATGTGGGAGTTCATCAGAGCCGTGGTTGGGGTCTTCCATCTTGGTATGAAACCCTCTGGTTTCACAATGGCTTTTATGGACTCATCCATCACCCATGGCCTCTTATCATTTGGCTATATCTTCTTCACTCCTTTTTTGTGTTTCTTGCCAGAACACATGTTCTTCAAAAACTTGGGGTCGACCCCTTAGAAGGTCATCATTGTGACCTGGGTTTCTTGTGTTGTTTCTGTGATATTTTCAGGACTGGTTGTGTCTGCTGTGGAACTTGGGACTTGGCCATGTCAACAGAGACATGGCTCCTGAAAGTGCTTGAGTCCAGAAGAGAGAACTAAATCCATTAAAATAAGGCAGTGGGTTTCATAGTGACTCTTTTGGCCCAGGACAACTACGACAGTTCTCCAATAATAAAACGACAACGGAAACCCCAAGCCCTTGTGCCTGGTATATTGTGGTGCTCTAACACCATGCTGCAATGAATTCCTCCTGTGCTTGTGTTTGTACACTGACTCACCTCCAGACTTGGTAACATCATACTATAACTCCATGGTATGTCATACCTGGCTAGGAGAATGCACCTTGACTCTTGGTTTGTATCTCCTACTGAATACTGTCCATCATTATTTTGGAGTATACTCTTGCTTTCTGTGCTGAGGGTTAGCTACCTCTGGGTAGAGGACCAACATAGTACTCACAAAGCCTCAGGTTTGGTACCCACAGTACCACAAAAATAATAAATAAATAAATAAATAAATAAATAAATAAATGAATAAATAAATAAATAAAGGAATGAATGAATGAATGAATAAATAAATAAGTAAATAAATAAATAAATAAAGGTTCCACGCTACTCCTTAAAAAGAATTGAAAAGCCTCCGCAACACAGCATGCCTTACTGCTCCGACAGCGATCTCACACATCTCAGGAGAACTAGATCTTGGGTTGAAACATTCTCCTCTTCTGTATTTTCCCTAGGAGAAACAAGCTAGCCCACATGTATGTATCATATAGCTGATGTCATAGCAGGCTGTGTAATTCTAGGTCATTCTAAGGAGAGTCTGTACAATCATGGAATTTTTTTTTCTTTTTCTTTTTTGGTTTTTCAAGTCTGTTCTGGACTCGCTTTGTAGACTAGTTGGCCTCAAACTCACAGAGATCTGCCTGCCTCTGCCTTTCCAAGTGCTGGGATTACAGGCATCCACCGTTGTGCCCAGCAGAACTTCTTATTAATATATTTCTAAGAACAAATCTTTATGTTAGGCAGCACCTGGTTGTGTCTGCCAGACCGAACAGAGACAGGCCTAAGGCTACCAGAAAGTGCTAAAATCAATACCCCCTCACCAGAGTATGTGCACATAAGTCTCTCTTCAAGGGAACATGCCAGACTGCCACGTGTGGTTTCCTCAAGTCTCTCAGGAGCGTCTACCAGTGGTCATAATGATAGCACAATAAAGATGGTGATGGAGAGCTGGGATGGACATTTCATTACTCAGTAGATTTTCTTAAGAACCTTGTAGATTTTGTCGTGTTTATTATTGCTTCTGGCCTCAGTAGTAGACTGCTCATGGTTCCTGAAACTTGTCAGTTTCATCCAGGCTTACAAGCCCAGGTTTGGAAACGGCTCAACCCAGTAGAAAGGGGCTTTTGTAAGGACGCAGATTCAGCAGAACTCCACAGCAGAGACAGGCCAAGCACTGGTAGGGTCTGGAGGGGGAGCTGCAAGGAGGGACCAAGTACCTTCCTCTGACCTCTGCCCCTTGCAGGCAGGCTGCCCTTTTGTTTTTGTCTGTAGTGTCCCCAGGTAGCACATTCACACATCAGTGCTCCCCCAACATGGAAGGAAGACAGAGAGCTCAAGGTGTTTACACTGTGGACAGTGGTGCCTTTGGGCGAACGCAACCATTAAGCTGAAGATACATCTCATTAAAGTTACAGGAAGATTAAGACATAGCTTTCGTTCAATAATCCTCCAGGATCTGGGGTCTCAGTATTTATTATGTTACAGTCAATATTACTTAAGATACTGTCTACTACACAGATAAGTATTATTAGTTATTCAATTACTAAGTGGATAATTGTCACTAACTGTTCCTTTGCACCCTCTGTTGGAAGCTCACTGGACTAAATTTGGGCAAAACTGTTTCCAGAAGGAGGGTGGATACATATGGTTCACTTTTTTTCTTTGTAAAGATCATATTTTGCACCTTTCGGCAAATGTGGGTCTTTTGTTGTTACATGTCTATATGCATGTGTATATACACATATTCTCAAACATTACCTGTTCAGTCTGTAGAATATTACTTGTTTTCTGGGCTGAACAGTTGTGTATAGATGTGAATATGGTGATCAATGATGATAAAACTAAAAAGAGGACAAAAAGAAAGAAAAATACATCTGGTAAAGATGAAAAAGTTCAAACATGAAGTACAATCTCTTAGCAACCAGAGAGATTTCAAAATTTCACTTTTTGATGGGCGACAAGAAGGATGCTGCCGAGTGACTGTTTCCTAAAAGGTAGGGATTGGGGCCACATTCTGGGAGAGCACAGGAACTGCACACTTCTCTGATGGATGGCCACAGGGCTGGGATGGTGACACTTTGTTTAAGCTTTTGAATGCATGTCCCATCTTCCAACATGCTTAAGAAGTGAAACTTTGTATCAGGATGGAGGGCGAGCTTCCCTAGAACTTTCTACATAAAGTCCCATTCCTATTGCTTCATGGTCCAGAAGTCCCTGCCAAAGAGGGCATTTCTGAGGACAGATGCCAGCTTTTCATTTGTTGCTATTTTGCACTGCAAACTAATCAAATGACATGAGCTCAGCTAGCCATCTCCACAGGGGAAAAGTCATTTTCAGAGGACAGAGTAAGTCCCCAGTGTTGCCTCTTCACCAGGCTATGGGTAATTTTCCACTGCCAAGAGGACTGGCTACACTGGTTCAGTCTTCCTGAAGATATTATCATGATGCTCTTGGAGGGGAGATTTGCAGTTTGTTTCAAAGTTAGATCACCATAGAAGTACATGATACTGTTTAAGAATACCTAGAGGTATGTGGAGCCGTGGATGAAGAAAGGCCTTGCCCTCCTGGGGAGGCATGATTTTTTTTTTTCAGGAACACGTTTGCTTTTAATATAAACAGGAAATAATTTTTCTTGTACATGAGGCATTACATAATTTTTTATTTTTTATTTATTTATTTTTTTATTACTTTATTTACTTTGTATCCCCCCTCTAGTTCCCTCCCTCCTCTCCTCCCAACCCCTCCCTTCCTCCCCTTCTCCACATACTCCCAGAGGACTCTGGCTAAAATGCTCAATCCCCACTCCAAAAGACAAAGAGGATGGACACCAGAAGAAGAAGAAAACAGGAAACAAGTTAGGAGCCTCCCACAGAGGGAGGCATGATTTTTGCTACAGCACAAACTCTGGAGTTCTGTGAGCTTTGTTTGCCACAACCTCAGTGTGACACTCTAGCAGGGAAAGTCCCACAAGGCCCCAGATCTAATGCACAGACCTGAAAGAACAAAAAGAAAAAAATTGAAAATGCAAACCTTTATATGTTGGAGAGTGAGTTGGGTTGAACATAAAGCCCCAGAACCAATGGGGATTTGGCAACGTCTGATGCTGTCATACAGGGATGAGGATCTCGCCACTGTCTGACACTGGCAGTGGTAGAGAATCTAGTCATTGTCTGACACTGGCAGTGGTGGGGATCTGTGCCATTCAACATTGGCACAGATGGAGATCTAACCCCTGTCTGACACTGGCAGTGATGGGATCTAGCTGCTGTCTGACACTGGCAGTGGCAGGATCTAGCCACTGTCCAACTTACCTCCTTCTCTGTAGGTTCCTGGGACTAGCCTAAGGGCCATCTATGCAGTGCCTGAGCAAGGTGCTTATGATGGACCAAGAAGCACATTTCACCAACTGAGCCTGGAGGTGGGAGTGATGCAACCCTGTAAAAACAAATCACCCAGCACTGTGCCTTAAAATGCCATTTGTTCCAAGAACCAGAGATGGAAAGAGTCTCATTATGAAGAGTTTGATACAGCAAGGAGGGAGGGCTTGAGGCACAGGTGACTTAGGAGTGTGTGGTGTGGACATAGGTAATTGAAACCCTCCTCTCTAGTGAGGTCCACAGGCTACTGTCAACCATTCATGAGGAGTGACTGCAGCCAAAGATTTGGTGCTTAACAAATGGTAATGTGGTGTGTATGTGAGTGTGTAAGAGTGTGAGTGTATATGTATGGGTGTGAGCGTGTGAGTATGTGTATGTAAAAATGTATGTATATATGAGACTGTGTATGTATGTATGTGTGTGTGAATGTATGTGTTTGTGTTTATGGATATATGATATATATTTATTGAAAGGGTTAGGCTAACTTTGTAACCTATATGTCTTCTAAAGCCTATAGTTTTGAGTTTTAGGTCTAGGTTAAGCTAAAGCCTCTTAGTACCTTTCCAGGGAGTGAAGAAATGTGACCCTATCCATGAGGACAGATATAAAAAAAGGGCAAGCAAACAATGACCTTCACTCACCAAAAGAAGGACCAGACCCTTGTCCTTGAGATAGTGTTTCTTAGCAACGAACCTAGACTTCTTCTGATTAGCTTTTGACCTCCAGCCAAGAGCCCGCAGCCCTAATTTTCAAGGATGAGCTAACCACCCCCACCTTCAGTTGCAGCTGCATCCACACTTGGCAGGACTGGCCAAGCTTGAACACCTAAGACTAACCAATTATCTTACTTTATAGCTTCCTCATCCAATCCTAAATTGCCAAAACTAGAACTTCAAATCTCCCGCAATTTTTCTTTTAAAAACCTAAAGGCCTTTGTCTCCTGGAGCCACTCTTTGCTGACCAGCAAGGGTGACCCCGTTGTACAATGGTTAATAAACCTCTTGCTTTTGCAACGAGTCTTGGTCTGGGGAGTTTCTGGGAAGGGCGCGATTGAACTCCTGAGCTGTGAGACCCCAGGTCTTACATTTTTGGTGCATTGGCCGGGAAAGGGCGTGCCCCTTCCCCAACCCTCATCAGACTGAACTCGGAGGTCGAGCTCGGAACAGGTTAGTAAGTTAGTCTGTTTCTGTCTTACCAATCTGTTTCTTGTCAGAGATGGCTGCCATGAGGCAGCCTCTCAATTAGATTTCTGTGGTACCAATCTGTTTCAGTTTAGGCGCCTATCTGGACCTTTTTGGTCATCTGATCAGTCATTGCGATTGACAGACGTGTCAGAATATCGCTTGACTGGGAACTGGGGACGCCCACTTTCCATTTGGGAGGTTGGATCTGAGAAGGTCCTCCTCCCGTCTGATTTTCGTAGAGAACGACCGCCACCAGGCAGCCGTTCTATCAGAGCACTGTGGTACCAGTCACAAGGGTGTCCTTGTTTGATTACTTGCCTGATTCTTTGTGTTTCTGTTGTTGTTGCCTCTCTGACTCTTTTGACAGGGAGATGGTCTAGCTTGAGAGCATCTGTAGAAGGGGTTCGAGTCCCCTGAGTGGTTTGAGGCCACTTGCCTGGAACGGTTTCATTAAGGCAGACAGACATGTCATTAATGCCAAGTCCATGGGACATCCTGTAGGACACTCAGCTTGCCCCTTTCTGTGAACAGGGAGGAGCAGAGAGATTCTGCTCCCCCAGCAATTTAAATCCTGTGTTTCTCATGTATGTATGTATTTTTCTGTGTCTGTTTCTTTGTAGACTTGGACTGATAAAAATTCGGACAGAGGATAGTTAAAATTAGAACTAGTTCTCGGCCCGGGAGTGCACATGGCTGCATGGCAGGACACCAAGCAGTGTGCTCTCCCTCCCGAGGGAGCCAAGGAGCTTTTGGGTGGCTGGGGAGACATGTGGAGCTGGGGCTGGAGCTTGGGCAGGCAGTGCTCAGGCACTTGAGCGTCTGTGGAATAACAATGCACACCCAGCAGGACATGGGCTTGATGCGCCATCCCCTTGTTGTGATGGACAGCCAAAGCGCACGGGGGAGGGGAGAGGCCCAGCCAGGAAGCAGGTTCAGGACCTGCGGGGGAGGTAAGCTACAGTAGAGCTCACAAGGGAGCCAAGGGAGCAGGCAAGGCTCATGGGCTTGCTGGTTAGAAGTCCTTAGACATGGCTAGGCGGGGATTGGCATCGTAGCTGCTCCATGATAGGAGCTGCTCTGGCTGCAGAGAGTGAAGAGAAACTCCTCCCCCTTGCCTTCATGCCAGCTTAGCAGGGAAGTGAGCAGCAAGAGCTCACCACGCCCTCTTGCTCCTCTCTTCCCTCCTCCCACCTAGGGGGCTTGCAACTTACAGATCAAACAGTAATTTAGAAAAAAAAAAAACTGCACTCGCTGTAATGTTTAGAATTGCAGCTGAGTCTGTCTGTTTAAATATATGGCCATTATACGATTGTTTTCAACTGGTCTTAAATGGTTGATATGATAAAAAAATAATTGGGTATGTTTTAAGGTTAAATTCAAATTCTTGTTTTAAACACGTATATGTGCCTATATGTTTGTAGGGTCTATAAATGCATATGTTTAAATAACAACAATATAAATTGCCACATGGTGTGGCTCAGGAAAAGAACAAAGGTTGCAAAATCTCTGAGTCAAAATGATTTTATTTCCTTTTAGGATAAGAAGAAAGTCTTATTCTAAGTTGATATTGGTTCTGAAGATTGGGTTGTTTTCACTGATAAATTTTGGTCTTAAAATCTGGTTTCGACTTTTAAAATTATGGTTATGCTTTGTAAATCCACTCCTAAAAAAGATACTTTGCTTTGATATTGCAGGGACGAGTTTTAAAAATTGTTTAGATGTTTAAGAGGATAAAACATCTACAGTTTATCAGATTTTTTAAGCAATAACCCTTGGACAGTGTAACAAAAAAAAATTAATGAGAGTTTTCCTGTTGTCTGAAAAAAGAAGGTATATAGGATGTTGCAAAAGGTTAATGGATGTATTATAAAAAGCCAGAGAGTTAATATGATTTAAAAAAACAAAACAAAACAGGTTTGCCCTGCTCACAGGCTTTACATCAGTTGCCAATGTCTTATATTAATAGTTAAATAAAAAAATATATAAGGTTTATATAGGGTCTGAGGATATAGGAGTTCAGGTTATAAAAATCTAAAAAATGTTGGTCTACATACTGATCAAAGTGTCAATTTAATGGACGTCAGGTTAACACTTAAGTAAAAAAAAAGTACAAGCAGTTTCTCACGCAGGCAATTTTACTTAGCCAAAATATAGGAGGGTTTACTCAAGGTTACACAGAGCCTGCTGTCTGGTTACTATGGTTGCACGGAGTTTCTCAGGGTCAGAGCAGTCCACTGTAAGACCACCAAGGTCAGTCTGTGAGAGACTGGACTTTAAAAAATAGCCAAGAGCTGAGTTCCGCTGCTCAGATGCCGTTAACTCCAAAAAGGCTGCCACATGGACACACTTAAGTTGTTTATAAAAGATATAAAACAAACAGCTGACTGGTACCAATTCTGTTGGATATAGTTTTTATCTGTTACTCTCAAAATGTTGCTGTATTAGATTTGCTGATATGTTACTTTTCTGAGTTTCCTTTTGTGTACCAAAAATTTATATGAGTTTATAAAAATCAAAAGGTCATAAGACCTAGATCTGGCATAGCTCAAATGGATCCCAGAAGAGTTTTTCCCTGGTGTTGGGATTCCTCACTTTTTCCATTTAACAGACAAATCTTAACTTCTGTCTCTAGTCTGAATTTGTCTCAGCAGATTTTCACCTGGTTGACTCTGGGCTGCAAACTGAAATCTGGACTTGTTGGAAGCTGACATGACTGTTCCCTGTCTCTTCAATTGGATCAACTAACCAGAGACTGTTAAGGACTGCCTCATTGACCAGCCTTTGACTGGCTCCTAGTAATCTTTACCCATGTACTCTCCCCAACTTTTGACCAGCATTTCAGCCTCTTTTAAACTGAGATTTCAACGATCCATCATCAGCATGAAGAAATTCCAGAAGACGGATCATCGGCCCATTGTCCCATTCTACAGGCTGAAATGTTGAGTCAAAAAAAATTCTTAAGATAAAATTCTCACTCTGCAGCTGCTTCATGATTGAAGCAGTTACAAGGAGAAGGGGGAAATGAAAGGGTTAGGCTAACTTTGTAACCTATATGTCTTCTAAAGCCTATAGTTTTGAGTTTTAGGTCCAGGTTAAGCTAAAGCCCCTTAGTACCTTTCCAGAGAGTGAAGAAATGTGACCCTATCCATGAGGACAGATATAAAAAAAGGGCAAGCAAACAATGACCTTCACTCACCAAAAGAAGGACCAGACCCTTGTCCTTGAGATAGCGTTTCTTAGCAACGAACCTAGACTTCTTCTGATTAGCTTTTGACCTCCAGCCAAGAGCCCGCAGCCCTAATTTTCAAGGATGAGCTAACCACCCCCACCTTCAATTGCAGCTGCATCCACACTTGGCAGGACTGGCCAAGCTTGAACACCTAAGACTAACCAATTATCTTACTTTATAGCTTCCTCATCCAATCCTAAATTGCCAAAACTAGAACTTCAAATCTCCCGCAATTTTTCTTTTAAAAACCTAAAGGCCTTTGTCTCCTGGAGCCACTCTTTGCTGACCAGCAAGGGTGACCCCGTTGTACAATGGTTAATAAACCTCTTGCTTTTGCAACGAGTCTTGGTCTGGGGGAGTTTCTGGGAAGGGCGCGATTGAACTCCTGAGCTGTGAGACCCCAGGTCTTACAGTATGAGTATGTGTGTGAGTGTGCATATGTTTATGTGTGTATGAGTGTGTATGCATGCATGTATGTGTACATTCATGTATGTATTTGAGTGTGTATTCATACATGTTTATGTATGTGTGAATATGTATATGTGCATCTGTGCATGCTGTACATACATGTATGTGTGTGAGTGTGTATATATGTGAATGTGTACATGTGTGTATGTGTGACTGCATGTGTGTGGTGTACATGTGTGTGTTGGTGCACACACATTCTGGTAACACTGATAGAATATGCTAAGACATTCAACTAGAACAGCAATAATGTCCCATTTTCCAGAAATAATAAAATTCAGCCAGATCTTCAAGTTTGAGGCTGATTTGGAGAAGGGACTGTCAACTTCTTGTCCCCCAAACAGCAGACTGCATCCCAGAGCTTTCTGCTTCTTTAGGACGGACACAGTATCGCCTGCTGCTCCTGCAGGAGACAACTTTGTGTCTGTCACTGCAAGGCACATAGGGAGCACAGGACAACCTCCTGCTTCCCATCCTCACTGTACAGCTCCTATTTGTGCATGAGCAGTTGGGGTCAGTGAGGGCCTTTCCTGGCTTTCCACAGGCATTGTCAGGGAGAAGGTGACAGGCATGGACTTCCTGATAGGATCCCGGATGGAGGAGCCGAGGCTCAGACCAGTGACGGAAGGATGCATGGCCTGGAAGACTTGCAGGGCATTGGAAGCCACCGTCTGGGTTCTCACTGTCCTGTGCTGCCAACAACTTCTTCTCAGCACCCTATAGCCACACCAGCTTTGTCCTCTTCAATTTCGAGTTCAGGAATTTTTGCTATTGTGAAAGCCTGAACTCTTGAAGAGCTGACTCCCACCTGCAGCCCCTACCAAGCAGCGTCTCCATTTTATGTGGTGAATTCCACTGGGCTCCTCACTCTGGATACCAACTCCAAGAACTCTTTACCAGCTGGATTTATGATAGATGCCATCTGGTCTGATAGGAGGAAACAGATATTGATTTTTAATATTTTCTCCCAACTTGTTTACTCTAGGATAATACTGCAGCCGTGTGGCAGCTTGTCTCCAAGTGGAAAGGATTATTACCACCGCCTTTTGACGGGATGAATCACCCAGGACGGCTTGAATGGCTAAAGGGTAGACTTTGATGTTATGTCGCTTCATTTACCCTTATGACTAAATGATTATTGATTTTATATTTTTAAGCTCTTGAAACGTGAAAATAACTCGGTGGAGAAGGCTGGCTGTGTTAGTTTTATTAATTTATTTCTGCGGGGCATAATTCACTTTGGACCAGGTTGTGAAGGTTCTGGGTTCATGACCGGCTGCAGATACAGTGGCAAAGAAATGGCTTATTTATATAGTCATTGCAAGTAGTCCCAAAATCAATACAGTCTGGGATTGGATGATTAAACTCAGTCCCTTTGTGGGGTTCATTCCTGTAGCTGCTGCCGAAATCAGCTGGACTGCCCCAGTTTCATGTGATCAAGTCTACAAATAGCAAGTTTGTTCAAGTTGAAATATGATTTTTTGGTTCATCATTTTTTTTATCTGCTGTGTTCACTCAATGACGTTTTAACAGCCTACGGGGGGAAAAGAAGGTTGATTGACTGCTTCAGTGAGATCAGTAATCTGCGTTCAAAGAGCCTTCTCCAAGGACATCCAGGTTGTGGCTGGTTGGACCCTCTAAGGCTTCTGGCATAGATCCTCAGAAGCCTGGGCCCAAGGCTCAAGACGTAGACTGTGTCTGAAGTCCCTCTGTACACTCAGTAGGGCCAGGGCACGCGTGTCCATGTCGACAGAGCCCTGCCTTCACGCCCCCCATCTAACATGTGCTGCTGTTGTCCCAAGCACGCCAAAGTCAGCAGACCTCATTTCCTTCTCCACGGTAAGCTCTGAGTCACTGGCAATGGAAATTATGGGCCTTTTGAGTTTCAGTTTTTACATTATTCCTAAGTCATGTTAATAGATTTTAAACGTAATCCCTCACATCTATTCTTTGTTAGTAGAATTTGGCTTGAACCAAGCACCTGTTATCTGGGCATTTTAAGCACGAGGAAGGTGAGTTAGAGGCTAGCCTGGGGGGGGCGATGGGTCAATAAACCTAAATAATGAGTAACAGTTTGGTTATTAATAACAGTTTGGTTATTTTTGTGATTGAAATAAGGACTTTCAGTCTTTCATAAAATCCTAGCCTGTCCCCTAGGCAGCAGGAGAACAGCCTTTGTGTTTTCTAAGACTTTGCACTTGGACACTCAGACTGTGAAAGACCAAACCAGACTGAGTTAGCCCAAACCAGAGATTCCTGGTGCGAACAGTGGTTCGTTCCTCATTGTTACTTCAGTGAAGTGTTCTGTCCCCATCTCCCTCCATTGGCCTTCATCCCCACCCGAGTCTGAGCATGGACAGAAGAAAAAGATCATCAAGGAACTCTAATGTCCTGTCTGAGATGGTAATGGACACCCTTCGATTGATATAGCCCTTCTACTTGGTCATATGAGGTTTGCCCTGAAATCCATTTCAGATCGACTGTATGGTAGACTCACAGGAAGTCATTGTTAGGCCTTCCGTTTCCAGGACAGGACTTCCCAGCATGGTGAGTCATGACCCAGTGTTTTTATGGAGTTACAAAAGATGTAAAACACTCCCTTTCACTTTAGTCAGTGTGTGTGCATAATTAATATGCAGTAAATTATATAGCTCCAGTTTAAAGCTTGTTTAAATGCATAGAATTGCAAAGAGAATGGAGAAATAAAATAACTTCGGAACAGCGGAATGTAATATGTTGATCAATTTTATAGGGAGTGGTGAATATTTAATTAATCACCTTTTGACAATTATTCACAGTGGTCAGAATCAAGGTCTCCATTAAAGCCAAAGAATAGCTTCATTACAAATGACTCATAAAAGTGTCAAGGCCTGGCTGTGAGGACAAGTAATTTCCTTTCCCTTTGAAACCATTAGATGGGCTGGTGGGGGTGGGGAAGGTGATAGAGTATGGAATCCTGTGATTACAGAGAAAAGCTTCAGCTGTGAGTTTGACAGCGTGCTGGGGGGGGGGGGCGGTATAAAGTTAGCGTCGTCCTTCTGCCCACTTCTCCTTATAAAAGGAGATAGACATGGAGGCATGCTAGCTCTGGTGCCTCCATCCTCTAGTGTTTGAGTCTGAGCCTCAGCCATACTGGACCCCTCTTTCCCAAGGCTCTCAGAAGAGGAATTCACCTTTGCTGTCATTGGGATTGGTATTCTCAGGGCTGTTTCCTGGAAGGGCTGCAGACAGGACAGCAAAGAGAAACCCATGTTACAGGCTGGGCTTGGAGGGCTCAGAATGAGTGGACCATCATGGAGCCTTTTCACTCAAAGAACAGTCTCAATGCTCAACAGCTGCTGTTGTGTCAATGAACCCATTTCTCAGCTGTGGACTCTGACCATGAAACTCAACTTCCAACATTCAGATGTCAGGACAGGGTTAGAGAAACCTATATGGAGTCTTCCCACAGTCAGATGTGTTTTCTCCCAAGTGACTGGGTGGTGAAGACTAATGGCAACAGCTTTGGAAAGAAGCAGTGCCAGGCAGATCCAAGTCTACCTGTACCTGCAGGGGTAAACACGGTGTTGGGATCACAGCTCAGCTGCAAAGGACAGAGCCTGGAGTTGACTTCGCCATGCCAGAAGAACAAGTGGATACTTAAATTCAACTGCATTTGTGAGTGGCTTCCTTTGCTATTAAACTTTCTCCCCAAACTAGCAAAATACCTTAAGTGCTTTAACCCAAACAGAACTTGAACACACTTCAGTTTTCAAAAGTTTTGCCTGTTGCTGTGACCAATGGTGGGGTATGTTTTGTGAACAACACTTTCCTTCTTTGAAGCTCACATAGGATACCCATGGACAACTTGGCTCTGGGGCACACACACGCGCGCGCACACACACACACACGCGCGCGCACACACACACACACATACACACACTCACCCAAGTTCAAGTGGCCACTTTTGAAAATTAATGGTTATTGACTCTGGTCGGGATCTCTATGATGTTATCTGAGCTGTAAAGACTTTGTGGTATGCGTTTACATTGTATCTGGCAAGTGTCTAATCAGTATTGATTTTCCTCATGTGTAGTACCTATGTCAAACAACCTAATATATTTAAATGGAGATTATTTCAGTTATTTATCTACTGTGTGATAAGATCAAAGGCAGTTAACTGTGTAGTAGATGGAGAGATAACACGGCGTGCCCGGGCCGCACTAGACCATTGTCCCTATTGCATTGTACTCCTTGATGGTGGTAAGCAGCTAAAAATTAACTTTGTGGAGCATGCTGAGATTTGGGGTCTGAGAAGAATCAAGCAGATGGAAGAGAGGGATGCTGGCTTGCAGCTCTGAGAGTTCCGGCAGTGGGAGGAAGGGCTTTTCAACGGTCCTGGGAAATTACAGCCATGCTTAATTCACTCCTGTTTCTTTGTTTAGATACTTCTGGAGAAATTGGGAATGAACTTTGATTTATTCTGATGGATGTATGATTTCCCAGAGGGTGTGTCCTAGTTAATCTTTGGAGTTAGTTCGGGGGGATCTGCTCCCAGGTGAGGGGCTTGGCAGGACTGTCTCAGGGGCCCTGTGCTTATTGCATGTTACTAAGGGAGCCCTGTTGATATCGTGGCAGAAGTGTAACTGGTGTGGCACACGCACCTGAAAGCAATGGAAATGGACTTTAGGTCTGCTAGCTCCCCTTCCTCATAGAAGTTTCTCAATATTTCCCCTTTTCAAATTCATCAGAACAACAGCTTTTGGAATTCATTATAACATAAGATACATATTTATCATTTTGAAGTGATTAACAGCCCATTTAAAGCAGTATAATGAAAGTTTTACAAAAATTTATAAAGAAGACAAAGGCGAAGAAGAAGAAGAAGAAGAAGAAGAAGAAGAAGAAGAAGAAGAAGAAGAAGAAGAAGAAGAAGAAAGAAAAACTGAAGTCACAGACACTGATTCATAACAGGCCACTTGGGACCCCCAAGCCAACAAGTTCATCAGCAACAGAGTCCCTGCTCTGATCCCAGCTGGGAATCTCCAGTCTCTACCATCCCCAGTTCTCCCTGCTCACTCTGAGATGCTGATCTGACTGCAGGGTGAACTTGACTGGTTCCCCTGAGAACCCATCTGCAGGGATGATAACAGAGATCCATGGCTTAACTCGGTTGTTTATCTACAGGGCTGGGGTGCTGCTCAGTGTGTCCCCCAGCCCTGCTGAGCCAAGCACCAGGCCAGGGGCCAGGTGCACCAGCCTTCCTCTGCCATTGCAGCCAGGAGCTTCCCCCTGAGCTGACCAGCTTCCTGATGGTGGTGGAGTGTAACAGTTACAGTGTGCCTCTGTGCAGAGCTGCTCAGAGCTGCTCAATATTATCGACCTGTGTTTTCTGTGGCTCCAGGAGCAAGCTGTACCGATGGAGTGAGCTCTATGAAGATCAGGGGAGCCCACCTGTTCTTCCCACCCCCACAGTGACCAGCAGGGGTTCCATGCCCAGCTGTTAACAGCGCCTCCCAGGGGCCACCTGCAGCAGAGGTGCAAGTCACAGACAGGGCAGAGGGCTCAGGCTCCATTCCCCTCCTTTCTTCCTTCCTCTTCTGTGCTCCCTTGCTCTTCTGTCCCCTACTTCCTTTCTCTTCTCTCTTCCCCTCTTCTCTTTCCTACTTCCTCCCTCCTCCTCTGCCATTCTTTTATTTCCTTCCTCATTTTCTGAACCCCTTCCTACTTTTATCCTCAACTTGGCACTGTCCATTGTATTTACTTTAATGTTTTTGTTTTTTTTTCATGATCCAGAACTCCTGATTCTTCACTCTGACCTTAGTACTAGCCCCTGCCTTGTCGTTCCATCCTCAGTACCAAAGTTTCGTCCTGCTACACACAGTGATTCATTCATTGGGCCCAGAGTGCAGAGGAGTCTCCATTCAGATTTTGGCCCTGTCCACCATGCCCTGCCTTGCCTGTGATCAGTGGTCCATCCATCTGTGTTCAGCTACAGGAACTGTAGATGGGCCTGGGGAGTTCTAAATGCCAGGGTTCCAGAGAAGGAACCTTTCTGCAATCACAGAGTCATCTTTGGCCGAGACCTAAAGACCCATGATGCACAGTGGTCAGAGTACTTCCTGCACGGCGAATGAAGCCCTTTGTGTGGAAGACAGGGGCTCATTTACTCAGCTGGGGTTTTAACAGCACAATGCTGCTGTTGAGCTGTCAAATCTGATGGTGTTTAAGGCCAGGTTCTTGTCCTCAGGGTTTAACTTCTTGTTTCTTCTCACTCAGAGATGGGTAATTTACGCAGATATGTGTCAATCAGCTTTCTTTTCTGAAAGCAGTTTCCAGCTTCAGGGATGCTGGGGGTGTGGCAGCATCATTACTGCTTCCACAGCCATACTGCTGTGGAAGTGGGGAGCAGGCATGCTCAGGGGCCCCAGAAAAGCCAGGCTGGGCACCGAAGCTCTGGATGGAAGACAGCATGAGAAAGTCCACCCAGAACCTTTATAAAAGAAACCAGTCAAGTTTGCTGCTTCAGTAGGCCTGGCCCCTTGAATCAGCTCCATCTGTTAGCGAGAGGAAGAACCAGAGGGAGACCACTGTCATCAGGGTTCCTAACTGGACATGACCTCAAAGGTGGAGTCCCATCTACAGTTGTTTTGTATCCCAATGCATTAAACTCCTGCTCAGGACAATGCAACCCACTGTTCTAAATGGACCAGATATGCCTATATAGAAATTATTCAAGGACTTCTGGGAGAATTGAAATGCTAGAAAGAACACGGGGCAGTAACATCCTGGTATCTGTCAGAGCAAGGAGGCAACACAGTCACACAAGCGTACACCAACCACACATAGGAAGCACCTGAGTCTGAAGATAGCACTGGTGAGGAGAAAAAAAGGTGGACACAGGTGACTGCCGCTTTATGAAAATGCATGCCTCTGTCTGGCAGCCAGAGAACCCAGGCCCCAGCTTGGCCAAGAAAAATCACTTCTAACCTCCTGCAGAAAATGACATTTCAATAATCACATGCTTGCGATGCTTAAGTCGAGATTTATTATTATTGCTAATAATAATAAAATGAGGATTGCTTATGTTCTCCCTCAGTGAGCTGCAAACATTGATTTCCTAGGGCCTGCATGCATGTTCAAAGTCTACCCTTTCTTCAGTCTGCAAGGTGGATGGATATTTGATTACCTCAATCCCTTAAACTCCAAATGAATGATTGGCATGGTATTGATACGCCCAGGAGAGATGGTTTGAAAATCTCATAGCTCTGTCTCATGCCTTTATGGGTCTATCAATTACAGCCACTGGGTGGAACCATAGGTTGCAATGAAGGAGGACCCCATGCATGGAAATGTCTTCCCTGTCTGTCCATCAGAGACACAAGTCCTTCTAGCCTGTGTCTCGCTTGCCTCGGTATTGAGGAGGTTTTCTAGACAGGAGAGCCTGGTGGGAGCTTTCCCCAGAAAACAGGCAGCACTGTTACTGAGCAGTCATTAACTCCTCCAGGCTCAGCCCTCCACGCCTGCTAATCTTGGTGGCTGTTTACATGCTACTATTTGTTAAATGGCAACGTTTATTGATTTAGTTACCTCAGCCCCACATTGTAGATTTTCTCTTGGTCTGTGTTCCTACATGTGGTTCAGCATTTTTAAATGCCAACTGCAAAGTATTATTGATCAGTAATTAAAAGTGTAGAGAAAAATTAGCATAGTAGAAGTTTGCGGTCATTAGCAGAAGTACTGTCGGGCAATTATTTAGCATGTTTTAACATTTATTTTCCTTCCTATTATTGACATACAGTATGGTGATGGTGCTCTGGGAACAGTTTTTGTTGTTAGTGGGTTTTTTGTTTGTTTGTTTGTTTGTTTTCTCAAAAGCAAGTTTTAACATCAATAAGAATTAATGACAAGTGGGTTGTTTGGAAAAATTCCTTGTTGGAGTTCCTGCTCCACAAATAAGCCTACCCTGGGGCCTGTATACTGGCAGGAGGGAATTGGGGGTTCAGCACTTTTGGGGTGCTTATTAGGGCAGCAACATTAAAGTTGAATGAGGACAGTGCCCTTCTATCTCCATAGGGAAGAAGAAATTGCTGCTCAAAGCCACTAGGGAGCATCTGAGGAGAGTTCACCTGGACCTTGTCACTGGAAAGATGGAGTTCATTGTTCAGCAGGACTTAGTGATTTAGTCATCCAGAAAGATGGAACCCTGTTCCAAAAGCTTAGCCACAATGCTGGTAAGTGCCTCAAAAGGCTGCATTCCACCATGTCGCAGGAGCTGAAGCCCACATGGGTATGGCTGCAGGTGGCTGAGGAGAGACGTGGTGTGGTCATGGGTGCCTTCTCTAGACTAATTGTTCTGAGGGCCACTGTATTTGAACAACGAAGGACACTCTTTGAATACTCAGTGGGGACTAGAGGTGAAAATCAGCACACAGTCACTATAAATTCCAGCCAAGACCTTGCTGTAGAAAAGGCCAGGGATGCCTCAGTTTCTCTGTGTCAAGTATGGGAAGGAAGCACAGCAGCAGCGGGAGCACCCCAGGTGATATTGCTGGGACTGGACACGTGGGGTTGACTGCAATGAGAGGGGCAGGATTTCGAGCCTGTGGAGATGGAACTTAACATGGAGGAATTTGATGTTTTTATTTGTTTTGGTTAATTTTCTCTTAGATGTGACAAAATCCCTGTTAGGAAAAGCTTAAAAAGGAAGCTTCTGTTTTAGATCAGGGCTTGAGGGAAAGTCCATCATGGCAGCAGCTGCCTGAGAAAGCTTCCAGCAAACAGACAGAGAGGAGTGCAGGTTCTCCACTCACGTTCTCCTTTTCACGCAGTCTGGTCCTCAGTGATGGGATGGTGCTGCTCACAGCTAGGGTCAGTCTTCCCTGCTCAGCTAAAGGTCTTTTAAGTGACCCTCACAGACACAACCAAGTGTGTTTTACCATGGTGATTACAATTCTTGTCAAACTGACAATGCCTTCTCTTTCTTTCAGCTTTACATTCTTCCTTACATCCTTCAATTCATCTATCTACCCCACACCTACCCACTGTTCCACCTGCCCACCCACCCACTCACCTACCCACCCACAGATCCACGCACCCACTCACAGATCCACACACCCACTCACCTACCCACCCACAGATCCACGCACCCACTCACAGATCCACACACCCACTCACCTACCCACCCATGATCCACCCACCCATTGACTCACCTATCCCCAGAGTCACCTACAGAACCATTTAGCCATCTATCTTATGTAGGGTTTCTATTTTTGTGATAAAACACTATGGCCAGCCAGAAAGCAACCTGGGGAGGAAACAGGTTTTTTTTTTTTTTTTTTTTTTTTTTTTTTTTTCATTGCACACCACAGTCTAGGATGGAAAGAAGTCACAGAAAGATCTCAGACATAAAAGGGGGCAGTAACTGAAGCAGACACTATGAAGGAATGTCGCTTACTCGCCTGCTCTTCATGGCTTGCTCACTCTGCTTTCTTCTATATCCAAGGACCACCAGCCAGGGGTGAGCTGGATCCTCCTCCATCAATCACTAATTAAAAAACTGCCCTACAGACTTTCCTATAGCCCAAGCTTATGGGAACATTTTATCAATTAGGACTCCCTTTTCCCAGATATGTCTAGGTTTGTGTCAAGTTGGCAAAATTCAGCCAGCACAATTGACCCTTTGTCAATGTAACATACATCACTTATTAGTACATAACCTTTCTTTCCCCATTTATCTTCAAGATCTCATATTAATATTAATATCACAATATAAAACACAAATTTTGTTAAAAGTTTACATTCTTTAAAAATTCAGTCTCTTAAAAACATACAGAGCCTCTTTTTTGTCTAAAGTGTCTCTGAATTTCCCAAAGCCTCTAGAAAATATATAGAATCTCTCTAAAATCTCTAAATCTCTGTAAAATTCCAAGTTCTCCCTACAATTTCAAAGCCTCTTAACTGTGGGGTCCTATAGAATAAAAAAGAAAATTAAAATATGTTCTTATACCTGGGGAGTGGTAGCACATTCCTTTAATCCCAGCATTCAAGAGGCATAGGCAGGTAGATCTCTATAATTTAGAGACCAGTCTAGTCTACAGAGTAAGTTCCAGGACACCCAGGGCTGATACAAAAGAGAAACCCTGTTTTGAAAAACCGAAACATAGAAGTAAGAATAAATGCTTTCTTACTCCAAGAAGGAAGAGCCGGGACATAGTCACAGTCTGAACAAAGTAAAACCCAACTCTGAAAGTTTAAAAAAACTCACTGTCCAATATCTGGGACCTACTCTCCATCTTCTTGTCTTGAAAAACTTTTCTGGATCTACCATACAGACGACATGCAGCTTGTCTCCTGACCCAGCCTGCTTCGGTTTACAGCTGCTGCTCTTCCTGGTTGTCCGATGGCACTGGCCTCTGGTGGGTACACACTGTGCAACTGGGCTGTACTTTCACTGAAAACCTCTCCTGGGATCTCTTTGGGGACTTTGACTTTCCCACGTGATACCAAGCCTCAACTTCAATGACCCCTTAGTCCTGGACCTTTAACTGTAACTGAAGCTGCACCTTCCCCTATGGCCTTTGCCAGCCTCTCTTCATGGTCTCCACTCCCTGAACATAATGCCAAGCACCCACTGCTCTCCATAACCTATTAAAGACTTCAAAACAAGTGTTGCCTTTGTGGCTCTTACACATTGCCAACTTCATGAGATACAGCGTTGACCCCCTCTGGACCACAGTTTCTTTGTGCTGACTCCGAGGAAGTACTCTTTAGGTCAATATGTCTTCCCCTCTTCCATCTGTTGAATCCTCCATACACCCATGTACCCATGTATCTACCCACCATACAAGCATCCACCAGCCGTTACTGGCCTCCCATTGGCTTTCTGGCATACTCTTCCACTACATCATTTGTTAATCATCATTTGAAAGAACGGAAGAAAATTTGGAAGATTGCAGGTTTCTCTGAAATCCATGAGGAACACTGAGAATAATGTTGGGGTGCCTGCTGTGTGTCCAGTACACCTACACCAAGGCAAGATGTTGAGATGGTACTTAGAAGCCAAAGCAGGTGAATGGGCAAGGATGTGTTTCTCTATTTTGGATCTGGGTGTCTGATAAGGTTGACAGGGAGGTATCATCTAGAGTTTAGACAAAATTTTGTGAGTCTGGAAGGGTTTAAAGCAGGGCACTATCACTAGGCCTTCTGTGAAGAGAGTGCTATAACCTTCTGAGAGGATGCATCACCCCTGCAGCAATAGGAGCCACAGAGATTCAAGAATAATAGACACAAACTGCAAATATACACAGTGAACACTAGGCCACATAGAATTAAAACAAATCTGAAGTGGAGAGGACTATGAGGACTTGGAAGCTAACACAGCTACAACAGAGGACACAAAGGAGGCTCCAGTTCTGTTAGGAGTTTACCCCAACTCACCTTCTAGGATGCATGATGAGTTTTGGCATTACAGAGATGTTCCCATACTTCCTTGAAAGATGGGATGCAAGGCACTTGGACAGAGTCATGGCTAAAGTAAAGAGAGGATAGAATAGAGAAAATTAGTTCACCTTAGTCCAGGTATTAGAACTTCAGGGTTTGGAGATGCATGTGACATGGATGCCAAGTTCTGTAGCATCACATGCTGCTCCATCCATATTCTTGATGACTTTTGACATCACTATCCTTTTATCTTTTGATCTCAGTATGCTTATACTCAAATAAAGGTGCCAGAAGCCACCATTCATGAAGTGTGCTGGGGAGGCCCCTGGGATCAAGTGTTAGATATGACTGTGGGAGTGGCCTCGTGGTTCCATATGCTGCCTGTGTCTTTATACACTCACTGGGATGGGCTGATGGGGTTACCATGTGCCTGCAGCAGCCCCAAGCGCAAAGGACAAGTTCCCAGAGTCCAGCACATACATAGTAAGAGTAAGAACACAGTAGAGCTTGTTTTCTGTTACCTGACAATCTTATACGGTGATGCCAACATGGTCCTGTGTTTGACCAGGCGGGACAGAATATCTTGTGACTACCAGGGAGAAAGACAAATGGGGTAAGCATGGGTTACAGTGCGGCCACTATCGATGCTAACCTGGAGAGAGACTCCAGCACCAGGTGAGGCCCCGCTGACACTGTGGTGCTCAGTGCCTGTGGGGCTACTGAGAAACAGACAGCAGCCAGAGGCAGCATGATGAGCCGGTCTCCACACAGACCAAGAGGGAAACTGTCTAGCGATGTACTTGCTGTGTACAATACGTGCAAAGCCTTTACTTCCCTTCCCATTTTGTTATGATAGTAACTTTTCCATTGCCTAAGCTAAAACTCCATGACCAAGGTAACTTAGAGAAAGGAGAGTCCATTTGTGCCTAACTCTTTAGAGGGCTGTGTCCGCCATGGCTCTGTCGTGCTGCAGCAGGCAGTCATGGCAGTGGGAAGCTGGGAGCTCACATCTTCAACTGCAAGCACAAATCGGGGAGAACAAACCAGATGCAAGGTGAAACTATATACTTCTCAAAGCCCACACCCAGCTTATCCTCCAGTGAGGATAAACTTCCAAACTCTTCCCTCATAGCACCACCAACTGGGAAGCAAGTGCTCAAATACCTGAGCCTATGGGCACACTTTGCATTCAAACTACCATACTTTATTTTTTTTCTTGAAAGGAGAGCCAGTACATCTTTACTTAGATGCCAGATAGGCAGTGCTCAAATGCCAGGTGCCCATCTTTGCTAGACAACACAGGGTGAAGACTCTGGCTTGTCAGACTTCCAGATGGGACTTCTAGGACATGGTTTCAGAACTTCAGAACATTGTCCCGTACACCCCCAGGCTGGATGATTGTGCTCTACCTGGGATATGAGATAAAGAAATGCAAATTGTGGGTGTGAGGATTATGTGTCACCAGAATCCAGAAGGAATCAGAAACTCTGAGATAGGCAGAGGGTCATTGATGATGGCTAATGGCTTCCTTGGAAGTTATTTTGCATTTCTGTAACCTGTGAGGTTATGGGGTTTGGTAATGAGACCAGAAAGTTAAAGAGAAGTATAGATCTGGAAAAGGTATGCATCTCAACATAGCGCAGGCAAAGGTAGACCCAGGGATATATTTGAGTACTGCAGAAGAATGAAACTGATGGATGAATATATATTGTGCAACGAGATTCATTAGAGCAACTTAAAAAGTAGTAGTTATGTTGTCTAATGATGGCTGTCTGCAGGCTTGTGAAGTGAGGCCTGATAACTTTTCATTTGTAATCTGCTGCCAAAGACCTGGATGATTCCTGGAGATCTGCAGTTCCTTGGTTCATGTTGGAAAGCAGAAGATCTGGGCTCAACTGTCATTAGACCTTCTTACTCCTTCAAGGCCTCCTCACATCTTGGCTGCCACCAGAAGTTACAACTCATCCTGGTGCCAAGCCTACTCTCCTTAGTTAATCTGCCCTGGAAATGTCCTGACAGATTCACCCCAAAGCATGTCTCTCAGTGGCACAAAGCCTGGGACATAGCTCCCAAGGGTATGGGGCATGCTCTGACTTGATGCCTCTCCGCTTCCTTGCTCACAGGTTAGGCATGTGCTTCCTTCATCTTACAGCAGCTGAGAACCTGCCTTCCAGGTGTGCTCTGAAGACTCCCTGTGGCAGCTTAGGCAGGGCTTCTCCCTCACTGAGGAGATAAGACCTAGACCATCATATCATCCCATTTACCTTATGCTCCTGTAGTAATGCTTGTCTGAGGGCTGCAGCTAAAGCAGAATGTTTATGCTTGTCCCTAGCTCTGGGTCATATTCTTTCCCATGCTGTGGAGTCCTTAGCAGCAAAAGTTCCAGTGGCTACTACTCGGATACTGCCCTGGTCAAAATGGGAGACAGTAGAGCTAGCCCTGTCCCAGGGAGGCAGGGAGCTGGGGTTCAGTGAGTGCCCATAAGGGAGAAGAGCACTGAGAAGGGTCTGTCCTAAGAGAGAGCACTAGAGGGGAGAAGGGTGGGGCCTCATCACAGCCTGCTTTCTAAGATTAGTGTCCTGGTGTCCAAAATATGACCATAGAAGTGGTCCGAGAACTAGTGGGTATTGTCTATTGCCCAAGGAGAATGGGGCCTCTCTTCTGCCTCTCAGGGCAGATCTGCAATCCAGGGCTAGCCAGGGCGCAGACCCAACCTTCCCAACAGTGATTCAGAAAGGACCTGCTGAAGAGCAGGAAGGTTTCTGTGTTCTAAGAAACATGGAAACTTCTGGAAATTGGTGATAGTGGGCTGGTAACGGATGGAGCACTGGTGCTGGTGAGAATGTTGCCACTTAATAATTCAGTGAGCATAATTCAGTGAGCTATGGTTTTTTTTCAAGAAGTGAAATATATTAAAAGCTGTGTTTTCATTTGATTAATAAATGTGGTTTAGGAACGACAAATAACCAAATAATTAAAGTAAATCCAATCTCTTCCTGCAAACATCCTTTAAACAGTCCTTAATTTGCTTTTAAGTATAAATATTAAACACCACCCACCCAGAGGGCTCCCTGCTTCCTGATGGCTTTGCTATCCTGATTTTATCTGCCCTTTATTGAGCATGGCCAGCTCTTACTTCCTGGCTGGAGGCTTGGAGGAAGAGATCGTCTGATGGCTGCTCCTTTACACAGGTCTCTCGAGAAGCAGCAGGACTTCTGTGCCACCAGTATGTGTGCAACAGGAAGCTTTCCTTAAATATAACATCCAAGAAATCTTAAGGTCCCAGGATGATCATCATGGTTCATTGGCTCTCTGACAAATGGAACATTGCTCTAAATAGCCCCGACGAAACATCATTTGGCTTCTTTGGGTATAGGGAGTGTTACTGTTGACATACTTGTAGGACATGAGGATGGAGTGAACTCCTCCTCTCCTCTCAGCTTGGAATAAGTCTTGAGAACACAAGCTGAGGATCTTTTATCAAACTCTTGTGGGTCGTCAGAACATCCAACCTGAACAGCAGAGATGCCAGTGTTGTCTGTGCCCCTGTCCAGCATTGGAGCTAGGACAGAACAAGGGAAAGGAATCCAGATGGAGAAACTGCCTCCAAGAGAAGAAGTGGGGAAAAAGGGAGGAGATTATGGCGAGAAGAAGAAAGAAAGAGAGGGAAGAGAGGAAGAAGGAGGGGTGAGGAGATAAGGTAGGAGGGAGAGAGCCACGTCAAAGCAGAAAGTGGCTAGCAATGCTGTCAGAATAGAGCTTTTCATCTGGCTGGGAGGAGAGGGTTGGCATGAACCAGAGGACCTGGCACTTGAGACTCCATCATGATGCCTCTGCTGGAGCGCACAGCTGGGTTCTCAGGCCTCTGAAACCCAACAGCATGACATGGGCAAGCGTAGGCACTTGGTCTGCCCAGGAGCCTTTGAGGTGAATTGGGACACTACTGCAGGAAGGAAGAACTCTTCCTGAAGGAGAATTTGTAGAGGGGGGAGTCTGTTAAGTTAGCAGAGCACTGAAGGGAGGTGGAGTGAAGAAATAGCCCAGGGAGGATAGCAGCTCAGGCCTGGAATCTTTTCCCAACATGAAGCGTGCTCATGGGTAAAGCGAGTGCTGTGTTTAGCAATATGCAGTCTGGTTGCTCACTCACACGGTGCCAGTAAGTTGCACACTGATGTCTAGAGTATCACACAGCAGCAAGAGATATCCCTGTAATTCCCATGTCCCCTCCAGGTCCTTCAGAGTCTGGGTTCTGACTGACTGTGGTAGCTGTGCTTCCTATACCTCATGGTGAACACAGAGCCCCCAGCTTTCTTCCATGACAGTCACAGTAGTGACTGCCTATTCTTCGATACCTATGGGTGTAGGAAGATTCCTAGAAGCGTGCACACAGGCTGCCCACATAGAAGCTGATTCAGTCTGAGGTGCCAAGTGTTCGACACTTGTTCTTGTTCGATGCCAAGTGTCTTTGTACTTATGGCGCAAACCCACGATGTAGACTAGGTAACAGCAGAATGAAGTGGGCAAAGTTAGGGACCCAGAATAGCCACGGTCCTCAGGCTCTTGTTGGAAAGTGCAGGTGCAATAGGGAATGCCCCATTTATGACTAGTAAGGACAGAATAGAACTGCTTCTCAGTCTGCAGTGGGAACAAGCAGTCTGAGGGAACTGAGGAAGGTAGCTTCTGGTGAAGAGGGGTGCTTTCCTCAGGAAGGGCACCTAGGAAGACATACTGAGCTGCTGATGTGTCTGTTCATAGCCAGTGAGCTCATTGGAGTTAATCACAGGAGCATGGGTAACACACAGGTAGCTACAACAACCAGAAATTCCATACTGTTCATCTCTTACACAATCTCAAAGAGAAAAGCAGTTTCTTGAGGGTCTTCTGAGAAGGTGGTGGGGGTCATGTGAGCCTCATGAGCCTCTGACATCCATGGGAGTGTTAATAGCATCTCAGCTCCTAACAGTCTGATGTATTTGGACACAGCTTCTTGGAACCAGCCAAATTGGCTGCACCACACCATTTGTCCTCAAACATACTACCTCCTCCTCTTTTCTTCATCTTCTCTGCAGAATAGACCTAGCTAGAACCACTCAACAATGACCACCAAACTTGTGTATATTGAACATCATTCAGACACATCCTGAGGTTTCCTGTGAAGTGGCATTCATTAACGAAGGGCTTCTGCATTTCTCCCCAAAAGACACATCAGTTTGATGGTATCCCACAGACATGTCATGTCTTCTGTGGCCCCTACTGTGGGGTCATGTCTCAGAAAACCGGTGCTATGGAGCCATCTTCACACTTCTGTTTAGATTCACCTCCTACATTTAAGTCTTTAATCCATTAGACCTTGATGTCTGAGCTCTTGGTCATTTTCCTATGTGAAAATCCAGTTTTCCCAACACCACTGATTGCAGAAACTGTCCTTTTTCTGTTGTGTGTGTTGGCACTTTAGTCAAAGACAGCAAAACACATACACATGCTGGCTAACTCCTAGCTACCCGTTTATTCTCCTCCATTGTCATGTTGTCTGTGCCATGCTGTTCTGGTTACTACAACTTTATAACGATTTTGAGATCTTGGGGTATTAGCCACTTCTCTGTTACTGTGGTGGAATGCCATGACCAAGACAACTTAGAGATAAAAGCTGATTTTACCTATGGCTACAGAGAGGGGCTGTCTGCTAGGGAAGCAAACTGCCAGCGTGGAGGCAGGGGCCGAGAGCCGAGGTATGCTCCATCTTCTCTTAAAGCCCAAAGCTTGACGTAGTCTGGGGCCTGTAGTCACGAAGTCTGCCCTGGTGGCATTCGGCCTCCAGCAAGGAGGCCCCACGCAAGCCTCCTGGGACAGGACCAGCAAATAGGGGCCAAGTGTTCCAATGCCCACGACCGCAGGGGACATTTCTCTTTCAGATCTCCACAAGGTGTGATCCCCCCAGCTCTGTTCTTTTTGTTCAACATAGTTTTGGAATGTTCTGGTGGATTCACAGTAAGTATAAGGTTTTTTTTTTTTTTATGGTACAAAGAATAATGCAAGTCTCAATAGAGAGTGCCCCAAGTCTGTGAAAATTAATATCAATTCCCACCCAAGAATGCCTCTTCCTTGTCACCATGTCACCTTCAGTATGTTTGATCACTGTTGTGTAGTTTTTAGCATTTTGTTTGAATTTTAATTCTATTCATTTTCATTTTATTTTGATGCTACAATGAGTGTTAATCATGTTCTTAATTTCTTTAGATCACTCACTGCTTTTTTTTAAAAATATCTTACTGCTTTAAAAAAAATCAAAATTGTATTTATGTATGTGTATGAATGCACGTATGTGTGTATGTGGGAGGGGTACACATGCTGGTATGACATAACTGATTTTTTTAGTGGTTTTTTTTTTTGTCCTTTAGCTTCACTGAATTACTGTATCAATTCTTTTTGCTAAATTTTCATGTATTTTTATATGTAAAATATAGTATCATTAGCAAACTGAATGAAGGGCAAATTCACTGGTGGGGAGAAAGTACTAGCAAAGTTTATATCAGCTGACCAGCTAGAGGACTGATGTCCAAAATACACAAGGAACTCAGGTCCGCCATAGGAAGAAATGAAGGACCACCTTAAAGAAGTCAGGAATATTTGGCAGACACCCCCAGAAGAAAGACACGCACAGGGCACCAGGTCTGGGAAAAAATGCCAGCAAACTCACGTCATGCTTACGAGATTAGCTGTCATTAAAAAGTGAATGACTGAAAAGCTGGTGAGGGTGGGAAGATTGAGCAGTTCAACCCTGGCACTTCCCACCAACATACAACAGAGCAGTTTTACTTCTGAACCCATTTCCAAAAGAAACAAAATGAATGCTGAAGAGAAAGCTGCCCTCTGGATTCACAGCATCGCTGTTCATCTTAGCCAAGGTGGGGACCAGAGACGGGCCTGTGAGCTTGTGAGCGTGTGAACACAGTGCAGTGTAGGCAAGAACAGAGACTTTCTGTCCACAATGAACACAGCTGAACTAAGACAGGCAATTAATGAATGAATTCACTTTATGTTACATTTCCAAAGGTTGAATTCCTAGGAGGGAGCTTATGGTCATTTTCCTATGTGAAAATGCTACTGAGCAAGGGTGAGCAAGGGCAGGGCCAGGGAGCCACTGGCCAAACAGTCAACGTCTCGGGGGTCCGTTTTAGTGAACAACATTTTATATAAGAAATATTTCAAAATGTCAAGAGAGGCTTTAGTCACCATTACCACAGAGATGATGAGCAGCTGACGTGACAGGTGTGCTCATTATCTTGGCTGGGCTACCCCTCAGTGTACACATGTATGAAAGCGCCCCATGATGGTATGAAACCGTTAGCTGTTGATCACAATTCTTTAAATTAATATTGTTTCCTTTTCATTGAAGTTAGGAGAGAATTAGCTCATAGAGCAAGAAGTTACAAATCCTGATTTCTGATAATGGGGAGGAGAGAAGCCAGCAATGGTTTTCAGTCTTGCACATCAAAGTATCACAGTCATTCACCGTTGTGGACATTATAAGTTTTTAGTCCATGTCAAAACTGACCAAGTGCTGCTTTCTGTAGTCCAGCTGAATTAAACACTTGCTGTGTCTTATGAAAATTAACTCTCCTGGAAGATTCTGTCATCTTCTGAGTCTTTGGTCTCTGCCAGAGCAGGAATTACCATGGAAGGAGTCTAAATTCCCCCTTTGTTGCAGTCTCGGTCCTGCACCTTTCATCTGAAGTCATTTGTTCTGGAAATAATTTATTGTGGAGGCCCACAAAAAAAAGGGTGCCTGCCTTTCAGAAACCTGTGGATCAAAGATGATTGAAAACTGTTTCTTGTTTTCTTAAAATTGGAATAAATCATCTCCGGCCTGAAGTAACTGGTGGAAATTTTAGTTCAGAGTGATGCTACAGCATGGAAATTCAGACGAGGGCTCATGTGGTCTTCATGCATCCAACTCTTTCCTACTTTGTGGAAAACCTCAATGGGGTGTATCCAAGCACAACACAACTGGAGGACAGATTCTACATTTGACACCCAGCTCTGCCCGGCACACTGGCCAAATTACCCAGGAGAGTATTCTTTCTGTGGAGAACACATTGCAGTGTCTGTTTAGACATTTCATTTTGGGGAAAACTGCCATCTTTCACAGCAAAACGTCTTTGTTGTTGTCATAACAAAAATGCAAACACGCAAATGCTAAAAGGCAGTCCACACTTCTTGCTTCTCCAAACAGCAGCAATGCATGCTGAGGCTCAGAATGTCCGGGGCAGCAGGTGCAGAGGTAATTGTCAAGCCCGGGAGGACTAATGTGGTGTAATTCAATTTGAATTCAGGTCATCCACGATTAAATACAAGGAAGGAGAATGTAAAATTTGGAAACTTTCTGCTTATTTTTAGCTTCTACGTGATTTTTTAAAAAATCATTTAGTTCTTGAACATGATGGGACAACCAGTGACTCTCAACCATCCAGCATCTTGTTTATTCTGGATGTTAATTTTATTCACCTGTCACTTGATGTCGAGTGGAGCATTCCTATTCTAGCAAATCTAAAACATGAGGATAGGGAGTCCTGATGTCTAACCCTCTTTACTTTGAGTCCTGCTCAGTGTTTGGTCCACAGTGATAATTTTTTTTAAACTCTATGTACATGTGTTAAACACTTTGGTAGATTCCTTTGAACCCATCCTGCTGCTGGCAGGGAAAATGGAAGCATGTGTGGTTCTGTGTACATAGGCAAATACCATCAGCCGTGCTTTCTCTGGGACACTAACCTTCCCACACACTTTCCACCCTGTCTGGCTTTTCTTGAAGGTCGATTGGGTTTTTAACTGTGTTATCTGCAAGGTGTTTGATGGAGTGGTCCAGATAACAGGGGAGAGAGCAAAGCAAAAAGAATTTTTTGAAGATCAAAAGTGGCTGTTCATTTTGTTATCTGACCCCATCTGTTGTCATGGTAACAGGCTCCTTTTAACCTGTGTCGTGGGATGGTTTGCCTCTATCAGCTCTGAGCTCTCCTTTGACTGAGGGCGGTTCCTGCAGCAGCAGCCGACTTCCAGGCTTTCTGAAGAGCTCAAGGGGGGCAAAGTGTGGCATCCCACATTGCAGAGGATTGAAATTACATTTTCAATTTAAACTGCTATCTTCATTTAGGTAGAGATGAAGCTAACAGAGTAGCTTGTTCCATGCCTTTACGATGGGTAGGTAAATGCCATTTAGAAATAATAAATAAATTGGCATGTTGACTCTCATGTGACAGAAGACAGTTCTTATTTTGTTTGTCATTTTGTGGGAGGGCAAAGTAACACAATATCATCCAAAGCCAACTTTTAAGAAAGCAACAGAATAAAAGATTTTGGTCATGGAGTCCATACAAAGGTAACAAAGTTTGTGAAGGCAGATGGATTTTTGGAGTCAGTTTGCATCAGGCTATGCAAGGAGGCTTGAAATGGACATGTGGGAAACTTAAATTTTGAAATACTGAGTTCTTCCTGTGCTCCCAAATGCAACTGTAATATCCTTTCAGGCTCAGCTAATGAAGAAATGATCACCCAGTGCTTGACTCACTGTTGGCTGCAGCCCTGTATCCTTCAATGTCACCTGTGCGTGGTGAACATCTCTCTCTACAGCTCACTGAGGCAGAACATGCTGCTCCTGCCCCATGCCTGTCTCATCTCCCTCAACAGCACATGGCTAGTGGCTCTTTCCTCTGGACACTCTGCCGCTGTTTGCTGTTACTCCTGAAGCAGCCATGACACGTGGTGAGGTAGCGGGTGGAACACTTTCATAAGCCCAATGTATGCCTGCTCAGCTTTCCTTGAGTTTAATTCCCTTTGCGCAACACAGAGTGCCTGATGAGGGCCTATCCCAGAGAGACCTCCCACAACCTGAAACATCCTCGGCAGCACAGACATTCTCTTCAGTGGGCTTGCAGGGGGCTTCAGTTTGGACTACACTGTCTCTTGGGGCATGCACAGAGTCATGTACTGATACATCTTGTGTTTAAAATTCTCAAAAATATTAAAAAAATAAAAATGCCAAATAACTCTGAAAAAAAGGGAAAATCCCTTGCAGTGGCTACAATGTTTAACAAGGTGTGTATATGTGTTGGGGGTAGGTGTGATATTCATGGGAAGAAAGATGTTTTATTTATTTTTTTTAAGTAATGGAGTTACTGAGTTAAATACCTTGATTGCTTTAGAGGATGTTTCAGTGTATTTGTCTGTTTATTTGTGTGTATGTATATTTAGGGATGTGTGTGTATGTATTCATGCTTGTATATATAAGTGTATGTGTGTATATATGTATATTTGTGTGTGTGCATGTAAGTCTGTTTGTGTGTGCCTGAACACATGCTTTTCCTCTTTTACTCACTGAACTAGGAGCTGAGGCAATGAGAAGATGAGAGATCACACACTCACTAGAACAATGAAGTCTCCTCCTAGAATTCTTTCTTACCTGCCCATTCTGTTATTTCTACTATAAGCACTAATGTTCTGAAAGGTTCTAATAAGGCCTGATGCTGAGATGGAAAGTGCACTACATTGAATTTATTCTTCCATGGCCTCAAACATTGCCCTCAAGTTTAATTTACTGTGTTTTAAAATCTAATACCAAAAGAGAGTTCTAAGCTAGATACATTCTTTTCTCCAAGGACTTGCTCAGGTTTCCCTTTGGATCATCAAGTTAAATTAAAGACAAAAATGAAACAACTTTACCATCTCTACAGACACACTTGAGTAGAAAACGTAAGCTCCTTTAATAAATGAAGGCTATTTCAGTGGGTTGGTTGAGTATTTTGACTGCTAAACCCACATTTTAGTGACCCTATATTGCATGATACATTGATCAGCAAAAATACTCAGCACTTTCTCTTTATTTTATGGATTATTCTTCCTCCAGCCAAATATAAAAAGTACTGATGTGCCTGGCAGGACAGACTGCCTCGCTACCAGATGGGGTAGGCAATGAGCATAAGCTCTGAGGATGCCGAAGGCCTGACAATCACCACAGGGGCCTCTCAGGGTTCTGGAAGCAAACTTGTTACTGGAGCAGGTTATTCAGAGAGAGCAGCAGAGCAGCAGGGCCTTGATAGATGTTGACGCTGTTGCTTGTGAGATGCTTCCCTAACCCTTCTCCTTGCTACTTTCAAGTGCTCCTTCTGAGTCCTCCCAGGTCTAGGAGGCTACCAGACTGACAACCAGGCCTGTGGGTTCCTGGAGAGACTCACCTCTGCACCTTTTCTCAGACTCCTCACTCAGGCTGCTTCACCCCTGGGAGGCTCTTCCACACATTCTAAGATCCACAAAGCGTCTTTCTCTTAAAGCCCTCTGTTGTGCCCCATTGTCTTCATGTTGAACTGAAGCCCTTTAAAGAAGCCTCATGATGGATGCCTGGAGAGTCTCTCATCTAGAAACACTAAAAAGGAAAGCACAAGGAACACAGGCAGATTATGCAAATGCTTCCAGGAGGACCCATTTTAAATAAAATAGTTTTGCAAAGCTTCGTAACTGCTTCAAAGACTCTGTTGTCAGCTATCGACAGAAAATCATTTAGGGACAATGTCAGAGACAAGGGTAGAAATGACACCATGGCCAGGGATAATGCCGGATTGCATTTAATGCCCAGCTTTAAGCACATGTGTAAAAACAAATTAAAAATTAGGAAAACATTGAAAATCAAATTGTTATTCCCTCTCTATTAAGTTCTGTGATAGCTGTGTTCTCTCATAGACTCAGATTTCCTGTGTTTCTGACTTAATATAGCTGCCACCCTTTAAGTTGAAAAGTAAGCATAAACAAAATGAATAAATAACCTCTGACAAATATGTCACACAGGAAGCCAACGTGAACCTTACTTTATAAGATTTATTATCAATCTTGTTATTTTAATACTAAAGATTCCACTAAGAGTTCATGTATGTGTTTTCATGCACCTGTTTCTTTTTCATTAGGATTTCCCCAACTAAAGCATTTTAAAGTCACTTTCAAAAGCTTGCTTGCAGACTGTTCTGGAGTGAGGAGCCAGCAGAAGCAGGCTAGCCCTTCAGATCTGCAGACTGGCTCCCTGGCAGGTCAGGCCTCAGGAGAAGGCTTTGTCATATGGAAATGTTTAAGGGTCCAGCTCACAGCCTGTGGAGGCTGCTTTTATCTTTGCAGGGTTTGAACATGATCCTTTCAAAGCCAGATAACCCAGGAAAGGCCTCGCAGGGACTCGGGCTGCTGCCTTCCGAGCTCCTCACCTCTGGCCTCAGGGGAACGGTTACCAAAATTCAGTGTGTGCTTTGGTCTGTGCGGCTCTGGAAACAGCACTTCTTCCTACTGTTTGCCTTTCAGCAACAAATGCAGTTTTAAGACTGCAGTTAGCCCAACACGCCTACTTGGAGATTTGTTTGAACTTAGGAATCTTTTACAGATGTTGCAGAGCTGGCAACTGAAATTCCACCGAAGCCTTAACCTCCCCAGCTCCGTGTGACTGACTGTTCCTAGCTTCATTTCCAAGCTCATGGTGGGACTCTTGTTTTCTTACTGCTCCTGGGAAGAAGGGATGTTCCTCACCTATTTTCACCAGAACACTTTCTGAGAGAGGAGGACTGCTCACTCAATGCAGAGGTCAAACATTCATTGCAATGGATGGGCCACTTGAGCCTCAGCTTGACTCGCATGTAAGTCTGCTATTCAGGAGGACAGGCAGACTCAGATGTCTCCCCTTGTCCAAGGTGTTGAAGACCACAGCTCCCCCAGCTGAAGGGCAGAAAGGTCCAGGCTGTCATTATCCCCCAATCCACATGCGACATTTAAAAAAAAAATTCTTGTCAAAAATAATGATAACTGAGTAACTAAATAAGAAGATGGCAAGTTTTAAACCATTCAATCTGACTGGCATAAAATAGCCCAGTCACAATGCTGCACCAATGGCTGGATGCCCATTTCCTGTTTGTCTTCCAGGTCTGAGCCTCCTGCATCACACTCACATGCATGTTTCCCTAAGGAAGGGGTTCCCATCATCTGACTCCATTTCCAGTGACTGCAGACAGTCATCTTCATTTCCTGATAACTCAACCTGGAAAAGCAGTAGCCAGGAGTTTCTTTAACATCAGAGAAGACTCTTTTGGCAGCAGACTTAGCATACAGATATCTTCTTGTCAAATTGTTAATTCCATCTTTCTTCCTGAATCTAGGACAAGCATCCTTCCAGAAGGGTGATGGGAACATGAGAGAAGTTCTGGTGCTCTTAGGCAAAGGGTCCACCCACAGTTTTGGGCACGCACCCTGAAGTTCAGCATGTCCCTCCATTCATGAGTGTATAAACCCTGGTAAGCAATCCAACTCCAAGGGTGCTCACAGCTTCTTCTGCAAAGAGGGGCACCAGTCAGCGCATTGCTCATTTGAGAAGTTGTTGACAAGTTAACATGTCCTTTGGAAACCACTTCTAAATCCGAAGCTCGGTAGAGATACCATGGTGTCAGGGGTCAAACCATATCAAATCAAGCAGAGATTATTTCTACCTAAAATTTCCCTCCCCCATCTACACACACACACACAAACAAATACACACACACTTTACTTTATTATCCACAATTTCACTGGCTATAGCTACTATGCATGGGTCTATAGAAGTAGCTTGCTGTACACAGGAGATACTCAAGGAGCCTGCCCAGGAGTGATACAAGTTTATGTAACATCAACTTGATGCAGTAAGTTGAGAGGAGAGTTTACTGAGAGTGCCTTCCACCTCAGGGATCTAGGAAGACCCTTAAAGGCACCACAATGCCTCACAGAATTGATAGAATTCTGTTCAATTAAGAAGTAAACTGAAGAGACTGGAGATGGCCCATGAATAAAGAATCTGCAATTGCTCTTGCAGAAGGCCTGAGTTCAGTTCTCAGCCTCCATGTCAGTCAGCTCACAATCTTGTAACTTTAGCTCTAGGGAGACCTACACTCTCTTTGGGCGTCATATTCACATGCAGCAAGCCCCACACAGCCACTGATGAACACATTCACATACACATTTAAAAATAAAAATCACAGAAAATAAAAGAAGTAACTAAAGAAAGGGGAGGCGGAGGAAAGAATGAGCTACAGCCAAGATGGAAGGGCCTGGGTGTGGCACTAACCCACAGAGCTCACGCAGTCTGAAGAACACATGCCTGCTGCGCATTAACGATGGGTGGGCTGCTTTCAGACACAGAACTTACCATGTCCCCTGACCTGCTCTTTCAGTCCAGGAGATGACAATGACAACAGCAACAGCCACAGCCACAGGCAGAGCCACAGCCACCGCCACAGCCACATCAACAGCCACATCCACATCCACATCCACAGCCACAGCCACAGCCACAGCCACAGCCACAGTCATAGCCACAGCCACAGTCACAGTCACAGTCATAGCCACAGCCACACTCACAGTCATAGCCACAGCCACAGCCATAGCCACAGCCACAGCCACAGTCACAGTCACAGCCACAGCCACAGTCACAGTCATAGCCACAGCCACAGCCACAGCCACAGCCACAGCCACAGTCACAGTCACAGCCACAGCCACAGCCACAGCCACAGTCACAGTCATAGCCACAGCCACATCCACATTCACAGCCACAGCCACAGCCACAGCCACAGCCACAGCCACAGAAACAGCAAGTGCAACAGGCTGAAGGAATTCACACTGGCCAAAGACTGCATGCTTTCCTGCTGAGCCAAGGAGAAAGACAAGGTTTCCACTTTCACCACGTCTTTTTGGCACTGCATTGGATAGCCTGGTAGTGCAAGGAAAAGACATTCAGACTGGAAAGGAAGGAGCAAGCATCTCTATTGGGAGGTGGCATGGGTGTGCATACATATATTGTGTGTGTAGGGAGGAAAGCTTCAGGAATTCACCAAAGGGGGGAAGGGAACTGTTAGATAAAAGAATTAATTCAACAAGGTTGCAATGTGTCAAAATCAGCAGGCACAGATTATTTATGTTTCCATTTACTTGCATAATTTTACTTGAATAACTTTAAAGTGAAATAAAGAATACAATCCAATGTAATGTAGCATCACAAAGAAGAAAACACTTAGGAATGTACCTGAAAGATGAAATGTCAAATTTGTACTGAGAACCATATAGTGTTTTTAAAAGAAATTATGAAAGATCCAAGTAAATGTATGAGCATTCCATGCTCATGGATCAGACGACTTGACATTGTTAAAAATGTCAATAAGTTGACTTACAGACTCAACATGATCCCTAGCAGAAAATGACTACTTTAAAAATTGTTAAACTGATTAAAATGTTCATATGGTACTCATCAATGATCCAGATGTGATAAAAATAGTTGAAAAAAAAATAAAATAGGAAAAGTTGTACTTTGCTATTTCAGACCTCACTGCAAAGCAGCAGGTGCAGCCCCAGGTAGACACAGAAAGAACCAAGTCATCTTGGAGAACTTGGACCCCTGTTGGTTCTCATCTAGCTGAGCACCATGATGAAAGACCATTTGATGGGAAAAGGATAATTTCCAACAACCATTGCTAAACTGCTGGATAGCCAGCCATATGCAAACAAAAACAGTTTAAACACACATCAAAACATTCATAAAATTAACTCAAGTGAGATCAATAGCCTAAATGCTGACAAAAATTGATAAAAGTGCAAATAAATATAGAACACTTAAAGGAAAACATAAACATAAATATTTGTGACCTTGAACTTGTCAGTGGATGGTTATATATGATACCCTAAGCTTAGCCAATAAGGGAAGATTGCTTTCACTAACATTAAATGCCCGCACCTCAAAGGATTCTGGTAAGATAGCACAAGCCATTCCACAGTGGGAAAGAGGGTGTGGGCCGAGCCTGTGTCTGTCAAGGGACTTACATCGAGAACATTCCAAGTACTTTCATGCTCAATAATGAAAAGGCAAATTGTACATCTTGAAATGGCTGGAGTACGCATACACATTTCCTCAAGAATATACAAGTGGGCAACAAGCATGTGAGAAGTAGCTGCATCACAGCTTCAAATTACTGCCTACCCACCAGGATAACCAGACTCAGAGTCAGACACAACACGCACTGGTTGGCAAGGGCATACATGGGGGAACTGGAGCCCTTATGTGAAGTCAGCTGGCCTAAAGGCGGCTCAGTGGCTCCTCCAATGAGGAAGTCTGGACGTTAGGACCCAGCAATACTTTTTACTCTTAAGTATGTGTCCAAAGAAAATGTACACATTTTTCGTGCCAAAGCCAGTGCACATGTGAATTGCACCATTGTTAGCTGTAGCTCCCAGGTGGAGTGCCCATCACCTGACGAACAGACACACAGTGTGAGGTGTCTCCGCACTGTAGAATACTCGTACTCGACAAATGGAGTGGGGACAGGCCACTGCGCAGCCTGCTTGACCTCGACACATTATGCTCAGACTCCATCATGAGCTGTCCAGCGCAGGAAAATCTATTTTAAAAAACAGGAAAGAAAGAAAATAGATAATGGGATTTTTGGAGATGTAGGGGGATAAGAGGAGCCAAAGCTAAAGGACTCAGGTTTCTTTCTGGGATCATCAACGGTTCTGAGATCAACTGTAGTGGTGGTTACACATACTGTGAACTCACAGAACTGTAGAATTGTGTGCTGTAAATTTACAGAACACAGAGCATATGGGTTGCATCCAAGTAGAAGCTCATGCAAAAATAGAAGTCCCATGTATACTCCTATTGTCACACTCACATGTGGAGGCTCCTTGGGGTCACTGGAAGCCCCCTAAGACACTGTCGTGACCTGGACCCTGGCATAGCCCTCCTCAGCAAGAGGCAGGCAATCCCGAAGAGAATGGGCAGGCTGGAGGCAGTGGGAATGTAAGGGTGTTTGCTCATATCCTGGCTGATCAGGAACCAGCAAGCTCCTCCCAGCTGCCCTTCCTTAAACCCCTTCTATGGCCCACACCCTCAAGTTTATAAACTTTTTTTCTTTGATTGTATTTGTTACATGTGTGTGCATATATATATATATATATATATATATTTGCATATGTATACATACACACACAACCTGCTGATATCATTTTTTATTGTCTCTGTGCATGTACTCTGCATTGGATAAACAGTAAGGGGCTCATCCCTGAGGGAAGCTATGTGTCTGCCTCCCGACCATCAATCGTTGTCTAGGAGTGGGACCTCATGAAATTTTCCCTCTTCTACTAACATGCTCATTGATATGCTATTGTTCTGGTCTTCATGCAGCAACTCCTTTTTTTAAGATTTATTTATTTATTATGTATACAGTATTCTATCTGCATGTATGACAGAAGAGGGTACCGGATCTCATTATATATAGTTCTGTGAGCCATCATGTGGTTGTCGGGAATTGAACTCTAGACCTTTGGAAGAGCAGCCAGTGCTCTTAACCTCTGAGCCATCTCTCCAGCCCCATGCAGCAACTTCTAAAAGCATGGTGTGAGTATGTGTGTCCATGCATGCGCGCGTATGTGCACATAAAAGAAAGTTCAATTATTTGGGCTGACAATGCTTTCCACAAGAACTGTAACCAACAACCTCCCTTCCCATACCAGATATGAGAAACACCCCTTTGAAGGGTTGTTCATGCTAGTCCAGGTGACTTCCAGAATAATAGGGTAGAGATGTAGAGCCCTTGGCTGCCTCTGAGGCGGTGAGGGTTTCCCCAAGATTGGAAACACCACATGCTGAGGACTCAACGAGCCTTCATGGGTCCAGAAAACACTGTTCAAGCTGCCGAGGGAGGGAAGCTACTCAGCAGTCTGGCCCAGCAGGCCCATCTTGTTTTGATCACAAGCTGGAATACTTGATCCAGGTAAGCTGAGGTGATTTTAAGCCCTTGCAGTTTCTGCACCCTTTCTCTTAGCCAGTGAGCGTCACAGCAAGTGGTGCTGGGGATAGGGTGGGCTGTGGAACCTGCACCTTGCACTCCCTGTCTGTGAAGAGAGGGAGCACAACACTAGGTGGGAAGGGAAACGAATATGCCAGGCCTCCTCCTGCCCCGGGCACTCTGTATATCCTGCCATTTTTAGTTTCTTGTAACGATCCTTCGGGATCGATTGTGTTATTACTGTGATTTAAAAAATGGGCAACCTGGAGCTAAAGATGATTAAGGAACTCATCAAATATTGCAACAAATGCTGGGGAAGTAAAGCCAGAAGAGGCTGGGCAGCCATTGTTCTGTGGGTGCCACATGGCTCTTTGAATGCACAACCCCTGCAGCTCTCTGGTTGCTCCCTTGGTGATGCACAGTATCGCCAGGCTCTGAACCCTGCTATCTCTCTGGTTGCATTCAGACCCTGCTCCCATTTCTCAACCTGATTGTACATGGAGCTTGTATTTTGTAAAAAAAAAAAAGTCACCTGGATTTTCAAAAATAAATGATTGTCAACTTATGGGCATCTGCTGATGTCACCTCTCTGGTCTCCCATGCAGGCTGTTCTTAGTACCCAGTTCTTAGGAAGCTCACCTTGGTCCAGCTGAGCTGGCTTTGCAGACAGTAAGAACCATCTAGTCCCACAGTCCTAGAGTAGCAAGCTGCTACTGTGGAGTCAACCCTTCCCAGGGCCTCCCTGAGGGACCATCTGTTGTCTCAAGCACAGAAATCCTTTATCATTGCTGATGACCTCAGATGGGCACCAGCTTTTCTTCAGCTGAGCCTGAGTGGGTTTGCGGTGTCAGTAGGACAGAGATTTTCCCACCACCCAGCAGACACAGACTACAGGTGTGCAAGCATTACTTCATTATATTTTGGTATTTATTACACATGAGTGTGTGTGTGTGTGTGTGTGTGTGTGTGTTTGTGTGTGTGTGCGCGTGCGCACGAAGTTGTGTATACATGCATATTGTGTGGGCAAAATGTCAGAGGTGAGGTGAATGTTGGTATACTGAAGGTACCCTTAGCTAATGGGGACTCCTTCAGGCATCTAATGGGTGCTGTTAAACCCCCCTGATGCCCTAATACACAGGGCAGGGGTGTGCCACCTCTGCAGATTCAGAGTATCTGCTGTTTGTTTTCCTTTTCATTTCATTAAACACTTGAGATGGCCGTAGCTCAATGCTTCGCACTCTTTCTGTTAAGAAAGACAGTCTCATTTAGAGCCTTGCATATTGAACTCCTAGGTACACCAGAACACATCTCAGGTGTTTTTGTGTTCCACACTTCCGTTTGTCATTCAGGTTGGGCTTAGGGCCAGTGAACTTCTGAGCTTTGATACAGAAACCCCATTTGCTAGGGAGAACTGCCTTCTGTCCTGCTGTAGGTAGAGACTTTGGGCAGACCAGGAACAGTACTGTGGTGACCAAGGCTGGTCATGTCACATCAGAGGCTGCTCATTCCTTTTTGTGTACTGCAACTGTGGCCACCCCATTTCACAGGTAAGGCCTAGCTGTGCTGTGCTGTCCAGTGCACAGGCTTCCTTCATTCTGAGGCGGAACATGGGACAAGGGCTCACATCTCCCTCACCCGGTTGTTCTTAGTCAAACAAATGAGCAGACCCTTAGAAGGCAATGCACTGAGTTACAACTTATCTATCCCAGGGGTCACCCATATTAAGCATCTAATTGAGCTATGAGGGACAAAGACAGCCCATATCAGATCCAGCAACAGTCAAGCCAGATGTGCCATTTGGAAAGTTCTAGAAAGCATTCCCAGGGATTGGGAGATTTTCCAAGCTACTATAATCTTCCCATGCTTCTGAAGCAGAAACTCAAGAAGGTCATTTTCTCTCATTTGCACACACCTGCCCCCAAGCTCAGAGGGGCAACACAAAACAATTATTGTTGTCTGGGAAAGCCACTGTGTGTTTACGATCTGTTAATAGACTGCCATTAGAACCTTGCAGTTCCAGTCATTAGCACAAAACAACTGAACATTTTTGAAAGCAAGACATGAGGTCAACCTACTTTCTAAACATGACTGTTTACTGGGAAACTCAAGAAGAGGATGAAGACTGTTTCTCCTAGGAGGAAGTTACTGGGGTATTTCCTGATGTGAGAGTGGTAGCCTGGGCTGTGTCCACACTGAAGTGCACAGGAAGCATGATGGGAAATCACAATTCCTAACAAAACAGGTGAACTAAAAACATAGACTATCAAAGATGAAAATTACACACACAACCTGAGAGAAGTTTAATGTAGAGACAAATAAAAGATTTCTGGGCAAAACTCAGCATACAAGTTAATAAGCCTGGATCTGACTGGGAGCTCAGTGACTGCTTGCTATGCATGTGTGAGAGCTGGCATTTGGGTCCTTCACACCCACCTAACAAAGGCTCGCATGGCGGCTGGCCTATAATTCCAGGGGTAGGAAGATGGAGACTGGATCGCCAGGGCAAGCTGGCTAGCCAAACTAACAAAGTTGGCAAGCTATGGATTCAGCAGATGACTCTGCCTCTTTAAATAAAAGTGGAAGGTAATGGAGGAAGGGCTTGGCATCAGCCCCAGGCCTCCACAAGCAAATACACACATAGCTCATATAGAAAAGTTCACATGCGCACACATGCAACATTAAAAAGATTCCATGTCCACTCAGTTAACTTATAAATATTCTGTGATTCCAGACAAAGTATTGATCCATGAAAACTTCCCCCTGGGGAGGAGACATTCATGTCAGTTCTGGATCAGAGGTCCTTGGGTCCTGTTTCCTAAGTACATGAATCTTCAGCAATAAGGACTTACCTTCAACCTCTGGGAGCAACCAAGGGCCATAGTAATAGTCCTTGTAATGTTTTGGGGCCACTTGAACAGCCCTGAACAACAACTCGGAAGAGAACTTCTCATGCCAGATGCTGAGGTTTTCTTAGGTGATGTTTAGCTCTTGAAAGGAGCACCATCAGTCCAGATGAGAAAATTTTATTTAAACTGTTTATGTTTATTTAAACACAGACTTAATGTTCTTATAGCTTTTTAAAGGTAAATACTTAAATGCATGGTTCCCTATGACTTTTTCAGACATCCTTGCTGTTATTTTCCGTCCCTCCCTCCTCCTGTGTTTATCTCCCCAATCCTGAACTAGAGCCCTTGCTCTTTTCCCTGTTTCCCTGAGCAGATCACCTGTACTGTGCTGTTCCCTGTATTCTTCTCCCACCCCTACCCAGCAACGCTCTCTTTTGCTTTCCTGGTTTCTGTAGGTATTTCAGGATATGTACTTACATCTGAAGATTCAGAGATAAGACCAGTTCTTTAAAAGAATTACCAGGTTTTGATGAAAGAGCAATTTAAATAGTACAGTAGTGCTTTAGAGTGGTATATTAATAATTGCATTATTTACTCTCTGAACCATCCTTAAATCACTGAAAGGAGAAAACATTGATCAAATAATAATTCTAAGGAAACTGTCTCTTTATTATATTCACAGTGACAGCATCCCTGGCCTCAGCTGCACAGAAACCCAAGGCCAATGACGCTGCTTTTTGAATGATCTCACAGACTCCATAATGCTGAATCTTGGGTGGGTATGGACACTGCCATAATCTTAGTGTGTGCGTGCACTGTGGACTCTGAGAGACGTGAAGAGATCCAGTTCGGTAGCTGCTTTGACACAGAGCCCTCTGAAGTGCAGAAGATGCTAGAATGATTACCCACAAGAGATGGAACTTTGCTCAGGGTGGAATTGTGGTGTCCACCTTTCTGGTCAGTTAACCCAGTGAAAAAAAGCGCACCATATAGTAAATGAGTGTGATTAAAAAACAACTTTCCCAAAATATTTTCTAATTTTATAACCTTTGAATAACTCAGGAAGATTTTCGATGTTTTCTTTCAGAGTGAATGAATGCTATTTTGGCAACCTTGATATTTCATTCGAAGGGACTGTAATAAACTGTTTTCTTTGTATTGATTGAAGAAATATAGTGCTTACTTTTTTGCTTGGTTTTCTAGTAGTTATTCAATAGGTGAAAGGGCAATGCCATCAGTTTCCTAACAGGACATTCCGTGTGAGATTTGCAAGTCCTACAGGCCCCTTTAAGCAGGGATAAATATGCACTCCTCCTGCAGATGGGTGGTTTTTTACCACCAAAGGATGATTATAGTGTGTGCCTTGAGACACAGGCTATAATATATTTCCTGTCCCTTTATTGCATTTTGGAATCATAAACAATGACTGTTTGGCTCAAAGCCATTTATTCAGCCCAAAAAGACATTATTTGCACAACAAAAATCAATAAAAATGTTACTGGGTCTGGCTGGATACTTTGCTTAACTGTGATATTCGTCTATCACTGATGGAATGCCATCTCTCGCAGGAGACTGGGGCCAAAACACAGCGATCGATCCAGTCAAGCAGTGATGGATACTGGCATTTGGAGAGAGCTGCTGTAGAGAATCTCGATTAAAAAAATCTTTTCTAGGTTTTGCCCGCAGCCCAGTCAAGATCACCCACACAAGAGCTCTGCTCTGTCCCTCTGGGTCACTCCCTCTTGTGGCAGAGAAGTGCTCCAGACCCAAGTTATCACGGAGAGAATTAAGTCAGTCTCTGCGTAGCCAACGGCTTTGGCATCCTGTCCTGCCTGGTTGATTTAGACTCCGTGTCCCATCCTCTTCATTAACTCAGTGTGTCAGAAGAGCCATTTCCACATAGCCAGAATAGTAAAGGGCTTCAGGAATGTGCTTGCCCACTCTCTTTTGCCTTTGCCCTGTTTGAGTATCTACAACATGGGTTAACTCTTCCCCCAGAATAATTAATTCTGTATCTCAACTTCTAGAAGGAACACACTGGGAAGACTGAAGTCACCCTAACCAAAATGACAGGCGTGAGTGACACAGGGAACATACCAAATAGGCTAGAGACAGTTTAATGCACGGGGCTTGGGAAAAGATGATCTATTACCCTCCAGGCCCATAAATTTAAAATATGAAATTGTTTTTCATTTTTCACTGGCTATCTCTCGATCCACAGCATAAATCTGACCTGGAGAGCTGTGTGGAAGGTGATAGAGGGTCGAGAATACTTTTGCTATATTTTATTATTTTATTTCACTTCATTTATTCATGGATATATACCATACCTTTTTCCAAAAAGGCTGTGTGGAAGATGGAGCTGTCTGAAGGGTCTGCACTCTGAGAGCTACACAGGGTGGCTCTGATCTTCAGGGCTGAGACTCATGGGAAGTTTCACTGGGGCACTGGGCAAGGGGACTCTGGTCTGCCAATTTGTATGTTGAATCCTGAGCTTTACCACAAAGCACTGCTTTTCAGGTTTCCCAACACTGCTGGGGAAAGTCAGTGAGTGTCTCTAAGAAACTAGTGTCTCTAAGCATGCCTTGTTTGATGACTGTGCCAGGCTGTTGGGTATTTGCTTATAACCCACAAGCCAATCACATGTGCTTGCACTGTTGATTTTTTTTGTAGCTCTCCAGGCAAACTGTCTGCAGAAAAGCGATTGGTTGCCAGCACTCACTGTGCCCTGGTACGGTCGAGGGTCCAAGCAGTGCAGATCTGATAGTACCTGGGGTAGTGGTGAGCTCAGCCTCTCCTGCCTCAAGGTCTTTGTAGCACAGGTCCTTGCTGATGGGTGTGGATGTCACATTAATTCTGAGTGAATATTTTTTAGGGTTCCAAGAAGTATAGGGTTTTCTAAAATTGAGTTATAGCTACATTTGTAAGACAAATGTGTAAGACAAATAACAAAAAGTGTCATATCACAATAGTTAAAAGTGTGTGTTACAGAGATTAAATGCTTAATGAATATCCCAACATCACAGTTTCCTTGCTGCAAGGATATGTATAGCATATAACGCGTGTGTGTGTGTGTGTGTGTGAATGTAAAGTGGAATCATGCACAGGTAAATCTACATGTGTGTACAGGTGTGCACATATACATTTGGGTCCTGAGTCAGGAGCCTCCTGCTTGTCAATGCAGTTGCCACAATATATCCTTCAAAGGATGCTTTCCATGCTGCACTATGCTGGTCTGAGAGCATTCTCACCTTTTGTGAGTCAGGATTGTGGATGACTTCTCCTGAACGGTGTTGCGCCGACATAGCTTCCGGTTCTGTCATGCTTACTTTCCTAGACTTGTGTGTTCACTAATGACTTAAACTCACACCTCTCATATGCCACAGCAGAGAGGGATTGTGCAAGCCACTGTCCTGGGTGCAGAGACGGATGCAGGCTGGTGGACTCATTCTCCGAGTGCCACAGCCCCTACACAGATGTTTGGAGTTCCTCTTTAGCCTTGTGGGGAAATCAGCCCTGCCACACAGATGATCTTCTCCCAGTGTCTCTCTTCAAGCCTCCGGTGGGATTTATCATGAACATTTCTGTTTTGCAGTGGAGCACAGACCACGTGCTGCTTTTTGTGAGCACTTCACCTATGCAGCAGTTTTACTTTTAAAATGCATCACAGTCTCGACTTTGCCCCTTTTTTCTTGTTTGTCTTTTTCAGTGACTTCCAGGGCAGATCTCAATTCCCTGAGCAAAGTCTCCTCCTTTTGACTGGAGTGCTGAGATGCACATTGAACAGGGAGGACTCTGGTGTGAGGGGGAGGGAGGGGGCATGGCACATAAGACCGTAGATTGTTGGTGCTACTTTTAATCAGCTGAGAAAATGACCCAATTAAAGAGCTTTAAAAGGTATTTGCTGGGTGGCTACTGCAGGGAAAGTGTATCCAATTCAGGTTTAGTACAAAATCTAGTTAAGTTAATTGGAGTTAAATTGTCCTTTTGATGACTAATGTGCTTACTGTGAACAGAAAATTATCTTTATTCAAATAACAAAATACCACCAGCCCAGAGTTCTTTCTGGAGGAGCCTGGAGCTTGGCCCAAGGATAAAGACTGTTTTCTGAGTCTACAGTGGAGATGGTTTCTGATTTTAGAACAAGGAGCCTATCACTGATCTGTGACAGTCTCAGGCCATGTTAGTACCAGGAGAAAGTATTATTGCATGGGATCAAACAGTGGGAGGGAGGCCAAAATTCATTTAGCATCTAATTTATTAGTAAATGTAGGACCTTGCCGGAATACTGAATTCACGTGATACTTGAGAAATCCGAGCAGCAGTTGTCACACAAGGTGGAGATCGAATAGATACATTTCTCAGCTCGATAGCATCGATTGCCATTAAAGCAGCCAGCGCAGAACAATGAAGTGGGTTGATTCCCAGGCTCCAGGTGAACCCTGCTCTGCCCTTCCCTCTTCCAAGTTAAGAGCATCATTAAATGTCTGAGCAAACAGCACACAGCGAGGCCAAGTGTTTTATTAATTCATCATCAGAATTATCTCAGTGCATTAATATTAATAGCCTCAAATTGGATTTCATTTAGGAGCTGAAATAAATATGCAGATAGTAAAGGCTGCACAGCTACGTGCCCTGGGCGGTCCTGTACCTTGAGCTCTGTTTCTGAGGACTGTAGGGCAGACCACCTATCACCCTTGGATCAGAGAGCAGGCTTGCACTGGGAAAGGCTCATGTTGGGGCCGAGCTGGTTCCGCCAGCCTCTACGAAGGAGACATGCCATTAGTGATGTCTTCCTAACAGTATGCCCACTGAGAAGACCACCAGCAAGGGCCACTTCTCTGCAAAGAGCAATATCGTGAAGCTGTGCATTGTACCCATGCACAAGTAGAAGGAAGGAACGCTGAGTCATGTTGAGCTTTATCAAGGTAAGAGTTTCCAGAGTAGAGACAAAACCATGTGACTTGTCCCCGGCATGTCTGTCTACTAATTGAAGTCAGGTAGAACTTTGCTTGAGTGGAGCTTTAGACATCTCTTTCACTTTATTTCCTGGCACATTAGTGTTCTCAGGCTGCTGCAACCAAACTCCCACAAGGTGAAGACCTTCCTCTCCTGCTTGTTCTGGAAGCTGAAATCAGGCATCAGGTGGGACCCTGTCTGTGTTATCTGCTCATGGGAACTGTGGAAAAGTGCCCCTCCAATTTTATGTATATGTCTTTGTGTACATGTGAACATTCATGCATGCATCTGTCTTACAGGGATACCAGTTGTATGGCAGTGAGGCCCACTCTGGGACCTCAGTGCACTATGATGACACACACGTCCCATGACCCTCTTTGCAAGTGAAGGCCCTGGAGTTAGGACTTCCTCATTAGAGGCAGGTATGTCAAGGAAAGAACATCTCTGGGAATAACAGTGCCAGTGTCAACTGTATGTCCCTGGCAAGACTCATCATTGAGACTTTTGGCAAGTCAGGGGGATAGGGGAAGCAAGCACAGAGTATATAAGGCTCTCTGGAAGGCCTCTGACTCCTCTTTTACCAACACAGGAATCTGGGGAAAACTCACATCACATAGACAAGAAACTGATGACAGCCTCCCATTGTGCCAGCTGCTCCGAGGGGTAGTAGTTGAACTAGTGATGTCATCGGGAACAATGACACACTAATGTTGACACTGTATATACCACCTAACCGGTGTAACTTCTCTCTTGAGGTGAAGAGATGCAGAGCATGGCTCTGTGAGAGGTGTGTATCTCTGAGCTGCCTAAAGCTCCTGACCTTGAACTGAGGTGGTGAAGGAGCACTATGGAGATGGGACAACACTCTGGGCCCAGCAACCACTACTGGACCTTACCTACACTGTGAAAAATGAATCCTGCTCCTACTTGGGCCCAGTCCAGACCATACCACAAGCCTTGCCTTCCTGTTAGGTGGTCTCAATAGAACAAGTATCTCATGCACAGCCTCCATTTGTTTAACTTAGTTCTCTAGGCAGCCTATGCTAATTGATGGGTCAGACAATGGCTGCCCTGTGGCTTTTCCTGAGAGATGTGAAGAAATGTCTCTTCATCAAATATGTGGCCCCAATTGACAGACCAAAGAAAGAATTCCTTTAAGGCTAGCCTGGTGAAGCAGCTGGTTTATTGGGGCTACTTATAGGAGCATGAATAAGAACTACTCACAGGAGAATGAATGATTCAAAGGAGCTGATTCACTATGGAGCCAACCTCCTCATGAAAAATGTATCCCTAGAGTTCCCTGTATATATGATCTTCAGGCAGCACCACTGGAGAAAATCAGCTCTCCACAATAATTACTTACCGATAACCTTGGAGAGAAGACCTTGGACATTTTGTAACTTTCTGAGTTTCATAGACCTTATAAACTTTATTAACTTCCCAAAACTTAAGACCTTCCTTTTATCCCCAAGAAACAATATATAATATATATGTAATATATATATATTAGATTTTTAAAACTTTACATTATGAATAATATTTTGTCTGCAGGTATGTATATGTACCATGTATCTGCCTGAAGCCTGCAGAAGCTAGAAGAGGGCATTAGATTCCCTAGATCTGGAGTTACAGATAGCTGTGAGTCTATATGGATGCTGGAATTCAAGCCTGGGTCCTTTGCATGAACAAATCACCTTAACTGCTGAGTCCTCTTTCTAGCACAAGGAAGGATGTTTTAAGGGAGAAATAGGTACACAACAATGACAAACCAGAATAATTTTGAAAGTGAAATTGTGAACTCACAAATGTGTAGGGCTGAAGCCCTGGACCCAACTGGAGGAGGGCACAGGTGCAGAAAGGAGGAAGGGAGGGAAGCTTCACAGATGCTGAGAAGGATACATCTGGCCACCAACAGGAGCAGTGCCCGCAGCCCCCACCCAGGAGGGTAGGGTGTGTTATACCTCTGATCTGTGAGGCAAAGGGCACCAAGGTCTCCTTAGATCTAAACCACTTGTGCCTGTTCTAGCTTAGCCCAGAACACCACACATCAGAACTGAGTGGCTGTGCTCTGCAGGGGATGACAGCCAGGATCATCTTGGACCAGACAGGGACCAGACAGCCAACTTTCTGAGAAGGCATCTGTTACCAATGCCAGAAGAATGGTCAGAGTCTGGAAAGGTTCTGGACAAACCAGAGGGAGAAATCGGTGTTCGCTTGGTACCAGATCTGTGAACACCTAAGAATTGTCTCACTGCTCAGTGTAGAATTGATCAAAACCTGGGCCCCCTTTGGGTGGATGTGGTCTCTGCTCAGGGAAACTGGGGTCTCTTTTCTGCACAGGAGTGCCTGTGGCATGAGAGGCTACACTTACAACCACAGGAGCCTCCAGGGTAGAGCACCAGTTTGTGACTGCCTGGCTGTGGCCTCTCGTTGGTACCGTAGGTACCACTCACAGCACCCGTCCACCCCTGTGCACACATACATCTGGGCAAAGTCTGCTCCTTTCCCACCTCCTCTAGACACTGACTGCAGGCCGCTGGAGTGACTCTCTGTCATTTGAATTGTTATTTATCTATCTCAAAACACCAGGAGACCAACATTTAGAGATTAAATTATTATATTATAATGCATTCTCTCATTAGAACCTTCTAAAATAGACACGCGTAATCCAACATAATGGGTAATTCCTGTTTCTTAAATTGTATTTCAAATGAGTAGTTAATGATTTCTGAGACCAGAAATTTAAGTAGAAAGGAAATGAATAGAATCCTGTAATTAATTCAAACACATGAGAAAGTGGAATTTTTAAGAAGATAAATTCAATGCAAATGTAAACACATCTTCATATGTAATTTCTTTCCTAAATAATTAAAAATACTACTGTACTGCGAGAGTGTGCCTTTTGTAGGTAGACTGTCCCTGAGCAATTTTCCTGTGTAAATAGTACTGAGTCCTGGGTGTACTGGTATGATTTCTTTCAAGGCTTCTGAGGTCAATTAGGGAGGGTCTCCACGTCTGCAACTTTGTTCTGTTTTGTTTTGAGCTGCTAAGCCATCGATCACAGAACCAGCATAAGGTTCCCACGGTTTGTAAAGCAGGGCAAAGACATCCATGCAACCATGTTCACATCAGGGAGGTGATGAAGGCTCCAGGAGTCAAGAACCAGTGAAGATTTCTACAAAGACAGGTGCCTGGTGACTCTCCAGCACTGTGGTAAAGGTCTTGGGGGGAGTAAAAGACTTTGTGCACAAGCTGCCACTTGCCCAAATATGGGGTCCCCAAGATGAGCAGTCTGTGCTCAGGGCTCCAAGCCTGCCTGTCAGAAGCTTTGACACCCATCAGAAAAGAATGGAGTGGCTTCATCTGTCCGAGACTCTGCCCTCAAAATAGAAAACGTTTCAATTAAATTTACAATTTATAGATATGCCTCAGCCTGGACCCCTTTTGTCATTTAAAAAAAAAGAACCTTTTATTCGTTCTTTGGGAATTTCATATCTTGTACCCCAATCCCACTCATCTCCCATCCCCTTGTAACTACCCTGTGTCCTTGCAACATTCCTCCCAATACTGGAACCTCATTGGGATTCCTTTTGGGTATCCTGTTGTTGCCCTGTAGTTCTGGATCTATAGAATTGGCCCCTACACACACTCCAGCAGTTCATCGATGGGGTAGATGTTGAGGTGGGCCAATTCAAAGCCCTGGATCTGGGCCTGAGAGGTATCTTAGCCCATCTCTTTGCTAGCTCCCCACAAGCACCCATACCACCAGGACAAGCTCTCTAGCCCCGCCCTGCTAGCTCATCGAAAACAGCAGACAGCAAGGGACAGAGAGGCTCTTCTCTTCTCATCCCTTGGGTCTGGCTCACCAACACCCCTCCACCCCCCACAACCAGGGCCAGCTCTACTTGGCTGTCCCAGTGAGGTACAGGGCCTGCTCTTCCAAGGGTTGCAGCCAGTGAGAGAATATCACTGTTCTTTTTATCCACATCTGCAACAAATCTCTTTTAAAAACAACCTGTTGTTCTCAGTGTACCATTAGTTAATTTTAAGCTAGAAGACATAAATATGGTATGTGGTATGTGGAAGAGAGAGAAAGTCATCCCTCTGCTCCCCTCCAGGTCCCAGAGAACCAGGAATAAGGAAAACCCATGGCAGGACAGTAGGAGAAGCAGAGCTGATTCAGAAACCGTGGAGCGGAAGCAGTGTAAGGTCCCTGGGCTTTGTCCCCTCCTCACTTTCTCTATGGCTTACAGAAACTTTCTGGGACCTTTTGGCCTTGAGTTGAGGCAGTGGGCATTTCAAGAGAAACTTTGCTTTTCCTAAAGAAGTCCATTGTCAAGCAGGCATTGTCGCTGAGAACAGGCTTTATGCACATATATGACTCATATACTCACATATATGAAAGCATTCCATGTCAGGACCCAAGAAAGTGTGCTCTTACTGACACCGGTGTCCACTGTGTTCCAAAATCTGAGTTTACCTCAACTTTTTGCTTCCTTCAGTGGGGAAAGTGTTTTGCATTTGATGAATATTCAAATGTCTTTTGCTTCTTCCATTATACGTAATGAAATGGTGGTAATGCTCCACACAGGTAGTGCTCACAGCAACTTACCAGCCGCCCCCTCTCCACCCCGACCACCCCCATGGCTCTGATTTGAGTTTCTGTCACTGCAAAGACTTCCTTCTCGCTGAGTGGGCTCGAAGGCCCTGGGGCTCAGTTTTGCTTTTGTGCTCATCTGTGCTGCTTTGGTGTGATTTCGTTTTCCCATTAGTCTCCAGTGTTTTGTGCTGAAGGTTTTGTTCATCTGTATGTCCACCCACACACATGTCCTGGGTGGTAGATAGATGCTGGATATCCCTCTGGTTGTTTGTGCTTTTGAGCTGTGTTCATGTCCTAATTGGCTGTCCAGGTTTTCACTGTAATGTGTTTGGCCAACACTGCTTGTATTCCATGCAGAGACAAAGACCCAGTTTGAGCAAACACAACCTTCAGCTGTTTCTCCATACATGCATGTGCACTCACAATTGCAGGCACGTTGACTTAAACTGGTTTTTGAACTCTGCTGGCAGACAGCATGTAAACACATGTCCATGTGAATCAGCATTCTGTTGTGTTCCTTCCCTCTAGCCTCCAAACCCCAAGCTCTCTGACTTGTCTCCCATGCTGACAACATGTGTCTGAGTATATACTTGGCCCAAGGGAGAGATCTTTTCTCTTTGGTCCTAGGGAGGCATTGTTTTAATACACTGAAATAGTTAATACATAGTTAACGGATACTATCTAAATTTCCAAGCTCTCAGTTTTTCTTCAAACCCGCATATCTTCCCTCTTCTTTTTCTTGTGTTGTGGCTTGAATGACTTCCAATGGAGTCTCATTTGCATAGACTAAAAGATGTTTTTAATGCAGTTGAATCTTAGCATAATCACATACTCATAATCAGAAGAATGTGGATTCACACACATACTGTCATAAACAGAGTGCACAGTCACACATACAGGCACAGTCACTCACACACACCACACACACATGCATACATGAGTGTACATTCACACTTGCACACACACACACAGACATGAGCCCGCAAGCATGTGTACTCAGATTCCTGACTGTAGGACTTCATGGAACTCAGATTAGAAGCCTCCACGGTCTCGGCAGGTGAGTTTGGTCTGACATCACTCAGCAGCTTGAGGCTCACTTCCACAGCAGACAGCAAGACCTTCTCTCCTGGGCCAGAACTGCCCTGCTGTTACTCTTGATTATCCTCACTCCTTCTTTGGATGCTGGGAATTTTCTTTAGATTTTAATGTAAGCAATTAAGAGACAAGTTAAGTTGCATGACTGAAGTACACCTTTCCCATGAATACCACACCCAATAAACTTTTTTATAGTAGATGGAAACCTTGCCTCCTATCCCTGGCACAAACAAAACTTTGGTGTGAAATGCTTTCAGATCATTATACATGCCTATCAGCTTTGCTGTGGTTATAGACAGTTTTATACTTCACCATCTTTTCTGCCTTGTGTTGCTTACTTTCTTTTCTCTTTGCATCGCTCTTCAATCCCTGTCATCCACATAGTAGTTTAGTGGCTGCTCAAATATTTCTCTCTGTCTTTTTTTTTTTCTATTTTAATAAGGGTTACATCTATTGGCCTTTACAGAAAGATGTTTCGTTTTAAATTAAGTCTCTTTGTGTGTAGGCATGTGCACACGACTGAAAGTGCCTTTGTAAGCCCAGTGATGTCTGATTCCCCTCAACCTGGAGCTACACGCATTATGAGCTATCTGATATGAGTGTGTTTGGGCTCAAGCTCTCCAGCCTTGGCTGCAATAGGCTGACCACACAGAAATGTCTTCTCCTTGTCTAGAGTTTGTGTATTATTCATACTTTTGCTTAATCATATATCATATTCTTAGTATTAACCTAATTCAATGTTTATACTTAAAGGCGAATGCCATCTTCCTATCTTCCCATCTTCCACAGGTAGCGATAGCTGGGAAAATCAGGATAAAATAGGATAAGAATGAGTTGCTTACAGCATTTGACTCACAACCTCAGCCTCATTCTTTTCTGAATGCGTGCTCTGTAACCCTGGCTGTCCTGGAACTCACTCTGTAAGCCAGGCTGGCCTCAGACTTACAGAGATCCCCCTGTCTCTTCCTCCCTTGTGCTGGGTTTATGGAGGTACACCACCAGTACCTGACACAGTCCAGGCTCCTAATGGAACTCAGACATTGAGTCAGGCAAGGAACAGGGCCCAAGGTGCCTCAGCCTCTTCCTCGCCTTCCTTGAAAACCACCCCAGCAGCAGGCAACAGAGGGTGAGAACAGCCTCCCTGGCCTGACCCAGAGCCTCAGGAGCTGAGGTGCTCAGATGGGCTCCTACTTGGTGGCCCACAGCCCTGCCTGGATTCCATATCGTCAATCAGGCAAGGTGGCCCCTTGCTGGACAACATCTCGGCCCTGTAAAGCCCGCTCTCACCTGTGTGGGCACAGTGCCAAACACAGTTTCCAACACTCAGTGCTGACTGAGAGTGAATCACCCTAAAAAAAATAAATCACTGACAGTGTTGCCATTAGTAACTGACCTGGGAAGAGTAGGATGGAAAGGAACTCAAATCTTCAGTTTTTAATGCCAGCTCCAAAAAGCACCAGCCAAATGGTACAAGATGCCAGTGTCCTTATTCATTTGCCTGGGCCTCTGACAATGTCCACAGCAAATGGTAATGAGTCCAAAACCAAGGAGACTTCAAGATACCTCATGGAGAAGGCTGGGGCTGAACTATGGAAACAGACTCTGGATGTCTTACATCAGAAGGGCTGTCCCACGGAGTATGTGTTCCTGCAATTCACCTTCTTTAACCCTGAAAAGCTGAGAAGCCAAAACTTCTGACAGATACTAAGAGAGCTCAGAAAAACACTTTCTATATTATTAAGAAACAGGGAAGAAGTTACAATTACCTGTGAGTTATCCCATGACACCCCAGAGTTTACAATGCAAAGGACACACTACAAAGCCTACAGAAACTGAGACTAGCAAAGTCCTTTCCTGTAAACCCCAGCATTGGAGGGTAGACACAGTTGGTTCCTGAGAACTTGCTGGCTCACACACCAGTGCTCAGGAAGACATGTTTATGTTATGTGTCATATGTGGGTCCTTGTAATAGCCTCCCTGTGTATTATAAAGTATTTCTGGTGTGTGTTTCAATAACAACCTTTCTTCACTTTCAGCCAATTTCAATTGATTTATTTAACTTAAAGAATCTTTATTACCTTATTTTATGTGTGTGTGTGTGTGTGTGTGTAAGTGGGAGGTATGGGTGTGTGTGGGTGTGCTGGCCTGTGTGTGTGTGTGTGTGTGTGTGTGTGTGTGTGTATTTAATGGCCTGAGGTTGACATCAAAATGTCCTCCTCAATTGCACTTCACATTTTTTTTTTCTGAGAGCCTCAGGCTTGCGTTTGGGCTAGGCTGGCTATTTAGAGAGCCTCAGAATTTGCACACCCCCTGCTTTGGCACTGGGGTTACATATTTGTAACCCCAAACTCACGTGTTCATGCTTACGGAGGACACGTGCTACCTGCCGACATCTCCCCGTTCCCCTTTCTTTAGTCAGCACACCAACAATAGGCTCTTTGTGGCATTTTCTCACACACTTAAGTTTCATCTTTCTTCCATAATTTCAAGCCATAAGTTTTTATTTAAAATTAAAATTCCAAGTGACTATGTTTTTCAAAGTGCTGAGGTATGTTTAAAGTATTTTTATTTATTTACAACTTACTGGCTGCATAGGTGAGGGTGCTTCATGGAGTTCAGAACTTCCAGGCACTACTTACAGGAAACCGATCTTAGAGGAGGGGGACCTCATTTGTGCAGGCCCTACTTTCAAGATTACTTGTAACCAGGCATTCTTTCCATAAATAGCTTTGCTTGCTTGTGTCATAAGGCTCAACTCTTCCATGTTCACTTTAGTGTCTGCCCCTTTTTGGTTTCAGGATGCAGTGGAGATATGGATTCTATTCACAACTGCTAGCAACAGAAGACCCTGGTGGCTGTCATGTCAGGGCGTGTGTGATGAGCCCTCCTGAAAGGTAGGTCCGCTGACCTGCATTTTAGGTTGCTTTCTCATAAAAAAGTGCTAAAGAGTAAACCTCAGTAACCATTCTCTGATGTCTTTCCTCCATCCTTTCTGTTTGAATAACTTTGAATATTCCCTTTTCTCCCTGGACACACACTTTGGGCAGGAACTTCCCATTTTCCAGCCTTCACTGTTTGTTTTTGCTTAATCTTGTTGCAAAGTGATTTCCCCTGGATTGCCCAGCAGAGAGGCAGGCACTGCTCTCTGGGAAGTTGTTCCGTCATTCTTTCATCTGGAGTTTCTCTCTCCAATCATCCTGTACCTTGATAGCTGCTTCATTTGCTTCAGATTCATCTTTTTTCTTTTTCTTTTCTTCTTGGAATATCTATGAGCCTCTCTACTTTCTTTCGTCCTCTTTTTCTCATGACAGGCCAAGCTCTATCCATGATGCTTACTGTGTGATTCAAATTCAAATATTCATTTATTGATATGGTGGTGGCCGCAGTCACTGGGCACAGCCTCCTCGTGCTCAACTTCTGGGTCTCAAACACTGAGGACTCAGCTACATGCAGCTTAAAACAAGTAAGTGCCATTTAAATCTCAGGCTTACCCAAGTCTCTTTGAACACTTCCCTCTTGTCACCTTTGTATTGTCCTAATTTAGGCAAATTGTGTTTGTGTGGTTGTGTGTGTGTATGCGCGCACACACGTCTGTGCACTTGTGTGTATACGCATGTGGAGCCTTTGTGTGTGTGTGTACTTGTATGTACATGTATGTGCAGGCCTGAGGTCAGTGTCTAGCGCCTTCTTCGATTGCTCTCTACCATGTCTTTGCTTGTTTTCCCAGACACACTTTCTGTCTGGAGCTAGCCAATTTGCCTAGACTGGAGGACCAGCAAACTTGAGGATTCTACTGTGCTCCAACCCCCTCATTACTAAAAATTACAGGCACTAATTACTGAACCCAGACATTTTTTTTCTTTTTTACGTTGGTGCTGGGGACTGAACTGATGTATCATGTGTGCAGCTCAAATAATTTGCCAACTGAGTTGTCTCTCTCAGTCCCCTTTGCACTTTTAACAGATTACATATGAAAATGTAGCATGTTTTGGCAAAGGTACCATTGCATCTTAGATTGCCGCTATATAGCACTGTGCAGCTTTTCTAATTGTCCTATCCCATTAAGCAATTTAATAATTATGAACTTTCTGCCTTTTCCCAGAGTTGATGTCTTCCCCATCTGAGAATAAGGATGTTGATCTAATAGCTCCATGGCATCAACATGTCTTGTGCCCACTGATTCATGACCTGCTTCCCCTGGGTCTCTGTGGTCTTTGACACATGTGAACTCATCTGTTTAGGCATCTGTTTCCACCTTAGCAAAGTTAGCTGACAAAAGTAGATAGTAGTGTCATCACTATTTCAGAGCTGGTGGGCTGTGAGGACATGGGGATGTTTGGAGAGGCCACATGGCTCCTTGCCCAGATGGTTTTCTACAGCCCAACTAGCGTGATTCTTTGCCTAATGGGTGCTTGTAACTATCCTTGCTCAGCTAGGGGAATAGCCTCCATAGGTGTATCACACAGATCAAACATGAGGTGTCCCTCCACCGCCAACTTCACTTTGTGGGATGTGCCACCTTCGTAGCAGCTATGAGAGATGTTTCCTGGTCATCCCCTGGTTGTTCAGACATACAGCGGAGCTCAGAGGAAACTTATGAGGTCCTAGTGGTGTCACAGATGTGGACACACCTGTTATTAGGCAGAATCCTGAGTGCTGTGTCACGAGCAAGGGTCACATTTCCCTGGTGTGTGTGCACACTGAGTACGTGGCTATAGCCTGGGGCTGAAAGAAAAGCAAATTCCTTTAGCCTGTTGAACTCTGTGACAAGAGTAAAGCGTTGCTTAATGCTACTTCACTGTAGAAAGGACAGGGATGAGTGAGGGCAATGGGGAGCAGATGAGCTATAAACAGATAAAGAGTATACATGTGCCAAAACCTCACACCAAAACCTGTTATTTATATTCTAATTCAAATCAAAAATAAAGAAGAAAGGCCACTTCAGTAAGATGGGAAGATCACACCATGAAGCCTTAGCATACAGGCTGGGGAGACTGTTCAGGTGCCAGAGAGCTTGCTGGGCAGTCATGAGGTTCTGAGTTCATTCCCTCCAACCAACATAAAAGCCAAGCATATTTTCAATCTCAGCATCAAGGAGGCAGATACAGAGACAGGGGTATCCTGTCACACTATAGTCAGGCAGCATAGCCAAACACGCCAATGAGCTTCAGACAAAAGTGTGGGAGGGAAAGACAGAAGGAGGGAGAGAAACAGGCAGAGAGATAGAGACACTGTGATCTCAAAACACAAGGTGGAAGGCATGGTAGGAATACCAAAGTCAATCTCTGGCCTCCTACATGCACACACTTGTGCATCTACACACACAAACCACAAGCACACAGGCATGCACACTCCTCAGAACGCTGTTGGCTTCTGGGACTGCTGCTTCTGTACTAAGGCCCAGTGGAGCTTGCTGTTTTCAGGTAATGGGACCCTTCAGCATGTCTTCAGGAAGAACTGCTGAACAAATGCCCAAGTTTCACAGTGCCCAGAGCAGTGGCTTTGCCCACACATGCGCTGTGGGTAGTCCTAGAAGAGATGTGCAGTGCTCACCCACGAGGGTGCATTCAGGATCGGAGAGATGCCCTTGCTCTGCCCATCACCTCCAAATCCCAGGTTTCTGAGTGGGAGGGCAGAACTCACTAGTGCTTTGGTTGGTAGATATAGACTGAAACCGCAAAAGCAATTCTGTCCATGTCTGTTCAAGATGGGGGAAGAGAGGCTGGTTCAGAGCCAAAGCAGCAGCCTTTGGAAGTCGCAGTGTTGAAAATGTCCTTCTCCTTCCATTTTCCCAAGATTTGCTCAGTTCATGTCTCAGTTTGAAGAGCTGCAAAGAAACAAAAAGCTGGCCCATCTTCCTGGCCAGTATGTCTCTCTCTTCTGTTCAGACATGTGTCTCTGTGCTTGGAGGAGGAGTCCTTATAACTAGGGAGCTACACCACACATTGGGAAATGCAGAATGGAAATATGAGATTATTTACCCTCCTTGTCAGTTCAATTAAAACCCTCCGGTCTGGGCCCATTGGAGTTAAATAATGTAATTAGAAAGACATCCAATTCTCTACCTCCTTATTACAATGCTCAGAGTAACAAATGTTTTCCCACTAACTACAAAACCCTTTCCATTTTCCATCTACTACTTTGGGATTTCTGCTCCCAGCTTTCAGGATGAGAATGACTGCAGAGGAGCTTGTGTGGTTCTGTGCCCCAAAACTAGCAAGAGTTCAGTTGGAGAGCTGTTGGCAGAGGTAGAACTGGAAGGCATGGGTAATGATGGAGCCTCTGTTGGGGCCCGAGTGAGGGTTCTCCAGCCTCCTGGCTTCACCTCCATTTCCTAAGAAGAGAAAGACATGACAGGCAGTCTCACGGTAGAAATATGTGTTGTGGTGTGGAGTCAGCATCATGATAAAGCACATAGTTAGGATGGTATATCTATATATCTAAATAGATATATATGATATATATATATATATATTTCTTTTGCATAAATGTGGTCTACTCTAGATTCACTGACTGCGGCTGGACAGCCAGGTTCCCCCAATAGTGTGCCTCTGTAACTATTAAAGAGTATGCTGGGGCATATTTTTCTATCTTACATTTAAACACCAGGTCAGAGGAAGTTCATAGAAAAGGTGAATCTGTCATCTGAGCTGTAACCCTATGTGAAAGACAATGAGGAAACAAACGGCTGCGAGGTTAGTGCAGTGTCTTAAAGGGACAGCAATAAATTGCTAGGACATTTTTATGGAGTTTTTTAACCTCTGGCCTTTGGAGGGGAAAATCAATAAGGTATTAAGAAAATCATGAATTAATGTTTCATAGAGTGTAGGCATCCGTGGGAGCTATGTTGGGCAGGGGGAGATAGGGAAGAATCCAAGTCAGTGGCTTTGTTGAGACATCTGGGGTTCCTTTCTCCTATTTCAACTCCATGGCAGACTTAGCTGCACTTGGGTGAGAGGGAAGAACTGAGGCTGCTATTTGGACACAGTGATGGGATCCTCAGAGGAAATGAAGTGCAAACAATCTTTAAGTGAACTGCTTCACCAGGGCGATTCATAAAGATTTTCTAATTGACTCACAACTGTCGAGGTGACCCTAGGTTCTGGCAATGCTTTCTGTGTAAATGAATCCCGACCTCAAGCTGGATCTCCAAACACAAGTGTCTTTGGGAGCCCCAGGATGTTGCCTCACTTTTCAGCTAGTCACATAACTCAGCATTACCTTTCAGCCCCTCTTGGTCTCTGCCCTCTGTCTCTTGGTGCGGCTCCTTAGGGGACACTATACTAAAATCACTGCCCGCGAAATAGATTTCTATCCCTAAGGCTTCCAACCCTCTCACCCGTCTTTCTTATGTAGCAGGGATTTGGCACAGAGTTCCACTCACTCAGGACTGTGCCCTGAGAGAGCCTCCTGTCCTGTGAGTCTCTGTTTCCCTGTACCTAGGTTTAGGCTTGCATCCTGACAAGTCTACAGGTGTGTCAAGGAGCTCTCGGCCTTTTTGCTCAGCTCTCAGTCAGCTCTCCACCCTCTTGCCCTGCCTGGAGGCTATGTGCTTCTACTGCTTCTCATCTTCCCATTGAAGAGAAGAAGGCAGCACCTGGCTGCTGGGGCAGAGTGAGGACTTGCCTCTGAGAATGTGGCCCCAGTCCCCATCTGTATTGATTACATGAGCTAGGTGCAGACAGGCCCCTGCAATACTGGAGCTTCTCCTCTCAACCTGAAGGTGTACCATCATCACTTGATAAGCATCCCTGGGCCCAGCCAGACTGTGGGATACACAGGCCTCCAGGTATCCAGAGGATCCCTTCACTTGATGCTTACCTCTGTCTCCTCAAATGGCTGCCCCAGTAGGACAAGAATCTCCCAAAAGTAGATCTCAATCAAGGTGCAATGGTTGCACTCACAGTTTGGTCTCCCTTGAAGACTCCAAGAGACAAGGATCATCTTTTTATTTTTCAGATAGCAACTGAGATGTGCTTTTCTCTGGTGGGGAAATTTCTACTTTCTCTGGAAGTAGAAATAGGTTCCTGATTCTTAAGTTCATCCCCACCAGTGCCTGTACAAAGGTCTTCCCAGCAATCCTCTCTGTCCCAGGCAGTGGCAGAACCAAGTAAAGCCCAGGATGCTTCTCTTTCCTGGGCGTTGGTAGGACCAAGTAGAGTAAGCCCTGCCAATTTTCTGGTGACAGAGAAGAGGGCAGCATGAAGGAGAATGGCTCTCACAGTGGTGTCCTACTGTGAGAGAAGATACTCCTGACTGAAGGAGGAAAGACTAGCACCTCGTGTGCTGAGAGAGGCCTGTACTCCATAAATCCATACCAAGGAGAGTTTCAGTTTTCTTAACAGAGCTGTTTAATTGGACTTATGACCTACTTGCTGGTGGGGGTTCCTAATCTGCCATGGCTCACTGCAAGAAGATAAATTAGTGGCTATCTTTGTGACCAACTCAAAAAGAGCCGTTTAAAGGACAAAATGGCTTAGAGTGGCAACTAAGGGACCTGTAAACCATATATGGCCTGAAATGATCATTTGTGCTACTTCATTGCAAAAGAGGTGGCAAGGCGTCTCAACTCTGAGAGCTATCTTCCCTTCCAGGTGTGAAGAATCCTGCAGAACAATAGTTACTCACCAAATCATGTCCTCAGATTCAGCAGACCCCACCAGAGACTCTGTGATCCTAAGGTTTGGCAACAAGGCCTGATGTCCACTAACCACTGCGAAGAAAAAGCCTTGATGACCTTTTCACATACAATATGTTGCAGATTCGAGTGGCCACAAGATGGTCCTGACTCTGTCTCTGTCAGCAAAGTTAAGGATGCCAAGATGCCTTTCATGAGCTATATGTCCTTTGGAGCTGGAATTTGCAAGAAAAAATATATACACTGTGTCACCATGATGCAAATGCATAGAGCATCTTGGGGCTCTGCAGTCTTGGGTTGAAGTGAAGATGGAGCCAGTATACTTAACTCTTGAGAACCCGATGCTATCCTTGGAGAGAGAAAGGGACAAACTCATTTAGTGCTGGTTGTCACATGCCAGGGACACTGTCATGGCCTCTGGGTGAGAAAATGGAAATAGGTTTGAGCTGATAGAGAAGCAAAGGCGGGAAGGAGATGAGTCAGCCACTACAGGTCTGGAAACATGCCTGAAAGTCTTAATGCTGTGTACCCACCTTGCCTTCCTCCTATTTTTATCTGACTGAACAAGCACAAGGGAAGAAGCACTCGGGACTGGCAGCTCAAGTGGGTTGGAGGGACCGTGTCAGTGACAGTGATGGATTGATGGTGATCATATCATCTGGACAGCCATCATCAGGGCAGGATGCTGAGGACAGGACTCCTCTCCAGTGCCTGCCAACATCAGACAGCTAATGTCACCTCCCACACTGAGAGAGGGCAGTGGGCTGAGAGACGATACTGGCCTATCGGAAGCATCTCTCCCAGCTCAGCCCTACTTTGTCATTCTTCTGTTAGAAGCTGAGGCTGTTTTGATCAGCCAGTTTAGACAAGTACTGCTTCTAACCTGGACATGCTACTTTTACTCCTGAGCTGGTGTGTGACTCTGCTGCTGTGTGTGGGCCCTAGGCAGGTCAGAATTCCTGGTGTGCAGCAGCTGCAGAGGACACGTTTGCATGATGAGACACAGAATGGAAAACTATCCAGACTTTACACAAATGCTAATGAATATGAATAGTAAGGACTTCCAGGTCCTCTGTCCTGGCTATGTTGGTCACTGTTGACATGGGATAGACCTGCAAGGCTCATTGGTGTTTCTACACTACTCATATATGTTCACAAATGGAGTCAGGGCCCTTTAGAGCTTCACATGTGACTGGACAGCCAGCTCCAGGAGAGGACGCAGAGCTGAAATTTCATCTCTCTTTATTTCAATAGTAACAGGAGGAAAGAGCTCTTCTATAGAGCCTGGAGACACAGCTCAAATATTGCAGTTACAGGGAGAGATCAGAGCTGATCTCAGCCAAGGGCTACACGGCCACACTTTATAGTGTCTCGGCTCAGACAGCTTGAGGGTGACACAGGACAAGAAGATAATTCGCCATGGTTTGTTCATCCTGAACAATGAGTCTGTTCATTCTGGAGTTAAGCAGGGAGGACATTGGTGAGACCTGTGAATCGAGGAGGACTTGACAGCTCCGGGGAACTTTCCCAACATCCTGTGACAGCAGTATCTCACCTGCTGGGTCCAGAAATGGAAATGACAACATTCAGCCGGCCACTCCAGAGATGGAGGACAGCATTATATCCTTGCTCCTCAGGAAAGAATGGAGTGTCTGGGAATCTAAGACAGTATCAGGCTAAAGAGAGAGGTGTCCACACCACTGTTCCCAGCAACAAATTTAAAATAGCCAGCATGCCCTCCCGGCTCATTCACAGAGGGAAGATGCTCTGAGTGTGTGAAATCAATTTGGGTCTTGAACATGCAAGAATCCTGAGTAAAATATAGGGGAGATTGGTTTTCTCCCATTATCTGGGTTTTTGTTTTTTGAGTCTCTTGGGGACTGAGTGATGGAAATATATTGTGAGTATTGTCTAAGTGCTACAGGAAGAGAAAACACACCCAGGGAGGCTATGCCCGGTGATGTTTGGGTGGGGGCTGATAAATGCCAAGAACACCAAGACCCTGAGTGGCATCAGACATCTCCTTTCCTTTTCCTTTGTTTGACATTATATTTTCATAATCCTCTTGGGATGTGATGATCTCTTCAGAACCTGCTCTTCAGATTGGGGAGACAGTGTAGCTATGAAATACCTTCCATGCTAAAGGTATTTCAGTTTGATCCTCAGAACCCACAATGGAAGAAGCTAAGTGTGCTGATTGCACTCCTGTTCTGGTGTGAAGACAAGGCCCCCAAGGCTTACTCGCTAGCCAGCCTAACTTTTTAGAAAGTTCTAGGCCTTTGAGTAACCTTTTATCAAGAAGAAAGAAAGAAAGAAAGAAAGAAAGAAAGAAAGGAAGGAAGGAAGGAAGGAAGGAAAGAAAGAAAGAAAGAAAGAAAGAAAGAAAGAAAGAAAGAAAGAAAACAGAAGTGTGTGCCTGAAGAACAACATGTGGTAATCATTGGCCACTACATGTTCACACACATAAATTATGCACACACACACACACACACACACACACACACACACACACACACACACGTACGCACCTGCTCTGAGATGCTCCAAAACGTTTGCATGCAGATTCTATGCACATGGTACTATGACGGGCTGAGTCACACACATCTTTAGCACAGAAGGATTCAACATTCATGATCTCTTAGCTGCCTAATCATGCAAACAAACTGTTTTGACTAATCCAAAGGAAGAAATTGAAGTGATTCCCCATGGATTGCTACACTGAGCTCAAAGTCAGAATGAAAAGGAGTGTATTTTTTTTCTTTTCTTTAAATTTTTATTGATTACAATTTACTCACTTTGTGTCCCCCCTGTAGCTTCCTCCCTCCTCCTCTCCCAATCCCACCCTCCTTCCCCCTTCTCCACCAATGCCCCTCCCCAGTCTGCTGATAAGGGAGGTCTTCTTCCCCTTCCTTCTGATCCTAGTTTATCAGGTCTCATCAGGACTGGCTGCATTGTCTTCCTCTGTGGCCTGGTAGGTAGCCTTACCAGGAGTGTACTTTTAAAACACAGCCAAAGACCTTCTCACTGATTTTATTGGGCAGAGCAGCAGCCATACATCAAGGAACCCAACTGAAGGTGATAGGGGTCTGAAATTGTGCTTCAGATCAACACAGAAAGCAGAACTCTGTCTGACAAGGGCAATGAGAACCCACAGACTCTCTCGGCACACCTTTTAGTGGCTTTTGGGAGCCTTTGAAGGTATGCAGGGCAGCTCTGACCTAGTTGCTACCAGCAAAGGTTGCAGAATCTTGAGCAAAAGACAGAGTAAGTGTGTGTGGTGTGTGGGGAGTGGGGGACTTGTGGGTAGCTAGGAAGAGCAGACTCTCTCTGTGGTATTCTGGTACTCCCCTCAATCTGTGGGGTTTCCCATCTTTTTCCTGGACTCACCTATACTGTGGTGAGAAGATTACATAGCTCTGACCTTTGACATTTCTGTATTTCTTGTCAATAGAAGGGATATGCTTTGGGTTCCTTACTAATGAAAAGAATATACCATGGGTCTTCTTCCATGGCACTGACTTCCCAAGCAGCAAGTCCATGCTGTGTTGAAGTCAAAGGATCTTAAGGAGGAAATCATTGATGGTATGGAATGTGTGCAGGTCAAGTCAGGTCCAGCAGATGAGAACCTCACACATTCTGTCTTAAGATAAGGAAGGAGAGAGAAACTCAGGTGCTTTCATCCCATGAAATCTATAGACCTGAGCATGACAGATGACTGAGGCCCAGGGAAGAAGCAGAGAAACTGGATAGGGTGGGTCTGATGGAAGAGGCACAAAGAAGCCATCTCCTGTTTGAGGAGTGGATGGACAAGCCAACTATGAGTGAGTTTCCTGGCCCCTGAGTATGCTCCAAGATTGCTAACAGGTGAGCTTGTCTGAAAAGGGAGAAGGTGCCCATTTTTGGTGATGTCTCTACATCATCACCTGTTCTGTCTCCACTTGTCGCATGTTTAGTGTGGAAAGGCCTAGAGAGACAGGTTATTGCTTGTTGAAGATCTAATCATCTACCCAGAAAAGCAACAGACATAGTACTAGACAAGTTATTAGAACAAAGTAGAAGCCAAGAGGGTGCCATACCAAGAAATCAATGGTATCTCAAAACAATTCTGGTCACTAGAATACATCAGATATTCACAGTACTTACCATACCAACCTTCATTCTTATCACTGTGGTTGTATGAATAACAAGAATAAAGAAAGCAAAAAAAATTTATTTTGGATCAGATTGAGGAGAAACATTCCACTGTGGTAGGGAAGTCGTGGTGGATGAGCAGGAGGCAGCTGGTTAGAGTGTTGGCACCCAGGAAACAAAGAACTGGGTTGGAAGATGAAGTAGATTACAACCTCCATGGCTTGCTCCTTAGAGTTCCATGTTCTTCAACTAGGTCCACTTGCTAACGGTTCCAAAATCTCACTAGCTGGTCATCAAGTGTTCAAATACATGAGCTCATGGATCAATTTTATATGATACCATAACAAGCCATCCATGCTCCTCAGAGACTCGTCATGATCTCATAAATCAAATGCATTCAGTTCCACATCAGAGGTATCCATTCAGTTCCAGTACTGTTCAAAATCCTAAGTCCAAGCATCTGTTGGGACTCAGAGCAAACACTCAGCTGTGTGTGGTGACTTGAATGAGAATGGCCCCCATAAGGTCCTGTTTGAAAGTTTGGTCCACAGTTGGTGGAACTGTTTGGGAAAGATTAGGAGGCGTTGCCTTGTCAGAGGAGGTATGTCACTGGGGATGGGCTTTGAGGTTTCAACAGCTCATATCATTCCCAGTTAGCTCTTGCTGCTTGTCCCATGGGCGAGTGTGTATGAACTTGCATACTCTTGGTGACTGTTCCAGCACCATGGCTGCCTGACTGCTACCACACTCCTCACTAGGATGATCATGGACTCATCTTCTGAAACTAAACAAGTCCCCAATTAAGTGCTTTCTGAGTTGACTTGGTTGCTGAATCTCTTCACAGCAATAGAAAAGTAAATAAGACTCTGTGAATTCATGAAATGTTTTTAAAATATTCTTAATTCCAACATAAATAGTACACTATAAACATTCCCATTCTAAAAGAGAGAACTGGAGCATAGCAAAGAATTAGACCAAATTCAGCAGAAAATATTAAAGCCTGTAGACCTCAGGCCATATCTTGTGCCATGACATGAGCCCCAACAGGCCAGACAGCCCTGCTCCTGTAGCCTTTCCATTTGGAGCCCGTATAACCTCTCTGTGGAGCCATCTCCACTTAGTGTCTTTGGCTCCTTGGCAGACAGCCTGTTGTCCCAGCATCTACAATATCTGAGAGTGTCTATTTCAACTTAGGTTTTGCCTTTCAAGATTCACAAGTACTTCTTCCAGGGAACCCAGGCCCAATATAACTTGTCTGGCCTCATCACTTTCTGGAACTTTAGAATTAGCTTCCTATAATTCTCCTATATTGCATGCAAAAACAGTGCCATGAGGATAATTAATAATTATTTCAGGTTCTGCTGCTTCCTAGTGTGTAGCAAGTAAACCTTTCTTCTCATCAGCAGAGTCTGCCTTTGCCTCTCTTCCAGGGTGAGTCTAGGAAAACATTGTTCTTGCTTGAGCAGCAGTCTGTAGAGACTGTCCTTATTCAAGAATTCTCCTTCCAAATGTAAGTTTCAAAAATGATTTTGCATCATCACGTAATGTGTCTTTCAATGGCAGGTTCTTGCTCTCAAGGTGCAGTGCCTGTAGGCCAAGTATAGAGTGTGAGGTTTTTCCTTAATTTCCACTACATCTTTAATGGGTACCACCAATTTGTCTGCAGTTTCTTGTTCTACAACTTTAAATTCTGTGACACACATTTCCTTTCCAAACTGCATGCTTTTTCTCTTCTTTCTAGTCTGCTTTTTGCTTTGGATTCACATTGTAAATCCCACTAAACACAGTGAGAAACAATCATGCCACAGCCTGACTGTTATGCTGTCTTTGAGTTTCCTTTAACTCAAGTTGATTAACCCATTTTCCTTGAAATTGTCTTATTGAAAATTTCAAGACATGGGGTAGATACAGCCAAGATTCATTTCCAGGATATAATAGAATATATTTTGTCTAGTTCCTAGTAGAGTCTCTGAGTGAGCAATGGTTCATATTTTCAAGAGAATAGGAGTTATAGTCCCATACAAGATAAGCCTTTGTCTGGGAATTCCTGGGAGGCATTACCTGGAGTGGGTCAATTGAGGTGGGAAGAACCACCATGGCTCTTGGTGGCACCACTCTGTAGGTTGTGGTCTTAAACCGAGAGAAAGTGAGCTGAGTACTAGTGTTCATTGTTTTCTGCTTCACGACTTTGAATGTTATGTGATCATCTGCCCCAACATACAGCTACTGTGACTATGATGGAAGCCTTGACCTGAACCAAAATAAACCTTGCCTTAAGTTTCCTTAGACATGGTGTTTTGTCACAGGAATGAGAAAAGTAACTAATACAAAGTGCTCCCCAATGACAACTCTCAGCCTGACCATCGTTGTGCCTGTTGAAATTATGGCAGCCTTCATTCCCCCCACTATTCCCCAACAAGTACTGCTTATAGCATTCTAGAGCTCTGTTAGCTAGCCACCTCTGTCTGCTTTCCTCCCACAAATCAGTCCCAAAGGCCCCCAAACCTCATTCTCAGGTTTGGTTTCATTTTTTCCACAGCAATGACCTCACTTCTTGGTACCAATTTTTATATTAGTTATTTTTCTCATTGCTATGAACAAATATCTGAAAAAAGGAGAAATTTAAGAAAGGGAATTTATTCTGGCTCACATTACAGGAGGGACCAGTACATCATGCTGGGGAAGGCATGGTGATGGGGGCAACTCACTGTGGAAGTGTAAGGCCCAAACCCAGCCATGAAACAGAGAGAGACTCAGGCTTGAATCTGCTTGGGCCCACTCCTTAAAGTTTCCACCATGTCTCAGATTAATAAAACTGGGGACCAAGTATTCAAACACACGCATCTCTGGGTAATATTTTAAGTCCAAACATGCCACAAAGATGTCAAAACGTGTTAGAAACTGGCTCCACCGGGAACATGCAGCACATCATGGAGGACACATAAATTCCCCACACTGAACATGTACTCTGAGGATAGGGCAGTGTGATACCTAACAATATCTGTGTCCTCTATATTAATTTATAAAACCAATGGAACTTCAGCTAGCATTCTAGCTGGTTATGCACTTAAAATTTTAATAAAAGAACACAGTTTCATGAATATATGAGTTAACCTTACAGACTAAAGCATACTAGCTTTCACAGACACTGGGAAAGACAGAATCAGGCATGCTCTTAACCACGAAAGAGCATATACCACATGCTCTTAACCACTCTTCCATGGTTAAGAGCATGCCCTTGTGAAAGACCTGATGATCTCTTTTGCACTTTGTGGACACCTGTGTATACACACACACACACAGGCACACTCAGGTGCACACACATATACACACATACACACATGCACACACAACGCAGTACACATGTAGGACCATGACTTTTACATGTTTTAGAACTGCACTGAACATAGGTAGCATTTGCCATTTCCTGGGTGACACAACCTAGCAATGATTTATACAACATTTATATTGTGATTGTCATTATAGGTGATTTATTGATGATTTGAAGTATATGGGAGAATGAGGTAAGGTAGGTTGGACCCAAATATTGTCCTATTTTTAAGGGCACTCGACCGTTTGTGGGACTGGTACCAGGCATGGGTACAGAAGGCATCTACTGAGATGCTGAGGGTGTACAATCAAGGAGGCACCAACAGCAGTAGAAAATACATTTACTGCTTAGTCTGTGCTGGGAAAAGAGATTCCCTATCCAGAGATAGCTAGTTTCCGCACATGGTGCACCCATGGTGGATCAAGCTGACACTACTGACAAGATAATTAACAGAAGATCTGGGGGAGGGACACCTGGCTAGCGAAGGAATCCTGGGCAAAGATGGCATCAGGGAGGCCAACTATATGGTGGGCAGGCATCAGGGGTGCTGGCAGGCCAGGTAGGACTAGATGAAACACCAGAGAAGTATTGCAGTGTTAAACTTTCTGCCGCCAGGGAGCCCTTAACACAAGCACCTCAAAAGTGGGTCACTGTGGTGATGGGCTGAGTGGAGAAAATGCCTTGGGAAGGAACTATTATCAAGTCATAAATTTATTAGAGGAAGTAATCATTCCATGTCCACCTGAATGGGCTTTGAATTCCCACAGAAAGAACAGTCCTCTCTGTAATTGACGGGAATCACCTTTGATAGACTTTCCTCATTCCTGAGCACATCAATCGCAGTTATGATCACATCCTTTTTCATTCATGAGAGTATATATTTTTAATCGTCCTTTGGAAAAATCATTAGAAAGGGACACTTAGGTAGCAGTTAAGTTTGCGTTTAGAGCTGTAATTAAGCCTGCACTCTCAGACTCATCTCAGGTTTCCTTTACTCTGACAGAGGCTGCCTGTCTCCTGCCTGCAAAGTGTTCTGATGGAGAGGCAGTACCCACAGAGAGATAGGCCTCCAAGACTTCTGAGTGATCCCTGGGCTCTTGGGAGCGACACCCAGTGATGCATGATAACAAAAGATAGAGATTAGAGGCTTCATCTGAGCCTCGGTTGCCAGAAGCCCTCCATACTTGACCCCGGCGTCTATGCTGTGGATGACCTCTGGTGAGTGCTAACTCAGCTCCACAGCCTGGGGCTTGGAGCTGGACAACTACAGGTCTGGAGAAGACGTCACTTAGCCAAGTTCTTCCCCCCCCCACACACACAGTTATTGTGACTTGGAGCAAACACAGGCAAAATCAGAGTGCTGGCTGTCAATTCACAGGGGTGAAATAGAGTGTGAACTGAGGCTTGGACCGTGACCAGCACCAGTAGGAAACAGTTGTGGTCTGTTTGAAGTATGATTCCTTTGCTATGTTGTACCAAAATGCTTTGTTGAGGTGGAAGTTACCCAACTTGTACCACTCTGCTTCACTTTAGACGTTCTCAAGACTCACTTTTGTGGTTCTCCTCCTGGATCTTAATCTCAAGGGGGTGGGTCTCCTCTACTCCCTGTTGTCCCTGCTTCCTCACCCATCTCTCTTCTTGCCCCATGCCTGGTCTCTCTGGCTGCTTCCAGAGCAGCTGGTGGGTCTTCAGCCCTCGAGCACTCATGATAGAAGGGCTCAGGCATGCTTTGTCCATAGAAGCTTCCTTGCTGGAACCATTAGAAGTTCAGGGGAAGCTTATCCTGGGTGGATGCCTGGGTTACATCCTGACTCCATCTTCTGCTTTGGAAAGTTTGTACTTGCGACTCAGTAGGCATGTTTTATTGGCTGGCCATATGCTGACATCTTCAACATGTAAGTGTGATAGTTACATTTCTAGTTTTGAAGTCTCTCAGCAGTAAGGAGAGAGGGATTATACCTGTGAACTCTGCTGCCTGTCCATCTAAGGTCAAGAAACCATGCAGGAAACGATGTTTTGAAGAACATGGAAGCCAATGTGAAGAAAACGCATCAAATCCCACAAAAGACATGTAAATTCTTTGAAACACCACAGAGGTATTTCAATACAGTGAGGCCTAGTAATGGTGGTGGTGTGTGTGTGTGGGGGGGGTTGGACAAAGGTTAGACCCAGTTTACTATCAGGTGACATTATAAACAGAAAAGTGAAAAAAAAAAGACATTCCCTCCCAGCAGCCCACCTCATTCTAATGAGGCTTAATTGAGGATGTGGGGACAAAACAGGACAATACTGGAGGCCCATGGTACTGGATCCTGCTAGTGACCATACCAATGAAAAGGGAACATCATTCCCAAAAGAATATGCTCAGACTGTCAGCATTTGTTTTCAGTTTAAAGTCCTGCTGGTGGTTCAGTGTTCTTTCATACACATAGTCTCTTCCATCATCCCTGGCAGAGGGTAAACTCCTTAAATTTCAAAAATGGCCCGAGGAGAAACAAAGAGAGGACTGGTTTACAGGCTGATAAAATGAGAGAAAAATATTAGCATAAGTCCAGAAGTAATTTAGAATCACACATAAGATGTATTCAAGGATCATAGTGGTGACTAAACCAGAATCTTAATGGAAGTCCAGACAAATATCGGTATTTATTGACATATATATATAAAACAATTGGACTGCATACTCACAGAAGAAATAAACAAATGATTTTTCAGGGTCTGGCTATAAATTTAGGGTGTAATGAAGTTTATAGTTGTAGAAATGAAAGGAGTATTAGTGCAGCCAAACTGAAAGTTTAAAAACTAGAAGAAACACGGACACCTAAATGGTATGATGGGTAGGCTTTGGGGAGGCACACTGAATTCTATGAATAGAAGACCATCTTTCATAAGCTCTGGCCCCAACAGCTGATTACTTCCCATGCTTGGAAAACACTCCATTCTATGTTAGGGGGCTCACCCGAGTTTTCTTACAAATAAGACAAATGTGCATGACACAGATTCCAACATTAAAGACCTTTCAGAGGTCTAGACAAAGGAGGAGACCATATAGGGCAGTGGGAGGTTGACAGAAAAAGTGGGCAAAGAAACAAACAGGGGTGTGGCCCAGTGACCGCAATGAGCAGGAGGGAAAAGGAGTGAACGGGCATAAGCAGTATTGGACACGATAGTGGGTGAATGCTTTTCAGAACTGATGAAAGAATAAGTCAGCCTACTCTTTCTCGCAACTTAGTGAACCCAAAGAAACTGAAAAAAGGCAAATTATGAGAAGACATATACCTAAACAACCCATGGTTGCAACTGGGAGTAACAAGGATAGTGTGATAAGCAGCTCCTCATGGCTGTGGCAAATACCGGAGAAAAGAATATTAAGAGAGTACATTCTGGAGGCAACAGTCAGCTGGGTATCTTCTTTCTGGGCATGTGGTGAGGCAAGACACCATTGCACTAAGCTACACTGGAGTTGAGGTACTCACCTAATGGCAGCCAGGAAGTAAAGAGGCAGAAAGGGCCTTGGGACAAGACACAACCTTCAAATTCAAACCCACGGTGACCTCCTTCCTCAAACTAAGCCGCACCTCCTGTCTTAACCAGCTCCCAATCATGCCATCCAATTGTGACCATTAGTTGATTGATTTCTAGCTGAAGTCAGAACCTTTATGATATAATCAATACACAAACACTCATCTCTATGAAAATCCCAAATTGGTAACTGAACCTTTAATGTATCACCCCCTGGGAACACTTCAGACCAATACAGAATATTCTACCCCTGGTGTGTAAGAGGTTCTTATCTGCTGAGGACTGCAAAATGCATTAAGTCCATGTCAAGTGTGTCAGCCTTGCTCAAAATTTCACTTTGAAAATCTCCTCTAAGATTAAATACAAACTTGCAGCATGAACCCCATTAAATAAGGAAGAGAGCTCCCAACACATAATACTGGGATAATGTACACATTCTTATTCCAAAGGGGAAAAATGACAAAATGGCAAGGAAATTCCAGACCAGAGCAAAACACAAACTCAGTAGAGGAAATATCTTCCTTAGCTCCAAGCTGGCATATAGGGAACACGAGGATGTATGCTCTCAGGATCTGCACAGCCCCAACCCGGAGTCTTCCTATGGCAGCCGGCATGTTTGTGCTGGCTGTCCTTGATGAATGTGAACTTTTTTTGGCAGGTATTTCATGTGACTAGAATCTCCAATTCTGGAACTTTAACACAACAACCTCACATATCTTTTTGAAGGTTGCTGCCTGCAGAAACTCTCCCCATGTCACTCCTTGCTTGGGCTCCTTTGATATACGGGTTTAAAAAGCCAAGACTGGCTATTACAAATAAAGCTGCTACAAACATGGTTGAGCAAATGTCCTTACTGAATGCTGTCGGCACATGTCCGTACCACACCTATTCACAGATCATCACAGATCTTAAAAACAATAAAATGATAAGTGTGTTGTACATAACTTCACACTAATGAACAGAGAATAGGTATTCACTGAGATAAATAATTTCCTGCAGAAACATTTTCTTTTCAAAACAGTCACAAGAATACATGCAAAGTCTGTTAAATCCTTAATCCTGTTACAATACTGAAACCATAATTAAGAACTTGCCCCTGAGGGGGATCCAAGATAGTGGCACCGAGAGGACACTTGTTCTGACCAGCAGCACAGCAGGATCTTCACAGTCACCAGAACTCTCGGGCCTAAAACAACAGTGACCTGTGTTTCCCAGGTGAGAGGATACCTCATGGTGTGGGATTCCATCAGCTTCAACTTGCCCAGGTAAACTGTGAAAGAGATCCCGGTTCCATCAGGTGATTGGTTGCCAGCCCAGAGCTACATGCTGGCATGCTCTGATCACTGTCCCAGAATGAACTGTGGGCCCCACAACATGAGAGACTGGGATTTTCAGTTGAGAGAAAACCACACTGTGCAGGAAATGATCGGGACTGACCTCACGTCACTCAGATAATCCCTGGAAAAGACCTGGGCACCCAGCAGCCAGCCCAGATCCTGGGATGCAGGCGTTAGCACACAGTCCAGCCTGCGTACTTGACTCACTGCCCCAGATAGAACTGTGGCCCCCAGGGCTCCAGAGACTGAGTTTCTCTGTCGGGTGACCCACAGAGAGGGGAACAGCAGGTTTGACCTTAGAGCACTCAGCTGACACCCCGCCCCCCCGAAAAGTTCTTGGGAAAAGTTACAGTTTCAGCAGATGCCCAGGCACCCAATCGCCAGCAAGGCTGAGCCACACGCACCTGTGCCTGCAGGTTCTACTCTCCATCCCCAATAGAACTGAGGTCCCCAAAGCACAGTCTGAGTGTCCCTGACAGGAGGAAACCTGAAAGCTCCATAGCAGGAGAATCATCATGTCCAGTGCTCCAGACACGCAGCTCCAGAAGACTTTCTGGGTTCCTGCAGACTCTAGGCTCTCGCCTTCTATTGCACACTTGAATGCCATGCTCACCTGCCATTGATTACTCCTAGGAAACAGGGGTACACAGCTGCAACTTCATATTTGCAAAAACCTGAGAACCATCAGAGCAGCCCTCAGATAGTGGTCCAAGGTACAACCAGTTATCCCTAGCTAAACTGACAAAACTGCTGGACTCCCTGGTTCTTCAAGAGGGCTGCACACAAAAAATACACCTTAAGAGAGCAGCTGCAGCTCACTAAACTCAGAGCAAAAAACCCAGCAGCAGGGCAGCCATCTCCAGGACTTCTCCTGATGGGAGGAGAGCCTTCCTGAACACCACAGTTACCACACAGCCTGAGGTAAACTGTGACAATTCCTGAGAAGCACCACCATTCGGTTGACATACCCAAAAAGCTGAGGAGATCTGCTTCAGAACCCTGCCAAGCAGATTCTCCCCACCCCAGGACCCAGCAGGAACCAGAAATTAACAGACAACACCTGAGATAGCCAGATGGGTAGAGGGCAATGTAAAAATACAACCAACAAAAGGCAAAGCAATATGCCATCCTCAGAACCCAGTTATCCAGGGGCAAGTAGCTCTGGACACCCTAACATAAGTGAAATTCAAGAAGATGACCTTACATCTATGCTTATGAAGAGGTTAATGGAGGAAGCAAATAAAATGTGAAAAGAATTAGAGGAAGATATAGTAAAACAGATTATGGCCATTCGTAAAGAAATACAGAAAGATACAGCCAAACATTTTGTGACTTTCAGAGAGGAAATGATTAAATCACTAAAACAGAGGAATGTTCAAACAAACAGGTGAAGGAATTGAAGTAAAATACAGTCACAAAGGTGAAGGAAAACAGTTTAAGAACTAAAGATAGAATTGGAAAAATTAAAGAAAGCACAAACAGAAGAAATCATGGAGAGGGAGAACCTAGGAAAGAAAACAGGAACTACAGAGGTAAGCATAACCCAACAGACTACAAGAGATGGAAGAAAGAATCTCAGGTGTGGAAGATACAATGGAAGAAATCAATGTATCCATCAAAGAAAATAATAAATCTAAAAAATTTCTGACACAAAACATCCAAGAAATCCAAGACAACATAAAAAGACAAAACCTTAGAATAATAGGAATAGAAGAAAAAAGAATTTCACTCCTCCAAGGCCCAGAAAATACTTTCAACAAAATCATAGAAGAAAATTTCCCCAACTTAAAGGAGAGGCCTATAAGAATACAAGAGACCTACAGAACACCTAATAAATTAGACCAAAAACGAAAATCCTCCTGCCACAAAATAATCAAAACAGTAAGTTTACAGAACAAAGAAAAAATACTAAAAGCTTCAAGGAAAAAAGGCCAAGTAACATATAATGGCAAACCCAACAAAATCATACATGACTTCTCAACAGAGACTATGAAAGCCAGAAGGGCCTAGACAGATATCATGTAGCCCCAAAGAGAACACAAATGTCAGCCTAGGCCACTACACACAGCAAAACTCTCAGTCCTCATAGATAGAGAAAACAAGATATTCAACGAAAAAAACAAATTTCAATAATACCTACACAAAAATCCAGCATTACAGAAGATACTAGAAGGAAAAATACAACCCAAGAAAAATAACTATTTCAAGAAAACATAGGTAATAAATAACCTCACTACAGCAAAACAAAAAGTAGCCAAACACACTACAACATCAAAATCAAAGGATCAAACAGCCAATGGTCATTAATCTCTCTCAACATCAATGGACTCAATTCTCCAATAAAAATACAGAGACTAACAGAATGGATGCATAAACAAGACCCCAAAATCTGTTGCAGAGAAGAAACACATCTAAGTCACAAAGATAGACATTATCTGAGAGTAAAGGCCTAGAAGATGGTTTTCCAAGCAAATGGACCCAAGAAGCAAGCAGGAGTAGCCATTCTAATATGTAATAAAATAGACTTTCAACCAAAATTAATCAAAAGGGATAGAGAAGGACACTTCATATTCATCCAGAAAAAATTCCACCAGGAAGACATCACAGTCCTGAACATGTATGCCCCAAATACCAGGGCACCCACATTTGTAAAAGAAACATTAATAAAACTTAAACCACACATAGATTCCCCACACATTAATAGTGGGAATCCCACTCTCAACAAAGGACAGGTCAACAAAACATAAATTAAACAAAGATGTAATAACTCTAGCAGAGGTCATGAATCAAATGGACCTAATAGATATCCACAGAACCTTTCACCCAAACACAAAAGAATTTGCCTTCTTCTGAGCACCTCCTGGAACCTTCTCTAAAATAGACCATATACTTGGTTGCAAAACAAGCCTCAACAGATACAAGAAGATTGAAATAATCCCTTGTATCCTGTCTGACCACCATGGACTAAAGCTGGACCTCAACAACAGAAATAGCAAAAACTCTATACACACATGGAAATTGAACAGCTTCCTAACTAAATGACAGCTGGTCAGAGAAGAAATAAAGAATGAAATTAAAGTCTTCTTAGAATTCAATGAAAATGAAGGCACAACATACCCAAACTTATGGGACACAATGAAAGCAGTGCTAAGAGGAAAGTTCATAGTTCTAAGTGCCTTCCAGAAAAAATTCGGAACATCTCATTCAAGCAAGTTAACGGCTCACCTAAAAGCCCTCGAAAGAAAAAAGCAGACACACCAAAGAGGTGTAGAAATATGGAAATAATCAAACTTAGGGCTGAAATCAATGAATTTGAAACAAATAAAACTATTCGAAGAATCAATGAAACCAAGAGCTGGTTCTTTGAGAAAATCAACAAGATAGACAAACTCTTAGCCAAATTAACTAAAAGGCAGAGAGACACTATCCAAATCAGCAAAATCAGAAATGAAAAGGGAGACATAACAACAAACACTGAAGAAATCCAAATGATCATTAGGTCTTACTTCAAAAGTCTATATGCCACAAAATTTGAAAATCTAATTGAAATGGACAATTTTCTTGATCAATTCCACTTGCCAAAGCTGTATCAAGACCAAGCAAATCAATTAAATAGTCCTATATCCCCTAAGGAAATAGAAACTGTCATCAAAAGTCTCCCATGTAAAAAAATAAAAAATATAATAAAAATTTTTAGAAAGCCCAAGGCCAGATAGTTTCAGCAGGAAATTCTACCAGACTTTCTTTTTTTTTAATTTTTTATTTTTATTATTAGTTACATTTTATTAGCTCTGTATCCCAGCTGTATCCCTCTCCCTCATTCCTTCCCAATCCCACCCTCGCTCCCTCATCTCCTCCTTGCCCCTTTCTAAGTCCGCTGATAGGGGAGGACCTCCTCTCCTTTCATCTGAACCTATTTTATCAGGTATCTTCAGGACTGGCTGCAAAGTCCTCCTTTGTGACCTAGAAGGGCTGCTTCTCCCCTGCGGGGTGGGGAGGTCAAAGTACTTGCCATTGAGTTCATGTCAGAAATAGCCCTAGTTTCCCTTACTAGGTACACCCACTTGGTTACTGAGCTACCATGGGCTACATCTGAGCAGAGGTTCTGGGTTATATCTGTACATGGTCCTTTCTACCAGACATTCAAAGAAGAGCTAACACCAATACTCTTCAAAGTATTCCACAAAATAGAAACAGAAGGAACATTACCAAACTCATTCTATGAAGCCACAATCACCTTGGTACCTAAACCTCATAAAGAACCAACAAAGAAAGAGAATTTCAGGACAATCTCCCTTATGAACATTGATGCAAAAATACTCAACAAAATACTTGCAAACTGAATACAAGAACACATCAAAGATATCATCCCCTATGACCAAGTAGGCTTCATCCCAGGTATGCAGGTGTGGTTCAATATATGGAAGTCCATCAATGCGATCCACCATATAAACAAACTGAAGGAGAAAAATCACATGATCAACTCCTTAGATGCTGAAAAAGCATTTGAAAAAATCCAACATCCATTCATTTTTAAAGTCTTGGAGAGATCAGGGATACAAGGCACATACCTAAACATAATAAAGGCAATATACAGAAAGCCTATAGTCAACATCAAACTTAAGTCAATCCCACTGAAAACAGCGACAAGGCAAGGCTGCCCATTGTCTTCATATCTCTTCAACATAGTTTTTGAAGTCCTTGCTAGAGCAATAAGACAACTGAAGGAGACCAAAGGGATTCAGTTTGGAAAGGAAGAAGTCAAAGCATCATTATTTGCAGATGATATGATAGTATACCTGACTTGTATGAAAAAAATTTTCAGTCTCTGAAGAAAGAATTAAAAGAAGATATCAGAAGATGGAAAGCTCTCCCATGCTCATGGCTTGGCAGGATAAATATAGTAAAAATGGCCATCTTACCAAAAGCAATCTACAGATTAAATGCAATTTCCATCAAATTACCAACACAATTCTTTACAGATCTAGGAAGAAAAATTCTCAACTTCATGTGGAATAACAAGAAACCCAGAATTTATAAAACAATCCAAAAGATCTTCTGGAGGTATCTCCATCCCTGATCTCAAGCTGTACTATAGAGCAACAGGAATAAAAACAGCATGGTACTGGCATAGAAATAGAATGGTGGATAAATGGAATCTAATAGAAGACCCAGCAATAAACCCACACACTTATGGACACCTGATTTTTTTTACAAAGATGCCAAAACCATTCAATGGAAAAAAGACAGCATCTTCAACAAATGGTTCTGGTCTAACTGGACATCTACATGTAGAAAAATGCAAATAGATCCATACTTATCACCCTGCATAAAACTAAAGTCCAAGTGGATCAAAGACCTCAATATAAAACCAGACACACTAAACCGCTTAGAAGAAAAAGTGGGGAAGAGCCTTGAACTCATTGGCACAGGAGACAACTTCCTGAACAGAACACCAACAGCTCATGCTCTAAGAGCAACAATAAATAAATGGGACCTCATTGAAAAGCTTCTGTAATGCAAAGGACACTGTCGTCAGAACAAAACGACTGCCTGCAGATTGGGAAGGGATCTTCACCAACCCTCTATCTGACAGAAGGCTAATATCCAGTATATATAAAGAACTCAAGAAGTTAAACGCCAACATATCAAATAATCCAATTAAAACATGGGGTACAGAGCTAAACAGAAATTTCTCAACAGAGGAATATCGAATGGCTGAAAAACACTTAAAGAACTGCTCAAGATCCTTAGTCATCAAGGAAATGCAAATCAAAACGTCCCTGAGATTTCACCTTACACCCATGAGAATGGCCAAGGTCAAAAAATTAAGTGACAACACATGCTGAAGAGGTTGTGGAGAAAGGGGAACCCTCCTCCACTGCTGGTGGTAATGTAAACTTGTACAACCACTCTGGAAATTAATCTTGTGCTTTCTCACACAATTACAAATAGCACTTCCTCAAGATCCAGCACTACCACTCCTAGGTATATATCCAAAAGATGCTCAAGTATACAATGAGGACATTTGCTCAACCATGTTTGTAGCAGCTTTATTTGTAATAGCCAGAAGCTGGAAACAACCCAGATGCCCCTCAACTGAGGAATGGATACAGAAATTGTGATACATCTACACAATGGAATATTACTCAGCAATAAAAAAAACAGAAAATCATGAAATTTGCAGGAAAATGGGGGGAACTGAAAAAGATCATCCTGAGTGAGTTATCCCAGAAGCAAAAAGACACCCAGGGTATATACTCACTCATAAGTGGATATTAGACACATAATATAGGATACACTTACTAAAATCTGTACATCTAAAGAAACTACTCAAGAAGGAGGACTCTGGCTAAATGCTCAAACTCCATACAGAAAGACAAAGAAGATGGACATCAGAACAGGGAACAGTACAAGACCCTGCCACAGAGGGCCTCTTAAATGCTCTACCCTGCAGGGTATCAGAGCAGATGCTGAGACTTATGGCCAACCTTTGGGCAGAGTTCAGGGAATTTCATGCAAGAAGTGAGAAATAATAAGACCTGGAGAAAATAGGAGCTCCAGAAGGAGAGCTACAGAACCAAAAAACTGGGCACAAGGGTCTTTTCTGAGACTGATACTCCTACCAAGGACCATTCATGGAGATAACCTAGAACCCCTGCATAGAAGTAGAACATGGCAGTTCAGTGTCCAAGTGGGTTCTATAGTGATGGGAACAGGGACTGTCTCTGACATGAACTGATTGGCCTGCTTTTTGATCTCCTCTCCCTGAGGGGGGTCTAGCCTTACCAGGCCACAGAGGAAGATGGTGCAGCTACTCCTGATGGGACCTGATAGACTAGGATCAGAAGGAAGGAGAGGAAGACCTCCCCTATCAGTGGACTTGGGGAGGAGCATGTGTGGAGAAGGGAGAGGGAGGGTGAGATTGGGAGAGGAGGAGGGAGGGGGCCACACGGGGATACAAAGTGAATAAATTGTAATTAATGAAAAATGGAAAGAAAAAAAAAGAACTTGCCCCTCATATATTGTTCTAAATATTTACTGACAGAACTGATGTTAAGCAAACTCTAACAGAAAACAGAAAATAGAATCAAATAACACCTCAGTTCATGTGGTTGCTATGGTCCCAAAATAAAAACATGGCAAAGATATTGCAAACAACAAGTCATGGGCTGGTGGGTTTTGTTTGTCTTTTTGTTTGTTTTTATTAACAAAGAAAAAATTCCTGAACAAAATACTAGTGAGTAAGATTATTACCATGCAAAAGAGATAGCACATCCTGACCATATTACCACAAGAACAAATATCTATGTCGACACCTGAAAATTGCTGTATATCTTTCAACAGAATAAAAAAAATAGAGCTGGAAATTGCATAATTGCTTATTAATTATACATACAGAATATATTTCTGATAAAATTTAATGCCTGCCCAACTCTAAGGAAGACTTACAGCAGAGTAGATGCACAGAAGAATTTTTCTACTATGAAATTATGTCAAAGAAGTGATGACGTCGGTAGATAAGCTTGTTGCTAAGACATTAACACTTCCTCCCAAGACTGTGTGCTGAGGCATCTGCTCTCACTGCTGCTACCCAACATACTGCAGGGATAAAAACAATTCAGTAAGGCAAGAAAAGTAAGAGCAGCTACAGAAATCATAGAGAAATTATTCTTTTTTTTTTATATCGAAATTTTTTTTTCAATGCAGTTTATTCAGGAACCTTGAACAATCCTCGGACCCTGGGGAAAGCCAGCCCACAGCTTAAATAGCCTCTGGGTAGCCAACCCAGGCGTGCCACGTGGGCAATGCAGATAGGTCCACATATATGGAAGCAAGCCAGATCCTCAGCCTTAGCCAAATGTGGAATTGTTCTTGACAGAGAGCACTCACCATCGGGAAGGTGGAAGGCAGAAACCAGCTCCATCTTTAAGGCATAGCATTCCGCAGCTCTCTACAGTTCCCCCTTTTTGTTTTAGACGCATCAGGCAAGAGTAGAGGTCTGATCTCTGATATTAGAAATAAATTGGGACTTTGTACCGATGTTCATTTAGGTGTCATCCACTCAAAGAGCATCAGACCCATCCAATACCTTGAGAAATTATTCTTTTTACTTACCAAATATATGTGAAAATTTATGTAAACTATTAAAATTAATACATAAGTAAATAGTCACTGAATTAAAACTCAAAATAAGACCATTTATTTTATATATAATGAACAGAAAACCTTGAAATCAAACTTTTATAAATGATCAGAGATCTGCAGATCTATTTATGGAAGTCCAGAAGCGATTTGTTTGTTTGTGCTTCCAGGCCACTGAGACGGTCACTCAAGTGTTCTTCATTCTCTCTGTTTGCTTGACCATTTTAAAAGAAGAAGAGCTATCCATAGCTCACTAGCCACATAAAAGCAGGATTCAGGATCCATTTGGAGCTACATCTTTGTTTGCTGACTCCGATCACAGCAGCAAAGAATACCAAGTATTTAGGGTCGACCATGAGCAAATTATGCCTGTTTATCTGAAAGAAATGATAGACAAACGAAAGTAAATGAAGAAAAACTACAATCAAAGACTGGAAGATGATATTTGCAATCAACATAGGTGCTAGAGAACACATCCAAGATATGTAAGAACTGTAATCAATTAAGATAAACATGAGCTGAAGAGGACACAAGGCTTAAACAGACTTTCTATTTTAACCAAGGATGGTGGCTCAGCAGTCAACTTAACTGCACCTGGGCTCTACTAGAGCCCAAGTTGAACAGTCAAGTGAGGAACTTTTTGATCAGACAATCAGACATATGTGAAAGAATGAAACTTTGTTCTCACTCTTGCTGGAAAGTCTGTCTATCCTGTTGCTGTGGCATTCCTTCAGCCATACTAGAACCTTCTTCTTCATGATTCCAATGATGACAGAAAACCAGCAGCCCTCCAGGAATTCCCTCAAAATTCCAGCACCATGTTGGGACTGCAGAGACATCCAGCAGCTTAGACTGAACAATTAAATTCTCAGCCTTCTCTGTATGAGACCGCCATTGTGGGACTATCCCGACTGTATCCTGTAAAGTGAGTCTAATAAATATGATAAATCTCATTATATTTAGTGAATATGTTGATACAATCTATATCTGTATTATACATATTTTATATATTGAATTATATCATATATTATATATTCATTCAATCAGTTATGTTCTTTTGAAGAACCATGACTACGACACATAGGATATAAAAAAATCTTATAAACAGTCAAAATGTACTCGGCGTCATCAACCACCATTGACTTACAAATTAAAGCTATCAACAAATGTCACATAAAAGCCCATGATGAACCATACGAAGTAGACTGATCGAAGTAGGGTTTGTTCCTACATGTCCTAATATCAGTGTAGTCACTTACACAACCATTTTGAGGGCTGTTTGGCAGTCCCCATGCTAGTCAAATGCACTTCTCCCCTATGACCCACAGTGACATTCCAAAGTCCAGAACCTGAGGGAACTGGCATATTCATGCATGAGCAGTGTGTGTAAGAATGCTCATGGGAGCTTGAGTGACAATAGCCCAAAGACAAGCCAGGAAAGTGGATACAAAGTATGACACAGCTGTGGGACATGAGACCAAACAGTGGTAAACATGCCTAGGTGACGATTTGTACACCTTGCTGTACAACTCTCAAAACCTTATGAAAGTCGACAGGAGCAAGACAGGAGAGCGCTGAGCATATCTATAGACTGGGCTAAGATACAGAATCATGTCTTGAAATCAAGATCAAAACAGAGGCCTCCCTTGGGCAAGGAAGGCACCAATGGCGTGTTGCACTTTATCCATCATTGGTGTAGCACCGTGGTAGTTACAGAGCTAAGACAAAGGTAAAAATGTATCCGCACGTTCACTGGGAACTTCAGACTGGTGCATCCTGCACTACTACATACGCATGTAGCACTTCGCGTTAAAAACTGGCGGAGGGAGGAAAGGAGAGCTAAGAGCTTCATTACCTTTCACATGTCAGCTACAGTGAAAGAAGGAATTGAATCCGAAGAGGTCAGAGGTTTGTCTTGTTTTCATGCTGTAGTGATTGAGTTTGAATGGGGGCTATAGAAGTGGGTGGAGAATGGTCACCAGTGAGCCTTCTCCTGCAAAGCCAGTGGTGTACTTGGATAAAAAATACCAAAAGGGGTCCCAAAATGCAAAAAAGTGGGGAAAGCAGAGAGATAGCTCAGCAATTAAGAGTACTGACTACTCTTCCGGGGGACCTGGGTTTTATTCCCAGCACCCACATGGCTGCTCACAACTGTCTGTGACTCCAGTTCCAGGGGCAATACACACTCTCTTTGGACTCTGTGGGCACCAGGAAGGCATATAAATACAGGGAAACACTCATACATATCCACATGTGTATGTGTGTATGCGTGTGTAATATAAAATAAGAAAGTCTTTTAAAATGTGAAAGAAGAAAAGTAAAGACAGCAAGATGAACACATTTTAATAAAAAGGATGGAGAGAAAGAATTCACAGTTGCTAGCTACAAGTTTTCAAAGGTGCATGGTATCTATAGGGGCTGAGCTGATGCCCAAGGTCACAATGATGGCTGCAGGAGAACACCTTATGCAGAGTTTGATAATTCAGTGCAGGTGAGGAGAAGCAGTACCTCGAGGCTGGATAATTCGTGAGGCTGGAGGCCAGCAGGAAGAGGAGGGTCTGAGGTAAATGACAATGGACAATCCTAGAAGAAACAGCTGTCAATAGAGTTCATAGAAGAGGGAACGAAGGCATGACAAAAGCTTGCATGTTGGGGCTCAAACTCTCAGGCAAGTTTTCAGGGCTCTGTGAGCTCCTTGTGAAGGGGCCTCAGAAGGTCTACAGAGGGGGCAATTTTCCCTACCTGACAGCTTTGTGGCTCTCTTTTTCTTTTTTTCTGTCCATCTCAGAATTATCTGAGTTTTTCACAACAAACTTGAATTGCTTTTACATTTAAAAGATGTCTTAAAATTAATCATTAATTTTCTCTAAATAATCATTAAATTTTCTCTAAAATATCTCATCAGTCTATAAGTATTGAAATGAATTTATCCCCCTTCCCAAAAAAGACATTTCCCATTAATACTTACACATATTTGACTAAGGAAGCTGGAAACACAGAGGTGAATTCAGGAAACAGAACGTCGGAGACAACGTGGCGACCACGTGGCAGATTTTCATTACGATATGCAATGATTACAGGCTGTCTTTGAAGATTTTCCTCTTTTAAAATTGGCTTCGCTACTGTACAGAAAGTAAGATAAAATGCCTACTTTGCATCTGAGCCTTGAAGTCTCTGCTGTGTTTCAAATTTGAAGGTTTTTTTTTTTCTTTCCAATGAAAATCAAAAAATCATTAAATGATGTTAGAGACAGCAGGAAGTGTGTATGAATCAGAGAACATCTTGCGGTGGCTGATATTATTTCATTATCTAAATCAGTCGGTACCGATTTCTTATATATCAAAGCTTATAATTATTTTCAAGGATGTGAACCATGGAGGGAAGTGAGAATCTGAGAATGATGTCAATAGAAGAACCAGGGTTTCTGCAGGAGAGTGGAGGAATTTGCCCAAAGAGCAATTATGTAAATAAAATTTGCCCAGGGCTAGAATAATTTCACTGTCACCCACTGACAGGGATGGCCCCAGGCACAGGCCCACAGTATTCACTTAGGAAGGTGTATTTATGGGGGTAGGGAGAAGAGAGCACCCCTTTTAATTTATTCATTCTTTATTATGCAGGATGGAGGCAGGGCTGTTTCTGCCACAGTCTGTCTCTGCAAAATGTCCCACAGACATTTCCAAATGGGAGGAGTTACCAGCAACCAGAAGCTCCCCTGGCTAAGGAGCTCAGACCTTCCATCCAGATGCTCATAATCTTCCCTTCTTTAAACACAAATACCAAACCTTCTGAGTTCTACTCTTGGCCCTTGTGCTCTGTTAGCTATCAGATATTTTGAAAGAATAACTCCCATAGAAAGATGTCTTTGGCTTTCAAAATAAATTACATTAAGGGAGGAGGGATACAGGAAGCTAAGCAATGCTGACACCTTTGCTCTTGTTAAACAGAGGCATCATGAGAATGTGATGGCCACACTGTGGCCACACTGTGGCTTCAGTTACTGTGTGAAGGGGCCTTCTCCAATATCCATCATTGAGATGTTCATGATGGGGGCAGTGCCAGGTAACCTGATGGACAGAGAGTAGGTGGAGCATCATGTGATGACTACCAAGTGGGACCCAGGCACTGAGGGTACAATAAAGTCCTTAGGCAGCAGAGTGCCTGATAGTCCCCTTGGAAGCTACAGTTTCTTACGTCACCTTCTCTTCACCATGGACTGAGGTTTCAAGGTTAGAACAATTCCACTGAGCAAAAGCAAAACAAAAAGCAGACTCCAGGCCCTGGACCTCATGGGCTCCTTGCTCCAGGCCCAGATCCAGTCCCCAAGCACTGCAGCAGGTTAAGTTTTGTTCCCTCTTCCATCGGTTGGTGTTGTTATGAAGACCATCAACTGAGTAGCAAGCACATTTTATTTCTCAGTTTTGTGGACTGGAAGTCCAAGGTCAAGATGCTGTCAGACTTGGTGTTACCGTAGAGGTGACTCCTGGTACTTGGATGATGCTCATGTACTGTGCATCACAATTGGCAGGGGTTCTTGATGGGCAGCTGTCTTGTCAGAGTGCCTACTTCATTTAGCAGCCTTCATCCTCACAACAAAATTCTTTCCTGTATCAGTTACTTTTCTCATTGCTCTGATCAAAGGGCCTGATAAGCAGCCACTAAGGAAAGGAGCCATTCATTTTAGCTTATGGCTCAAGGACCACAGTTCCACATGGCAAAGGAGGGGATCTCCAGTCACAATTATACCTGTAGGAAATGGCTTTGCAGCAAACCAAGTAATCCAATTAAAAAAATGGGGAACAGAGCTAAACAGAGAATTCTTGACAGAGGAATATCGAATGGCAGAGAAACTCATCCTCATTAGCCATCAGGGAAATGCAAACCAAAACGACCCTGAGATATCACCTTACACCCATCAGAATGGCTGAGATGAAAAACTCAAGTGACAACACATGCTGGAGAGGTTGTGGAGAAAGGGGAACCCTCCTCCACTGCTGGTGGGAATATAAACTGGTACAACCACTCTGGAAATCTATCTCACGCTTTCTAAGACAATTAGGAATAGTGCTTCCTCAAGACCCAGCTATACCACTGCTAGGTATATACCCAAAGTTTGCTCAAATACACAAAAGGGATACTTGCTCAACCATGTTTATAACAGCTTTATTTGTAATAGCCAGAACCTGGAAACAAACCAGATGTCCATCAACGGAGGAATGGGTTCAGAAAGTGTGGTATTTTTACACAATGGAATATACTACTCAACAATCAAAAAGGAGGAAATCATGAAATTTGCAGGCAAACGGTGGGATTTAGAAAAGATCATTCTGAGTGAAATATCCCAGAAGAAGAAAGACAAACACGGTATATACTCACTTATATAGACCTATAAGATATGATAAACATAATGAAATCTGTACACCTAAAAAAGATAATCAAGAGAGCGGACATGGGGTAAGATGATCAATCCTCGTTTAGAAAGACAGATGGGATGTGCATTGAACGTATGACAGGAGTCTACTGAGCACATCTGAAAGACTCTAACTAGCAGTGTTTTCAAAGCAAAGACTCATGACCAAACATTTGGCAAAGTACAGGGAATCATAAGAAAAAAGGGGAGTTAGTCTGATGGGGAAAGGATAGGAGCTCCACAAGGACCAAATATATCTGGGCACAGGGTCTTTTCTGAGACTGACATTCAACCAAGGACCATGTATGGATATAACCTAGAACCTCTGCTCAGATGTAGCCTGTGGTAGCTCAGTAACCAATTGGTTTCCCAAAGTGAGGGGAACAAGGACTATTTCTAACAGGAACTCAATAACTGGCTCTTTGGCCTCCCCATCCCCCAAGGGAGGAGCAGTCCTGTTAGGCCACAGAGGAGGGCTTTGCAGCCAGTCCTGAAGATACCTGATAAAGCAGGATCAGATGAATGGGGAGGAGGTCCCCCGCTATCAGTGGACTTGGAAAGGGGCATGGTGGAGATGAGGGAGGGAGGGAGGGACTGGGAGGGAATGAGGGAGCAGGACACGGCTGGGGTACAAAGTTAATAAAATGTAACTAATAAGAAAAAATAAAATTCAAAACAAAACAAAACAAACAAGCAAAAAAAGGAAATGGCTTTGGGTTAAAAAAAACCTCAAGAATGCCCTGCCCCCCTCCCCACTGTGACACACTTCCTCCATCAAAGATTCTATAGGCTTCCCATACAGTGCCACCAGCAGGGGAGCAGGTGCTGGAACACTTGAGCCCGGGGGTGGGGGGGCATTCCATGTTCAAACCAGACCTCCCAGTGGCTTCTTCCCCATTTTATTTAGGAGTCCTTTCAACACAGGTATTTTGAAAAGGCACAGACATGCAAACCATGGCAGGCTCCTAGGAGCCTTGTGGTCTGAACACTGGTGAAGTGACTACAGAAGAGGGTGGGGCAGCTGTTGGTAACAGGCCCATGGACTTTCCTCCCAGTAACCCTTCAGGCCCAGCAGGCCCCACGGCCCTCCAATAACTCCAGGACCAGAGCAAGCTTCCTGAGTGGGGTGGTGGAGAGGTGGTATTCATACTAGTGTTAGCTGAAAGCAAGCCATAAAGTTCAGAGAAGCTCTGTGTTCTACTAACTTGGCAAAAGCCCTTTTGCTGGCCCCAGGAGCTGTGACTTCTATGGTTTTCTGAGTGCCTTTCTAGAGTGCTAGGTGTTTCTTAACGTGTCTCCCCAAGGCAGAGCTATCAAGTACCCTTTTACAGTGAAGAACTGGGGCAGAACTGAAGTGGGAACAGCTCTCTGGAGTGGAATTTCCCAGCCACCTGAAGATGGCATTCTTAGTTCTTCAGTTACCTTGACTGTATAATTCATCTTTGTATTCATCTTCTCTAGAGCGCCCACTCTGCCCTCCCACCTTTGCCTTTTCTTTGAAATTCTTTATACTTTACAGCAGCCTAGCTGCACCCAGCGGTCTAAGGAGCAACTGCCGGAGGGAGACAGATCCAGGATGTCTGAGATCCAGGGCAAGGGCGACTAAGAAAGAGAAATTCATCCCCGACCTTTGCTGTGATGAGGATGCAAGGCTGTCTACCATCCATGCTAAAACCACACCTTCCTCGGGGTAAGGCACAGGTAAAGTCTCCCTCCACTTACAGAGGGAGGTACATTTCCTGAGACTTCATCCTAGTGAAGCTATAGCTTGCTCCTTGATGCCAGAATAATTTGACCAATGCTCCAAAGTAGAACTTTATAGAAGGGTTGTGCTTTTTAACAGGCTGTGAGTATGATTTAAAATCTCAGCTTTCTGTGCTATTTAGAACTTCTTAGCAGTGTGGCACAGAGATACCCACACCTCCTATCTTCTGAATGGCACTGTTTCTTACCTGGGGTGTCACAGGCATCGCCTTCATCAGGGTCCTATAAGCATTGGTCCCTAGAGAGGGTCTCACACTGCAGGGCGAAGTTCATATCCTGCTTATTGCTGGTTCACAAGCTACTGTGACAGACTCATTTCTCCTGGGGATGGGGCTCTGTCTTGTCTCTGTGTTCCAGCCATGTCCTTCTTGGGCCTTTGTGGAGTCAGCACTGGGGAGAACTCCTCCATTCCTTTCAAGGGGTGACTGAGGAGGGGCGCAGGAAGAGGTCCACCTCTCATCATCCCACTACACCATTAAAGCCTGCTTTCTGACTGGATTGAGTGTGACGCTTCTGGGACCCTCAGCTGCCTGCCCACCTAGACATGCAGCCTTCTGTGGGCAACAGGGTTACAGAGCTTGTGAGTCTCGGCTTCTGGGTCTCAGACCTGGAACATTCCCAGGCAGGGGCCTTGGGCACATTGCTCTTGCTTCTGTTCCTCTAGGTTCTGTTGCCCAAACTGATCCTCTTGCCTATGGGCCTTGAGAGCAGGAATCACAGCATTGATGGCAGGGGCATTGGGTGTAGAAAGGGATTAAGGTGGTAGAGGGTGACCTCAGCACTGAACCAAATGCACAAGTTGGGGACATGCTTTGGTATAATGGTTGCTTACATGGAGGAATGTAGATAGGGTAAGCCTCTTGAACTATTAGTCCATTGGAGGAGTTGCTACAGCAGAACACTGTAGCCTGGACCCTAAATAAAGAAAAAATTCGTACAAGCAAGATCCTGCATCATGGCAGGGAACCTGACTCCTGAGATGTGTGTGTGTGTGTGTGTGTGTGTGTGTGTGTGTGTGTGTGGACACTTTCTCCCTTTCTCTCTGTTGTGTCTGTCCTAATTTCCTTCTGTGGTGTTCCATCACAGTGGAGCATGGCCCACACCGATAGAATTTTAAGGTAGGCATCTCCTAAAATCCTTGTTTAAATGTAGTCACATGTGGAGGTTCCTGTGGTCCAGAACATCATTGAGTTTGTAGGAACATTGTTCAACTTAAAGGTCCTGATGCACACCTGTGGCATGTCGCTATGTGTCTTCAAAAGGACGTTGGGTATCCAACAGTGAAAGTCACTTAAAAGACATTAAAGAGCATTTATAAGCTATTTAGATGCCATCAACACTGTCATAGTGATTTGACAAAACCAGAGAGGTTTTTTTTTTTTTTCTTTTTTCTTTTTTCAACTTATTTAAATGATCTGTTCTGACCTGGCTCTCAGCTATTCTTATCTAGAATGATTTTTACCCTAACAACATAAGTTGGGCCAAATCTAGAACTCAGCAAACGTAGTGTCCATTTTTGTATGTTACTGATCCGAATGGAAGTTATCTGTCTGGCTTTACCAAGGTGGGTTCTTGTATGCACATTTTTTTTTTTTTCCTGGAGGTTATGTTAACTTCTCCGATGCTCTCCGGCTCCGTCCGCAGAGCAGTGGCACTAACTCATAAAATTAATTCCCATTTCGTGGGATTGTCAGAAATGAGGATTGTTCTGACCTCTCTTTGAACTCATCAGCCGAAATGAAGTTGCTCACTGAGCTGGGGAAGACAAAGCTGGGTTTCAGGAGATCAATCAAGTCCACCGCGCTCAGGAGAGGCCCACAACCGGCCTCGCCACACTGACCCCGGTGGCTGCCAAGCCCGTGCACAAATGAAAGCCATCACTCCTGCTGAAGAAGATACTAAATTATCGGCTTTTAAATTTAATTTTCAGTTTACTTGTGTTTTCGATTAGCGTGCCATGTCTCATCAGGACAGCATTACCTTTGCGTGTAAGCACCTCCCTGTGGAATCTTCAGCTGCCCTTGCCTTCAGAAGGCAAAATCCATCTGAGATCCATCTATTAGCACACAGGGGCGGGGGTGGGGTTGTTGTTCTCCTATGGAACCCAGAGCAACAGTAGCAAGTTATTTTCATCAGGCTAAAATCAATAACAGGCTTGGAAATAAAACGTCACCCTGGGCCTGGGGCCACAGAATGTCCTGACAGGCTCCTAAAACTATATGGTGGTAGCCGGGGGCCTGCGGGTTAGCTATTCACTTTCCTTCCATGATTTAGTCCTGAGATGTCTCCTCAGGCGAGTAAAGCTTAGGATCGGGTGACAGATGGGTGGCTGGAGAACCCATGTCCTCAGCCACTCCTCCTCTGGAGAGGGGGAGCTCACTTGGGTACAGAGAAGAAACTTTCTGCTTGAAGGGGCAGAACTACAGTTGCCAGTTTCCAGAGGTGTTTAAGGGTCTGGTTAACCATCTTTAGTCTGATCCCCTCTGCTAAAGCTTCAAAGCCACTGGTATAAAAACAAAACAAAAAAAAAAAAACAAAAACAAAAAACAACAACAATAACAAAAAACCTTTGGACAAAGTCATACAGCAGTGACACTGGAGGTGGACCTTGTAGTAATCCCCAAGTCATGTAATCTATTGTCAGTCGAAAGATGTTTAGTGAGCAGCTTCAGCTCTTGTGTCTAGGAGCCAGAATGGTTCAGGTCTCTGTGAGGTTCAGAAACTGCCCATCAAACAAAGAGCATCGATACCATGGACCAATTGTGGTCATGAAGCCTGTGGCCTCCTTCTAGGCATCTCTCTCAGGTGTCTGCAGGAAACTGAGAAAAGAGCTTCAGACTCTACAGCTTAGTTCTGGCTGCTACAGTCCTCAGTGTTCCTGACCTTGGGGGCACATCACTGACCCAGATCCCTTGTCACATGTCCAGCTCCCCCCACCCCCATACCTCTAATTTCTTTTTATTCATGTATATTCTTTGTGCTAAGTGATGGGTCTCCAATGACATTTGTACTCTATTGCATCAAGTGCTTGGCCACAATCACTGTCATCACCCATGCCTGACCCAGTTCCTGAGAGTCCCTGTCAGTCTTAGTTTGGATTTTATTGCTGTGATAAAATACCATGACCAAAAATAAGGAAGGAAAGGTTTTTGTTGTTGTTGTTGTTGTTTTCATCTTACTGGTTCCAGTTCATTATGAGAAAAGTCAGGGCAGGAGCTCAAGTTAGTTTCTGGAAACAGGAACTGAATCTGAAGCCATAAATGAATACTTCTTACTAGATTGCTCCTCTTTGCTTGGCCTGTTTTCTTATCTATCCTGAGACTACAGAGTAGTGCCGACAATGGGCTGGGCCCTCACACACCAGCCATTAACCAAGAAAAGGGGTCACAGACTTGTCCTAAGGTCAGTCCAATAGAGGCCTTTCTCATCTGAAGATCCTGCTTCTCAGATATACCTAGGTCTGTGTCAAGTTGACCAAAACAAAACAAAACAAAACAAAAACAACAAAACAAATTAGCAATTTTCCTTTCCTCAAATATTCCTTCTTTCATTTTTGTGTCATATACACATTCCACAAACCCTCTGATCAGGTGTCACCAAAACTGTATTAACCATGATGACACCTGTCTACAAGGGTCAAAGGCTCATAAATTTAGCCTGTGACTTCATCGATAAAGAACTTCTGTAACTCCCTATAGCAATCCTACATGCTACAACTTTACGCCGAAGTGTGTAACCCTGGAGAATGTTCTTCTATTACAAAATCCCAATGACATCATATAAATTAGTTTGTGCTAATTGCTTCATATATATATATATATAATTTATAGAACATGTGATATACTGGCTAGCTTGACATCAACTTGACAGAAGTTAGAGTTATCTGAAAGATGGAAACTTCAACTGAGAAAATTCTTCTATAAGATCCAGCTATAATACATCTTCTTAAATTAGAAATTGATGAGGTGGGGCCCAGCTCTGATGCCATCCCTGGACTGGTGTTCCTGAGTTCTGCAAGAAAGCAAACTCAGCAAGTCATGATGATCAAGCCAGTAAATAGCACCTTTCATGGTTTCCTAACTTCCTTTAATGATGAACTATGGATATGGAAACATAAACCAAATAAACAAATAAACCCATTCCATCCAAGTTTTTTTTTTTTTTTTTTTTTTGTCACAGTGCTTCATCATAGCAATAGAAACTCTAAGACAAGTTGGTACCATGATTATGGGGTATTGCTGTGACAGGAGGATTGCAGCAGGACTTTGGAACTTTGGGCTAGAAAAGCCAGTAAATGTTGAAAACTCTGTGAGCTGTCTGTAGGAGCTTGGAAGATAACAATGTTGAAAGCAATGCAGGCTATGGAGGCCTGTCTTGTGACTTTTTAAAGGGAAACAAAAGTAATTGTGTGAAGAATCTGTGGTGTCTGTCCAGTTGGAGCTGAAGAGCCAGCTATTAACAAGAGACTAGAACCACTAACACAAAATCTTTTGCTTTACTGAGACAATATGTTTGTTCCATAGAAGTTTCAAGAACTTTGAAGAACTGTAAGACAGACTTCCAGGTATACATTTAAAGGAAATGAAGTCAGGCTCCCAGTCGTTGGCACTCCTGCAGTCATCACATCACCCAGGATATGGAACAACCTTATTCTCCACCAATAGGTGGTTGGATAAATACTGTTCAGCCTACACATGAACTGAACAAGAGCAACAATAGACATGCTAAATCAGGGGAACGCCCGCAAGGCCCCAGCCTACACGAAGAGCTGCAAGCAACTAGGGAATACAGAGAGTAGGAAAAATAGTCAGGGAAGAACACAGCAATTGGTTATCCAATACCAAGTAGCTAGCTCTGAAAACATACATCCAGGGAACATTATACATTATGAGGAGGCTATATCCAGGAATCTATATGTATTACATATACATGGATGCACATAACAACTAATGAAAAACGAGAAGCCTTTGATTTGGGAGTGAGCAAGGAGGTGTTAAGGAAAGAATTGGAGGGAAGAAAATGAGGGCATAAATGATTCAATTATATTATAATCTAAAAATACAAGTAATTATAAAACCTTTGCTATCACGTAAGTTGGAAAACTTCAGTTTTAAAAGAACATAATATTACAGTTTGTGAAAAGGTGGCTGAACACTGTGCTTTATACATAGTGCAGTAAATGGGACAGAGGAGGCCTGGCCCACCATGTGCCCAGAGGCTCAATACTCTCTGTAGCCTATAGCCTCTGGCTACCAAGGCAGACCATGATGCCGGGCTATCTGAGAACTGGCTGCTTTCACATCTCAGGAGAGCCTCTATGGAGAAGGTGACAGTTGTCCAAGCCTATTATGGAGATCTTAGAGGGACTACTGAGACAGAAGAGTTGTGGGGGAAGGGTTTCCTTAGCCATGGGGCAGAGCTCACTTGGCACAAGGACATTGCAGAGCCAGCCATTTTATGCACGGCTCTATATGTGGCAAATTCACCTAATGACTGATGGGGGAAGAGAGGCAGGGTCTGGGTTGTTGGCAGTGATGTCAGGACCTTGCTCTGGTGCCGCTTAGGTGCCACAGAGTATGGCATGGTAACAGGAGTGTAATCAGCTTCCTGCTCAGACCATACAAGTCACTAAACAAGGTGTGGATGATAAAATGTAACTACCATAGCTTGGAATCAACTCTTCTGACTTTGATTTGTATCCTAGTTCTCAGGCAGAGTATAAACATATCTACCTGTTGATTTCCAGAGTTAGACATGAAAACTGACCATGTTTGATAATGACTAAGCAATCCACTAAGTGTCCACCAGAAACCAGAAACCAGGTGTACCCAGAAACCAGGTTGCTCCTGATGCCCCATACTATACAGCTTGGCTCCTGAGGGAGGGGGCCTCTCATGGGCCATGTCACACCTGTGAGCCCTCTGCTCACTCACAGCCCTGTAGATATTCTCTCCAGTGATGATCTGAGTGCTTGGATTTTAATGACAACTTGGACTAGGCATATCATGAGGGTGACAGTCCTGTCGCATCTCCCTTCAGGACATGGTGACAGGTGCTGGGGGCAGACTCTTTGCCAGGGGCAGGCATTTTCTCTAGCAGTGTGCTTAGGAAAGACAGATTTAGAGAAAGTAAGTGCAGCTATGTCTCCATAGAGTTGGCAGCACAAATGTGCCACCTGGGGCCCTGTGCTTCCTTCCGGATGCCAAGCAGGGCCACCCACAAGGGACACAGGCTGTGCCGTCTGCCCTCTGGAGACTAAGTGCTGACAACTCTCAGACACACTCAATTAAATACTGTGAGTTTCTTCCTTGAAAACCTGGGAGAGTCATTTGCAATACTTCATGGGTCTCTGTTCTCTTCTTACAGTGGCCTGGGCTGTCTATGGCTATTCTTATTAGCCCTGTAGGTCCATTGTGTCCCTTCCACAGGGCACAGAAAGCAGAGTTTTAACAACAGAGATGGTTTACAGAGTCTGTGACTGGGCTTCTGTGGCACATTCTCTCTGTTCTGAGGTGGGCAAAGACCCAAGGACGTGTTGAGATCTGAGAGGCTGAGAACCCATGATTGTGCTCCTGTGTCCCCAGGACACGACAAGTGTTGAACACGAATGCTAGAGTGCATGTTCTAGCAACTCTGGCTTCAAAAGAGACCATCACAGAACCTGGGTAATGGGCAGCATTGCCATGCTTGTAGACAGGCAGTCTGTTGTAGGCCAGAAGCTTGGAAGGCACACTGCTGAAACCTGGGCAGAGCTGATGCAGAGACTGATTTGAATACCTGGGGTACCCCAAAAAACATGCACAGGAAACGTGCTATCAGGGGCACAGTGGGTACAGGTGACTTCAAAAAATAAGAGAGTAAACATTGCATTATTGTCACACAGCGGTTCTGACTCATCAGTGATGTAGCACTTGCCCTCAGATGCCTTTTAAGAGTGAGGTGGCTCTGGTGAGCTAAAGCACATCTATATAACGTCAGCATTTGTCTTCTCCAGATGTAAGACAGTTCAGCAGCTCCAACAACACTGCAGGTAGCAGTCTAGGAGTTTCTGAGTCCTCTGCTCAGGACCGCGTATGTGTGGCATCCCAGTGTGAGCTGGGTACAAGCCCCTCATTGCAGTGTAACATCATTAACTGGTGCTGCACTCTTGTCTGAGACCCATCTTGGATGCAGAGAATGCTCTAGAGTGTGGACCAGGTGTGCCCATCCTAGCATCTCTATAAAGGATCCACCTTGTCGCCAGAGCTTCTGAAGGTTATAGAATATGGGAACTCTGCTGCTGTCAAACAAACAAACAAGAGCAACATCACACTTTTAAAGGGCTTGTGGGAACAGATTAAGACCTACTCAGATAACCTCCCAATCCTAAGGGATATAACAACATTCTAAGCCACAGAAGTAAAATCCACTAAAGCAACAGTTCTGAGATGTAGAAGTAATACTGGGAGCCGACTTCAGAGATTCTGACAAGAATACTTCGCATTTATTCCCACTTGAGAATCTCCAGTGTGCTCATCCACTGAAGGACCAATTCGAAGTCCACCCCCTAGCATGACAGTCTCCTAAACCCCCTCCGTTTCCATCATGGGCCAGTGAAATCAAGCAGGGCAGACCTTCGTTATCAGTGGGAACCATACTAAAACAATTTTACTTCTTCATTGTATTTTTACCTGCTTAAAAGCCTTGGAATATGATCCATTGAGTGTCCTCAACAGGCCAGCTCTTCAGAAGCAGATGTGAACAAGAAAGGTCCTGGTTTTATCTACTTTCAGCTGCCCTTTCTCCTGTGGGCTGTCTTAATTTCCCCACTTGGCGATCCATTTCAACATCTCTGTACAGTTCCCCCACAGTCACAACATCTACTCTCAGCACAATGTTGCTCCCTTTGCTTTGTTTCCCCCTTATGAGACAGATGCACAGAGAGTGAAGGAGAGAAAGGCTCTCTCTTGGAGTAGATTTCTGTGTTCACCTTACTATGTGCCAGGCATTTCTGGTGAAGCCAAGTGCTGACCCTTTGGATATATTGGGCATTGCGGTGTAGGTGTACTTCTTTGTTTGGAGGTGTTTGTTGAGCCTCTAATCCCATCTTTACCCTAGTGCTCCTGAGTGAGTGAGCATGTTAAATTTCATAACACAGGAAGTTCACTACAAGTGAGACTTAGAGTCTTCATGCTGCTGGGGTTCCAAACCTCACTCAACTTGTATTTTCTACAGGTGTTAGAAAGAATATGCCTTTATGGGTGCTGTATAAAATATTCACCATGCATAGGGTGTTTGGACAGGAAGATTTGTTATTCTGAGGAACTGAATAAAGTTATGATTAAACAAGTTCTGCTTGTGGAGCTGGCAAAGCTTTGGAGAATTAACTGCAGTTTCACTGCAGAGGTGAATTTTCTTTTTATTCTTGATTGAAACTAAACACAGATGATTGTGAGTTAAGTGGAAACAGACTTCACTCACATCTCATGGATCACTGTGGAGAAAAAGCCACACATCCTAGAATGCAATTAAACAATTCTTCCATCAAAAAAGACTGAGGCGGCTTTTAAAAAAGAGTACAGGAGCTCCAAAAGGAGAGCAACAGAACAAAAATATCTGAGCTCAGGGGTATTTTCTGAGACTGATACTCCAACCAAGGTACAGGCATGGATATAATCTAGAACCCCTGCTCAGATATAGCCCTTGGCAGCTCAGTATCCAAGTGGGTTCCCTAGTAATGGGAACAGGGGAAGTTTGACATGAATTCAGTGGCTGGCTCTTTGAAACCTTCCCCCCACCCCCCGGAGGAGCAGCCTTGCCAGGACACAGAGGAGGACATCGCAACCAGTCCTGATGAAACCTGATAAGCTAGGGTAGGATGGAAGGGGAGGAGGACCTCCCCTATTGGTGGACTTGGAGAGGCATGGGAGGAGATGAGGGAGGGAGGGTGAGATTGGGAGGGAACGAGGGAGGGGGCTACAACTGGGATACAAAGTGAATAAAATGTAATTAATGTAAAAAAATAAAAATTTAATTAAAAATATATTTAGATGCCCACTTGCTTGCTCTCAGGACTCCTAGTTGGATTCACCACTATCATTCTCAGATTTGCATCTGACTTGCATTGCAAATAGAAAGTGTTTTAAGGCCCAGGCCTCCCTGTTTGCAGCCTGGTCTGAACTTCCAGGCCTCCATAGTCAGGACTAATCTGAAGGATTTCAGTTCAGCAGGAAGTGGTTTAGTTCGTGAACTCAGGAAGGTGTCTTTTCTCATCTTTTATGTGTAAGGATCTTGCTTTAGGTCACATAGCAGAGAAACCATTTTTCAAAGATTTAATTTTAATTAGCCTTTCTTTTCTGAACTAGAACAGGTTAGATCCTTAACTCAAAAAGGTGAAGCGATGAATTTGAGAGAAAGCAAGGTGAGTGATACATGAGAGGACTTGGAGGGAGCAAAAAAAGGGAGAAAGTGATGATGTCATTACATTTTAATTTCAATAAATAAAATATTTTAAAAAATTTAAAAATAAAAAGCAGAGTCTTTAATGACAGATTATGTATTCCAGCGCAGTTTTGTTTTAAACTGGGACTTTCCAGGTCTACTGCTGTGAAAATACTGAAATACTAAATATCGGAGCTGTTTCTAACGATGGAGTACGAGCATGAGTATGAGTATGTATTTTTAAAATGGTTTTATTCTGAAGTAAGAATAAATGTATGCATGAACATTTGTGTACTTGCTTTAGAAATCTTGAGTAAACAGCCCATGGCGGGCTGGTGAGCTAACTGATGGGTGTTTTGCCTCCTAAGAAATAAAAATTACTAAAGTTTCTAATGGCTTGGCTTCTCAGAATCAGCCCCAGGCTGTGCATAGCTTTCTGTGTCCTTAGTCCCACACAGGGCCAGTGCCCTGGGGCAGCACTGCACTTCCCAGCTCTGGAGCACTGCCTCACTGAACCTCAGGGAGCAGACAGAGTCCTGTCTTCAGATCTCAGGGCCCAAGACGCTCGGTGCCTAGAGAGTAATCTTGTCTCTTAGACCAAGGTGGGTGGTAGGTTTGGGGAGGGACCCCAGAGCAGTCACCACAGCATGATTCTCATGGTTTCTGGTCCCTCCACTCATCTGTATGGTACCAGGCTCTCTAGGTGGCCTTTCAAGTACTGGGCCAGACGTTTAAGTTACTGAAAATTGTAGCAGAGTCATGCCCTGGCTCTCAGTTGCAGAATGGATTAGAAGGCATCCTGAAGTGTCCAAAGGAACTCTCTGAGCCACTGAAAAGTCTCTGCTTGGGCACAGTGGCACCTTTGTAGTCCTCTCATCTGACCATGGGTCCCTCAGAGACAAAACAAGTAACACTGCTCAGTGGCTCTTGTAGAGTTTGAAGTGCAATATGAGTCTATGGCATTTTGGGGAGTGTGCTGGCTAGTTTTGTAAAAACTCAGCACAAGCTAGAGCTGCTTTGATAAAAAGGGATCTCAATTGAGAAGAAGCCTCCCCAGCCAGACTGGTCTGTGGGGACATCTTCTTGAATGATGATTGATGGGGAAAGGTCCAGCTCAATGTGGACGGTGCCAGCCCTGGGCCGGTGGTCCTGGATGTTATAAGAAAACAGGCTGACTGCTCCTCCATCACTTTTTCCTGGTGGGGTTGCCTTGCCAGGACACAGAGGAAGAGGATGCAGGCAGTCCTGATGAGACTTGATAGGCTGTGGTCAGTTGGTAGAGGAGGAGGGTTGCCCCTTTCTAGGGGAAGGAGATAGGGGGAAGAGGGAAGGAGGGTAGGACCAGGAGGAGATGAGAGAGGGGAGCTATGATTGTGATGTAAAGTGAATAAATTTTAAAAAATGAAATAAAATCAAGAAAGAGAGAGAGAAAGAGAAAGAGAAAGAAGGAAAGGAAAGAAAAAAGAAAGGAAAGATCAAATAAAGAAAAAAGAAAGAAGAAAGAAAGAAAGAAAGAAAAAGAAAGGAAGGAAGGAAGGAAGAAGAAGAAGAAAGAAAGAAAGAAAGAAAGAAAGAAAGAAAGGAGAAAGAAAGAAAGGAGAAAGAAAGAAAGAAGAAAGAAAGAAAGAAAGAAAGAAAGAAAGAAAGAAAGAAAGAAAGAAAGAAAGAAAGAAAAGAAAGAAAGGAAGGAAGGAAGGAAGGAAGGAAGGAAGGAAGGAAGGAAGGAAGGAAGAAAGAAAGAAAAGCAGGCTGAGCAAGCCATTGGGAGCCAGCCGGTAAGCAGTGTTCCACCACGGCTTCTGCTTCATTTTAGGCTTCCAGGTTCCTGCAGCTGCTGCCCTGACTCCCCTCAGTGATGGTGTGACCTGAGGGTCCATCACTGCTGAAGCTCATGCAGCCTGCCTGCTGCTGGCACTGGAAGCCCCTCCCACACAGCCCTTGCTCATCTTGGGCTCAGGGTGCATTTAGTGCTCCCTTCCTCAACCACGCTTTGGAATGCTACAGGTAGAAGTCTTCTTTGTCCAGCAGAGCCATCTTCCTCTCAACTGCCCTCTCTTACAGAGTCATGGGTTGGGGGTCTTGTGCTCTGTGTGAAGTGGCACATAGCCATCTTAGGTTCTCTACCTGGCTCCCAGGTGAGAGGGAAAGGTTGAAGATGGAAGCAGTATTATGCAGCATTTTGGTCCTAGACACCCACGCTTCTTAAAGCAGGTGCTAGAACAGACATATAGCTTCTACAGAGGCTTCCAGTGGAGCCTGTGTATTTGTGAAGGAAGAAGACCACCTTCGCAGCAGTGGCCTGGTGTCCTTACACTCAGGAAGATCTGAGCAGCCCCTTTCTTCCACTGGGCTGAGGGTAGAGCGTGGGGAGATCTTCCTAAGGCTTAAGAAAGGTTTCCAGAGCCCACAACAGTAGCTGGTGTCAGTGTCTCTTTAGGGAGTCGCTTTTTAATCACTCCGTTTGGCATCGTGGTTGCCTAATGTTTGCAGTAAGAGGCATCCAGTAAGCCTTCACTTCAGAAGCAAATGGGAAGTGGGAGCCTTGAGCACCCGCGGATCTGAATGCTGATGCGTCCCTGCTGCGCTCTGGGGCGGTGCGTGGTGTTGATCATGGCTTCTCACTGATAAGCAAAGTACTTGCAGAGCGTGAAGACTCTGCGTGTGCGTGCAGGATAACTCTAATCTGCACCCTGCCCGGCCTCCCGCATTTGCATGGACAAGCAGCCTGGCTGCTAAGCTCTCTATTAGAGCTGCAAAGGGCTCCCCTCATTTGAATAAGGCCTCTTTGGCACAAGGAGAAGGCGGAAAAGGTGCAGTGAGCAGGAACCTCCTGGAATTAGGGTGACATTTGGAAGCAGGGGCCTTAAATGTTCGTTTTTTGTCATGCTAAATTCTCGAGTATTTTTAAATCTATTGTAACTGTCAGTTGCACTAAACGTTTTTATTCTTATTTATTTTTTTTTTTTAAACAGAGCAAATGGCAGCAGACCAGAGTGCCAGGAGTCCATTATTATGGCTATCTGCATCATGGGAAACTTCCAGCAGACTGTTTGATGCAATGTAGAAATACATTTGAATATAGGATTAGACTCACAATGTAGAGAGCAGTCAGAGATCAAAAGAGCTGGCTGGGAACTCAGGCAGGCAAGAACTGTCTGCAATTTTGCAGCCAAGTGAAGGGGCTCCCAGTGTGTTCCACACATCTTGTTGGCTCACAGCTTGGAGCTAGTGGCTGGTGGCCATGTCCACTACAACAGCACCGTGCTATTCTTACAGGGAGTGGCTAGTGGTCTTGAAAGTGTGCCTTGAAGAGCCACTTAAGCGTTACAAGGAGGGATTTGGAACAACTGTATCTGTGGGAGTGTGGACTCTCAGATCCACCTTTGATTCCAGTCTGTTTTTAAGTGCCACTAAGATTGGTAAGACAGATTTTAGTTCTTGGAGTGTGTTTTAGTATTGGAAATACAAACAGGAGACCTTCTCTCCAAACCACAGAGGCCGGAGAAGGCCTTTGCTGTGAAGCTGCTGCACACACCTGTCTCAGGGACCTGAATCTGTCCCTCATTAGTGGGCTCTCAATAGGATCCTCTAAGTGTTTTCAATATGTCTCCGCCCATATTACAATAATCTCACACATGTAGGATTGGGGTTGTAAATGGCAGATGTTTCCAGGCAGCCTGCCATGGATCTGGGATTAGGGCACATTCCTTTTCATCCCTATACTAAACTTCAGCACTTGCCCATCTGATATGTTAATTCTCTCATTCTTTGATTGTGACATTTAATTCACATGAGAATTCTAAAGTCTGGGCTTAAATTAAGGAGTGTCTCTTATCATTATTAAGTCAATGTTTAGTATTGTTCTCCAGACTTAACATTTTATTGATAACCCTCTACAGTCTAGGAACATCCAACCAGAGTCCAGAGGGTCTTGGTCTGTATTGTTGTCTGTGTCTTGCTGCCAGTCTGTGAATACATCCTAACCCATATCTCCACTCCTGATAAGCAACAAGAAAGACATTTGTGGATCCTGAGCTTCCCAGAACCCACTAACCATCATAGAGGGTTCAAAACAGAGTGTTGGATGAAGGTTTCTGGTTGCTGCTGCTCAGAAACTAAAGACCTGAGAGAGTTTTGGGGTTCCTCGTCTGGCCAGCCCAGCCAGTTGCTGGCACTGAAGGAAGCCAGGTAGCTGCTTTAGCAACTTGTCCAGAAGTTCCTCATGACCCAAGAAATAGCATTAAAGGCCTCTGTTCTTCACCCATCTCTGCATCGTTTCTTGTCAGAAAATTCCCAGGGCTGAACTCCAGCCCTCATCCCACCTTCTTGCTGCTCCTGTTCTGACCCGACTTCTCTCAGAAGCATAAGCCCATCATTCTTTCTCTCTCACAAGCCACCTACTTGTGAAGTGAAAAATAAGAAGAGCAGAAAACTAATGCCAGAAACTCCAAAACCTAAGGGAGGCTTTATTTAAGTAGAAAATAAATCTTGAATTAAAGGGACCCCAAGCCACATGGAGCAGGTATGGTGAGGGCAGGGGCTGGAGGTGTTGCCTCTCTGAGATCCTACCTCACAGGGGCCACTGTCTGAGTTGTCTACCAAATGCTGAACTTCACGCATCTCTGCATTCTCAAATCTCTCTATCTGGCTACATCCTGCAGCTGCTGGGCCTGCAGGCACTGTGTGTTTCCACACACAGGCAGTGCACAATTCTGTCTGCACATTGCTCACAAATGCATCGGGCCTTTGCATACTTTGTCCAGAGATTTCCACATGAGCAGGCCGATGGGGTACATACAAACACTGGGGATAAGGTCTTATAATCTCTCAAGCTTTCCATACTGACTGAGAGGCTTCACATCCCTCTCTGCACTGAACAATGAGATGCATGTGTACTTGATCAAACTGGACACTGTTCAATCCATATGTATGACATTTTGCTTGGTCTTAATTGTGTTGCTCAAGTATTCTAATTTTTGAAGTACATTTTAGGATAAGTTTTTGTAGAAGTTATGTGAACATTCACCATGACTTCGGATTTGTGGATTTCACTGCAGTAAGATGAATTGTTTGATGTTCTTTAGCTGTAAATGGTATCTTAAGATCATACAGATTCTGCTTCACACCATCTTCCTGAGGTCACAGCCTCATTATGCACAAGGCTTTACTGAAGACAGCTAGATTAGATGCCCTATATTCATTTCTCTGAGCTATTTTCATTCTGTTTCATTTTGTGTTTTTCATGTTCTCTTAACAAAGTCATATAATTTTGGTTTTTCCTTAATCTAGTTTGATAGCCTTGGATTTTTAACTTAAAAAAAAACACAAAAAACTATAGGGCTGGAGAGATGGTTCAGAGATTAAGAGCACTGGCTGTTCTTCCAAAGGTCCCGAGTTCAATTCCCAGCAACCACATGGTGCTTCACAACCATCTATAATGAGATCTGGTGCCCTCTTCTGGCCTGCAGGCACACATACAGGCAGAATAATGTATAAATAATAAATAAATAAATAAATATTTTAAACAGAATTTTATAGGTGAGTCTCTATTTATTCCTCTGTATTCCCTTTCATTTCATAGTATATCCCCAGTCACTCAAAAATTCAAGGCCTCTTTTATAAACACTATTGCTACATATTTGCACACACACATACTCATAACTTATTGGGCCCAGTTATTGCTACTTGCTTGTATATGTGTTTAGGGATAACCACATGAGACTGAGGTTACATAATCTATTGATGGGGGCAGGGCTTATTCTTGGAAAAATTAAGCAGCCACTGATTGTCAGCAGCTCTTCTTGTTGGGCTTTGTGCAGCGATTGGGACATCTGCTCTTGCATAAAGTCAAACACACACTGAAGAACTTGAAGGGCCCCACTGAAGAGAGATGCCAAGGGCTGTATCCTCATGCTTGGCAACTGAACACTGGCTTCACTCGGCTGACTCACCATGCCTTAATCAGCACACTTCTTTCATCCTTTCCATCCACATCGCTTCAAAGAGAGACATCTTCCTCTGACTTTCCTCTAAGTTATTCCTCTCAGCTCACTGCAGAGCAGGAGACATTGGCTCATCCCTCACTTTTCATTTGATGTTCAAAGTTACTGGGACAGTATGGTTTCCTTTTTTTCATCTCTAAAGCACTGATCCCAAAGTTCCTGTGACGTTATATCTGATACACTCTTCTGTGCTCATTTGCAGAATCATAACCAGCCTCAAAGTCTCCACACTACTTTTGTGCACAGCAGAATAAATGCTAATGCCAACCTAGCATCGTGAGTTGGATTGATCTGGATCTTTGTGGTCTCCCACATAGCATTTCCATGTGTTGGGTTTGGTCCCCAGTCTTGGTGCTATCGTGAACTGATGGAACCTTCAGGAGGATGAGCCAAGTAAGAAAACAAGTCATTGGGCACTTGTCTTCCATCCTCCCATCAAGTGCCATGAGGTAGCTTCCTCCACATGCCTGCTACCTTGCCCATGATCCGTGTGCTTTCACCATTCTGAAAGAAAGGGCCCAGGGACCTTGACAAAAGCCTCTGAAATAGTGAGCCAAAGAGAATCTTTCCCACTTGCGAATTGATATGTTAGTACTTTGTCACGATGACACCATTTACATTTAAGTGATTTCTCAAATAATCTTTCTATCTCATCCCATGTTTTTGACCTGTGAAAAGCAGCACCAAGTTCGTGGGCAAGTATACATAAACCAGAAAGCACATTAGAATCTCTGTAGGTGCCACCAGGAATGGATGTTGTATGTTCGTGAATGTATCTGTGTGTCTCTCTCTCTGTGTGAATGCCTGTGCTCCACATTCATCTTGTGCTTCAATCTAGGTGTTTTCTATTGAACAAAATTCTAGATAAGTAATCCCTCACTGTGTATTAATTTTACTGTTAGACACATAGTATGGAAGGATGTTTGCATAAACTATAATTTTCAGTTCTATGTATATTTCAGCTTTTGTACATTTCATTTCTCTGAAATCCATTTTTTGGATGTCTTATTTATGGTTGTTTTAAAAGGCTTTATCTTCTGGAAGCTAGCAGCTCAATCCTCTCTGGATGGTTATCTATAGTTGAATGTTCTTGTTTTAAAATCAGTTTGTCCTCTTTCTGTGAGGCTGTGTGTATGTGTGTATGCATGTACACGTGTGTGTGTGTGAATGCCCCATATTGATTACATATTTCAAACTTCCATTGCCTTCAGACCACTTGCATCTCTCCAAAGGGAATTCTACCATTTTCCTGACTGCTGGAGGAGTCTTGTCAGACCACCTCACTTGGCTGAGCTATGGTGGCTGCAGGCAGATGAAATGTACACCTCTGCTCTTCCTTTATCCCCATGGTCAGTTTCATCAGGGTCTCAGGTTTAAACCCACACAGTAACTCAGTGACCATCATGGAAGAGTCAGAGGAAAGGATGTAATTGCTGGAGTCCTATGAGATGCTACCTTCTGGACACTGTACTCACAACCTCACACTGGCTCTGTTTATTTCCACAGAACCTGCACAAAATCAAGCCAGCACAGAGAGGGGAGGAGCTCACAAGATCTCACACCTAGCTGAAATCAGGAGGGGGATGAATTGATGTGGTACCCCTAGAGAGTTGGAGAGAGGAAAAAGAAGAGAGGGTATAAACAGAATACATTATACACATGTGTAAACACATAAAGAGTAAATAAAACAATTCAATCATATTTTTGGTCACTCCCATATCTTTTAAAGGCCATTTCCTTGTTATTGATCTGAAATCCAATTTTTATTTCTCCAGAACTGATGGCTGTGGAAACATCTGAACACGTGGTGCATCTTAGAAGATATCTCTGCTGAACCTTCCTTCGGCTGCATATGCATAGATGGAATATTGAACTATTGAGGTGAAAGTGGATGTATCACCTTCAGCTTTGGTAACTTCCCAGCCTTGGCAACTCTGTATTCAAAATGTTTTCTATGTTCCCGGGCACATTCTGCTCTTTGAAGGCCAGTGTATTCTGCTTGGCCTTGGGCCTTGGGCCCTGTGGCAGATAATGTCTACACTGATTTCTAGGAACACTGATTCCTACACTGTCCTTTAGTATTCCTCTCACCACATCTAAAACACATGCTTCTACTCTGTGTTGTGGTCACATCATATAGTGGAGAAGGAATTTCACTCTACGAATAAGCATATACAGTTAATTCCATTTGTCACTGTGGTGGCCTATGTGATACCCAGACAACTGGTTGGACATTATACCTGGTGTGTTTGTGAGGGAGTCTGTGGAAGAGATGGAGTGAAAGCCCCTCACTTCAATGGGGTTGTCACTGTTAAAACTGTAGGAGGCCCAAAGAAAATGAAAATGAAGAATGTAGTGATCCCACCTTTTCTGAAAGAGAATGCTCATCAGAGACAAACTTGTCTGCTGGCCTTCTGGGTCTGGGTCTTCAGGCACACCTGGGACTTCACTGAGGTTTCTCAGGCCTCTGGTCTTTGACTGGTGTCACATGGCCAGCTTGCCTTGGTCTTCAGTTTATACAAAGCAGCTATGGAAACTCCTAGCATCCAGCAGATCACTCATAGCACATTGCTAGATCACCCATAACACATTGCTTTCATTGACTTATCTATCATCTCTCTCTCTCTCTCTTTACCTATCTACCTATCTTTATCTGTCTATCTGTCATCAATCTGTCATCTATGTTACCTGTCAATCTATCATTTATTTACATCTATTGATCTATCAATCTATCTATCTATCTGTCACCTGTTTCCTGTCAATCTATCATTTATTTACATCTATCGATCTATCGATCTATCAATCTATCTATCTATCTATCTGTCACCTGTTTCCTATTAATCTATCATTTATTTATACATCCCTATTATCTATCTATTCTTCATCAATCTGTCATCTATGTAACCTGTCAATCTATCATTTATTTACATCTGTCTATCTAACAAAGACTTTACAGAATGATGGTGTCCAAAGGGAGAGGAACAGGCATCACAGCTCACCTGTGTGTTCATCTTTTTAGCATACTGGTATATGTCTTTGCTTAAGGTGTTATTTTATCTCCTTCTTTTGTTTGTTTTTTGTTTTATTTGTCTTCATTTTGGGTACTTGGTGTCTCTGTGCAGCCCTGGCTATCATGGAACTCACTCTGTAGACCAAAGTGACCTCAAACTCAGAGACCCTCCTGAGTGCTGGGATTAAATGAATATGCCACACTGTCTAGATAACATGATATTTTTCTCACAGTTTTATGCTTTCTCTTTCCCTTTTTCTTTCTTCTTTCCTTTGTTCCTTCTTTTATTTTACTTCCCAAAAAAATTCTTGCTTTTAAACCAATCGTTGGTTAAGAGTTCAGTTAATACATGTTGCTTCTATGATAGCCAAGAAAGTAGGCAGTGTATGAATGTGCTATCACCTGGATTTAAAATGAATTTTTATGTTTCTGGGTCTAACATAGGGAGAATAATTTTATTTATAGTTAACAGATGTATATTTATTCTTGTAAGTAAGAAATACAAAAATTATAAAATACTCAAAAAAAAGTCTACCTAATAAATTTTATTTATTGTTCTAGACTGTTTATGAGGATCTCAGAGGAGTGTGCCATTACTGTGACTGGAAGACTCAATATTATGAAACAAACATGAATTTCAAAGGCAAAAAACTCTGCTAATTTTAAAGAGCAAGCAAATCACTAGATTTGCTAATTTTAAGTGGAAAAAGTAAGACTACATGTACAATTATGGTACAGGCAAGGGAAACAGAAGAAAGACCCAAAGTGATTATGATTGATGATGAAGATAAAAGTGATACAATGAAGGTGAAGTGATGATGATGAAGATGAAGGTGACAATGATGAAAGTGATGATGAAGATGAAAGTACTGCTGTCAGGGAGCAAAAAATGCACCAGGGTTATAGAGATGATGTAAATACAGTGCTCACATAGTCTCAAAAATTAAAATGGTAAGAACAAAACTAAAAGGTATATAAGTTAATTGTAATGTTTGGTGTATCTGTGAAATAGAATCAAATCACAGCAAATGATTGCTCTCCCTAAGTTAATGTTGAACAAACAGGCAAAAAAAGAAAGAAAAACAAAACAACAACAACCAAAACTACCAACCAAGCAAACAGACAAACATTGCAAAGTATTAGAGAACAGCCTCATGAATGAAAGAACTGGACAGTAGCCACCCTAGATTCTGCTGTTGGTCGCAGAGTGGTGTTGTTGCAGGGACTAGGATCTCAGGTGTCCGGAGTTGTCCTGCTTCATTTGGAAGGCTACTGAAATGTACCTTTCTGTTCTGTACATGTGGTGTGTGTGTGTGTGCATGTATGTGTGTGCATATCTGTGTGCACATGTGTGTATGTGTATATATGTATATGTGAACTTGTGTATATGTGTGTGTACATGTGTGTATGTATACATGTATGCAAGTATATATGTGTATGTGTGTGTGTATTATGGAGTCTGTACCACAAACATTTATAAAGTGGCAAGAAGAGATAGCTCAATTAGTAGGTTGCTTGCCTAGGATGCAAGAAGCCTTGGGTTCAGTTCCCCAGTGTCCTCATTTCCAGAGCCTAGTGACACTTTCCAGAGCCTAGTGACACAGCTACTGTCAACACTGACAAACAAGATTGAGCCCTTCCAGTGTGCACATCGTCTCTCAGGCAGGGTCACTTTTTCATTGCTTACTCTACAGCATGACTGACAGAACCTCCATATACATCATCTTGTTCCACCACCTGGTTCAAAGCTTGCAGAGGAAGCACACTAGGGTAGAAGTGGGTGAGGGGTTGCTGTTGTAGCGGTGTGGCTCAGAAGGACTCAACCAAAAGACAGTGATGGATGGCATCAGAAAATTCTTACTGCATTTTCTTCTCTTAAAATAGGAGTGGATTTTGTTAGAAAGCATCTGCGTTAAAGGGGCAGAATGAAGCTTGTTGCACCTTCCATCCCAGGCTTTGTGGATGCTCCATGAGATGGCCCCTGTTCTGTCCTGGTTGGAAATGGCACTTCCCTATCACAAGAGCTTTGATCAAATCATATGTTTGAGTAATAAAAGGAAATGTCATCCCTTACATCGAATGAGGTAGCTACCTCCGGGAGCCTTGGTGATTAAAAAAGTGATGATGTAGACCTGAGAGTCTCCTTTGAAGGACAGAGCAAATGGCAGAAAGCCCTTTGAACTTCAACTGCACAATAGAAAGTGTGAACCAAAGCCCATGTGCATGTTCCCAGAAGAGAAGGCACGGAGAGAGGTGTGTGGCCCGGTGATGTTCACATCCACCATGAACACCTGTTATGTGATGCCTCCTTGCTACGTCTGTCTTGAACTGGCAAGGCACAGAAAGGGAACTAGAGACCTGAGGTTACTTAATGACATCCTGTCTTGCAGTGCTGCTGCTCCGTGTCTTTGGCATATCTTGATCTTAAAAGCACATAGATGACATTGCTGAGATGACCTGTCAGTGGACAGTGTCTCAGGAACGTTTGCTAATGCTTTCATCCAGGCTGAGAATCACGATGGAAGTCTGTTGGGGCCCACGGGTGGCTGCTCAGATGAGGAGGAATTAACCTTTGGAGGTTGTACCTGTATGGCAGTTGTACATGGCTATCCCCAGGGTGGCTATGGGGACGAACCATGAGGAATCAACAGTGTAAAGCAGCTCTTGTCGCTATTCCTAGAGAGCCCATAGCCTTTCAGGAGTGCAGGGAGACTATAGTTTACCAGGAGCACAGACAGGTTATAGCCCACCAGAGCAACAGAGACCATATCTTACCAGAAGTACAGTGACACCTTACTCTTTAGGAGTGCATAGAGATCATAGCCTATCAAGAGGCATAGCCCATCAGTAATGCAGACAGACTGTAGCCTTTGGCTCTCCAAAAAATTCATACAACAGCCCCCTTCCAGACAATGGCTAAGTCAGTCCCTTTCTGGAGTCTCTATGGCTGATGGTGAATTGGTTTCTGGGTTGAAACTTAATAATGCTAAAACTCTGACTAGAGAGTATTAAGGGGCTAGAATGAGAAATTCTGTGACGTAAGGAAACAGTGAATATTCCTAATGAAAAGCCTCTAATCAATTTCCCCCAACTTCAACAGCAGAGACAGTACTATGAAAAGCGTTTTGATCACATCTTTTCCCCCAGCCTTGCTTTTCACCTAAAACATTTCTGCAGTACTGCTGCTCGTGTGTATCCACCCCCAGAGTTAGCTGGACATCTGCAGCAATGCCAGATCTCAGAACACTGCTGCAGGGCAGACTTCAGCCTGGACGATGTCTGCTTCTAGGCTCAGGGAGTGTGTGTATCTTTCAGGTGTAAAGTCAAGTTCAACTGCAGCTTCAACTCATTTTGTTTCTGGAAATATCTCCTCTTCAAGATGGTAAGTTATCTCCAATCCTGGACCTCATAAAACAGCTGTGCCCATCAATACATAATTTCCTAGTTCTTTTGAGGAGAATGCCCTATGACCAACTATTTTCAACATTTATGTGTAAAGTCATATTTCCTGTAACAATACATCTTGGGTAGGCTTTGCTCCTAAGTACCTAGTAGCATGCTTATATGTTCCGTCATAATATATTGAGTTCTAACTTTGTTTTTGTGATTTGTTTATAATCAAAATAATGATGTCAAATGCCTCTGTCCAGGACAGGGATGGTGTAATGCAGGACTCATATGCTTCAGAACCCTAGATGAACCAGGCTGTGGAGTCCTGCCTTTGAAATATGATTTAAAACAGAATTCATAGTGCCGCAGAATTACATAAAACTGTGTGAAATTGTGCAGATAATCATTTAAATCTCCCTACATGAAAAGATAATTGCTCTAGAAATTAACTGTACCTGGGGTTCATTCATTTGGTCATGGCTAGTTTCTTATGTAGCGCTGATTTGATATTAGAGCTAATTAAGATCAGGTCAGAGTTGCTGAAGGTCAGACATTAATGTGTGGGATCATTGAAATGATAATTATAAACAGATTAGGAAGCCACGGTCCTTTATAAGGGGTTATTAGGTAATTACTGTGAGCACGAACAGCTTACTGTAATAATGGATTATCGACTCCTCGCGGCACTCTTGGGGTGAGGGTGGATTGCTTCCTCAAGGACTAAGGAACCGAGTTGTCCAAGCCTAGAGATCAGTAAATAAAGCAGAATCTTGGAATGGTGGCCACTATTTTCTGGAAGGGTTTTTATTTTGGATGAGGCCTTTTGTGGCTAGTGTGCCTTTGTTTACCTGAATGTCAAGAAGGCAGGTGCAGAGAGGGTAGAGGATGAGAGATCCCATTCCCTATTGTTAGACTGACACACAGTGGGGCATGAAAGGCCTCCCTGGGTTGGTCTAGGTTTTGAGTGTAGGAAGACCATGGCCAACTTCCCAAGCTGCAGGCATCTCACTGAGCCTGCTCTGTCCACAGTCTGGGTTGGACCTTACTCAGCTTGCTTTCTCCAGGCATACTTTAACAATCACATGAACTGAAATGCTGGCAAGACTAATAAAGGTTGGCACCCAAGACTGGGGCCAAGAATTTATTCTCAAACCAGAACTTGGTGATAGGCAGGTGTTCACCTCTGTCAGCCCACAAAAGTAAACTTTAAGGAGAAATGAGTTCATGAACATAAAATAATAAAATAAAATAAAATAAAATAAAATAAAATAAAATAAAATAAAAGGCCAGAAGGTGCAATTTACTGCTCTGCGTTGAGCAAGTCAGAATCTGGCAGCCTCTTCTCGCCATGAAATCCAGTCCCTGCCTCCAGGTCTCTTTAAGAGTTTGTCCTTGCAGTGCGGCCCTGCCACTGATGACTCAGGAGAGCATTCTGGAGCCAGAGTGTCCAGGTCTGTTCCTTGTAACGCAGCCTCTTTAAATCTTTGCTCCAGAGCTGATCTTCTGTGGAACATGTTAGATTTGAGGTAGGGTTGGTGAAAGTGTGCTCATGATGAGGAAGGTTTGGCCACCAGTATCTGAGTCATTGGCCATATGGCCTCAGGTATCATTGCTACCCCGGGGCTGCCTTTGTGATGGTCTCAGAGTGTCTGAGTGTCTTCTCTGAGTCCATCCTTGGCCCGGAGTTGAGTTTCACTGGTCTTTAGCCATCTTGAGAGGACTTTGGCCTCAGCCTAATTTTAGTGCTAACAAAGCGTACCTGCCTTTCAGCATCATGTGTGTGTTGTTTGTGTATGTGAACTATGTATATGATATATGTGTATGCATATGTAAATGTATATGATGTATATGTGTATGTATATGTAAATGCATATGATGTATGTGATTATAAGTGTATGATATGTATATGTATATATGGGATATTATATATGTGTATATGTATATGCTGAAATATATATGTATATGCAAACACCCACATATACATACAGTAAGTATTTATTTCTTTAAAAAAAAAACAGTTAGAACCTAAACATGAAATGTTAGGATGATGTGGAGAGCCTCTCCTCAATCTCTCAGTACTTTCAGCTCAGGGACTCAGGACCACCCACTAAGAGACACTTCTGACAATGCTTTTGCAACCCAGTCCAGATGCTTGTCAGTCAATCTTAGCCGCAGTGCATCTCATGTTTGCTTTTAGTAACGTCTCAGACTCTCGCATTTCTATTTCCTGCAAGAGCCTACTCAGTATCCTTAGCCATCAGAGGCAGATGAAGAGGGTGGTAGACAAGAGTGTGTGTGAAGGCACAAGGGGTTGGCACTAGTTCACTTGCCTGGTCTGTGTCTTGGTTGATAAGAGTGTGTATGTGCAGAAGATCATGTGACGTCTCCATCACATGTTTTGAGAGATCTAGATCTCATGGGAGCTAAGGAAAACCTTTCCCTCAAGGTTCCTACCAGGTGAATCGCCTCCTCCCTGGTGACGGGGGCTCCTATGGTGGCTCAGCTGGGATGCCTCCTCCCTGTGATGGGAGCTCCTATGGAGGTTCTGTCTACCATACGTGAGTTGAAATGGGTTCTCTGACAACATCCCTGACCTTGTGCACTTTGCTAGGAGCTTCTGTATGATCAAGGCTTCAGGAAGGTGACTGAGAGGAACGTACAGTCTGTGTCCAGCAGGAAAAGCAGTCCCAGTCCCGACAGTTCTGGCAGGAAAGGAAGCCATGCAGTCAATATGTGACAGTGCTAGAGGACGCAGTGATTTTGAGCAAGGAATGCTAAAATATGAGGTTCCAAGTGGCACTTGGACCCTGTTTCACAGCAGCACAACTGACTTCCTGCTTGAGATGAGGTGATCCTGGTGAGAGAAGGGACAGGGTCATGGGACTCAGGATTCACCTTGTCTTTCAAAATGTATGAATATGGATGCTGACTCTATGAGTCCTTGCAGCTCCGGGGCCCTAAATCTTGAGACTCTGGGGACGTAGGGACATAGAGTCATGTGACCTTGGAGATTAAGCAGTGTTCTAGGGGGCCCTGAGATTAGGTATGTTCCAAACACTGGCTATGGCTGAGGACCACAAGTTCCTAGCACTATCCTCTACTCTTACCAGGAGGAGAAACTGGATGGTTAAAGCCTGGAATGTGCCTTCTCCATTGAACATAATGGAGGAGGCCAAAGAGGAAGAGAGGTCTACTCAGTAGGAAGTGGTGGATAGAGGCCACAGTCCCAAGTGGAGCATGTTCTAAGACCTGGAACCTGAACTGAAGCTATCAGCTCCCTGCCATCCCTTTCATGACTTGTAAAACTCTACTGTGGCAGATTTTACTTGAGTTTTCATTTTGTTTTTGTAAAGGTGTTTTTTTTTTTGTTTTTTTTTTTGTGTTTTTTTTTTTTTTTTTTTCAGAGAAGGTGCTAATGAATGGCCAGGGTAAGAGTGACTGGTCTATATATTGAGGGATTGGTATGCCTGCCCATATCTTCCTGGCTTCAGGGTAAGCAAGGTCTGATGGTTCACTGAACATAGCTATATTAATAAGGAAATAAGGCTTGGGGGATCCTGTTTTGGAAGTCATTTGATGGCCTACTCCTGTCTGAGAGACAAGGGTCCTTGTCCAAATCTCATGACCTCTGTGGTACAGAGCATATTCATGGCACATGTTTCTGTAGATAAGATCCTGGATAATTGTCCTGAAGTCAGGAAGAATCTATACTACATGCAGAGAGAGGATCTTCTGGTGTGGGGAATCTCAGAAGGGAAGTTTTCAACATGGATGGTGGCTGTAGCACCAGAGGCATGAAAACATCTGCCAGAGGTGTCTTTTTACATTTTTTTTTAATTTTTTAATATTAGTTACAGTTTATTAACTTTGTATCCCAGCTGTATCCTGCTCCCTCATTTCCTCCCAATCCCATCCTCTCTCCCTCATCCAGAGGTGTCTTTGTACTAATTATTTCTCCTCAAAAGACGCAAATTGAACCAGTTGCTCCCAACCTGTGCTTTTCTGTCTCACAGAGTGTTGTGACATATCGTTCACATGCAAATGAAAATAAATGAGGATTTTACAATAACATTAATAAGAAATGAAAATAAAAAGGCTCATTAGTCAAAATGTGGATGGCAGAAAGTGTCATAATAAAAGATGGATGAGGCAAAAACATACTGAGAGGGTCTATCTCCCAATACCAGTAGTATATCATCTGCTTGGGTAGTTTACGGGACACAGAGCGGTTCAGATATTTTGAACTACCAGTCATTGTCTCTGGGTGTCTTTCCTGAAACTCAAGTTAACACACAGGTGGAATCTTTTTCTCTCAGTATTCACCTCTAGATCTGAGTGTTTTACCCCAAATGGAGAATGTTCCATGATTACAGTTACATCCTAATCACAATGCCCATCAGTTTGTTTGTGGGACCAAGTGGTGCTTTATGACCTTTGTGGCTATTAAAGATGCTTCATTTCTTTGGTGGCCTAAGAAGATAGGAGAACAGCTCAGGGCACAGGCTCCTAGTCTGTCTGTCAGTCTGATCGGCAGCATAGCAGGTCGTTGGGATGTCTGCTGTCTCTGGGGTGATGAAGCCACACTTTTCTCTCTCAGTCTCTAAGGCAGGCTTATCAGCTTGACTGGAATGGATCCTTCTTTGTCCTTGAGCTCACAAGCTTCTATGTCCAGCCTCGAGTTTCCTCTTTCCTATGAGGCAACTAACCCCACAGAGTAAGCCACCAAGTCAGATGTGTTCTGCTTGTCTGCATTAAGACAGTGCAGTCCTATCCCCCCTTTAAGTGAGATGTAAGCATCCTTCCTCAGGCCCTCCTTGTTACTTGTTTTCTTTGAGTCTGTGTATTAAAGACAGGGAACAAGGTAGGAGAGGTAGCACAGAGAGAAATGAGGATGGAGATCAGACCTGTGGAGAAAGAGGGTAGGGCAGGAAGACAGAGAGCCAGTAGAGAGAAGAGAAACCATGGGTGGACATCTCTGTGACGAGCTGGAGAACTAAAACAGGGTAAACTTCTGGGAGAATATGGGGATGACTCTAGTTGAGACTTTTACCAGCAGCAGTCATGGAGACTGAAGAAGACACCCTCTAACTAGACAAGACTCCTAGTGGAGGGAAGGGAACATCAACCCACCTACAAAAACTTCAAACCAAAATTTACCCTTTCTCCAATATGTGAAGGGATAAAGATAGAGCAGAGATTGAGGAAATGTCCAACCAATGTCCTGAGACCAACATGAGACCCACCCCATAGGAGAGAGCCAACCCCTGACACTATTAACAGGATTCTGCTATGTTTGCGAACAGGAGCCTGACATAGCTGTCCTCTAAGAGGCTGTACCCAGTGGATTGAAACAGATGCTGAGACTCATAGCCAAACATTGGGCAAAGTGTGGGGAGTCTTGTGGAAGAATGGGGGAAGGATAAAAAGACTTGGACATGAAAGGAGCTCCACAAGAAGACCAACAGAGCTAGCTAACCAAGGCCCAGAGGGGCTTGCGGAGACTGCAGCACTAACCATGCATGGGCTGGACCTAGACCAGCCACACAGATGTAGCAGATGAGCAGCTCAGGCTTCATATGGGTTCCCGAATAAGGGGAGAGGGGCTGTCTCAAAGACTCTGTTGCCTGCTTTTTGACCACTCCTCTCTGCTGGGGCTGCCTTGACAAGCAGCAGGAAAGAGGACATGCTCAGTCCTGATGAGACTTGTTAAGCTGGGGTTGGTTAGTAGGGAAGGGAGCTGAGCTCTCATTTTCTGAGGAATAGGGGAAAAGGGGATGAGAGAAGAGGGAGGAAGGGAAGGAACAGGGGAAGAAGAAAGGAGAGACTACATTTGGGCTATTAAGTGAATTAATTAATCAAGTAATTAAACGTGTTGCTGAAATGCTGAAATGTCAGTCTAATTCAGCGTTAGCTGCATAGTCAGGCCACAGTGTGACCTGGGTTTGGAGAGTTAATAATTTGACCATTTGTTCCTCATTGGAATCTGTGTTTCACAGGACAGCTCTGATCCAGGAGCTGCCTTGATGCTATGAGACCTCTTCTGCATTTGCAACCTCTACACAGCATGTGAGCACTTTGGTCAGAGTTAGACTTTGGCAGGTAAATTAAAGAATACAACTCCATGGCAGGAGGGGGACCTAGAATGGTGGGAATCCTCTGGCTTTCACGTCCTCTTCTTCCGACCTTGGCATCAGTGAGGCAAATAACACTCCCCTTTGTGTTATGCTAGTGTCTGACTGGTTACCTAGGACCACTAAACTAGCCTAACTCACAGTTTGTCCCTGTGTGATCTTGTACAAATATTCTCTGAATTGAGGTTCATTTTTGTTTGTTTGTTTTGTTTGTTTGTTTGTTTGAGTCAAGGTTCTTAAACATGATGCTAAATGGTGGGGTGCAGGAGGAAAAGCTTGATGGCGAAAAACTGCACGGAAAGAGAGTGATGGCTGTGCACATATCACCTCAGGCTTGGTAGTCCAAGAATACCTCACAAAGAATCTTAATCCCGAGACTGAACTCTTAGACCTAAGTGCAGAATGCAGGAGAGAACGCTTCATGCCATTGTAATCACTCCTGTCTTCAGAGACTTTGAAAGCTAAAGGGCAGCTTTAGGAGACAGGACTATGCCTTTGACAATGCTACAGAGAAAGGGACACCGTGCTGTGAAGCCTTAAGTGTCCCAGCACTCATGCTAGCCTTTACTGTGATGCTCAAATCTGTCTGTAATTTCATTAATCCAAGGTCAAGTGGTTTACTTTGTAGCAGATGGGCTTCAGAGTCTGGCGAGTCTGACTGAAAATAAGGTGGGATTGGTACAGGACCCTAACACCCACCCCAAACAGGCCTTCGCATCCTTAAAAAAAATCACAGCAGCTCTTGAAAGACCATGGTAGTCCAGAAAAGTAAACCACATCTTTGTGCCAAAGTGGAGAGCACTGGTAGACTGACAGTTCTGCATATTGCTTTCAGACCCCGTTGCTACCTGTTCTATCAGTAAGTGAGCCCGGTTTCTTGAGCCCCAAGGAAACACTTTCAAGGAAACCTGGGATGTTCTGAAGCATCTTCTGAAATAGCTTCTACAAGAGTTTCTGGAATGGACCAATGTCACAAACTGAAGAAAAGCAAATTAACTATTCAAATCGTAGAGACTTAGTGAATGTTGATAGATGGCAGGAGGGGTGTTCAAACAAATCTAAAGAAGTATGAAAAATGTATGGACACTTAATACTTTATAAGCTAACCAAATTTTTTATTTAAAAAAAATGTTAATTGACAAGATGGCTCAACAGGTAAAGGCACTTGCCACAAAGCCTGAAAGCCAGGACATGCATGGTGTGATCTGAGTATCCCAGACTCAGAAAGACACACAGGGTTTATACTCATAAGTGAATATTAGGCATATAATACAGGAGGCACCTACTAAAATCTGTACACCTAAAGAAACTAATCAAGAAGGAGGACTCTGGTTAAAATGCTCAATCCCCTTTCAGAAAGGCAGAGGATGGACATCAGAAGAGGGAGAAAACAGGGAAAAGGACAGGAGCCTGCCACAGAGTGTCTCTGAAAGGCTCTACTCTGCAAGGTATCAAAGCAGATGCTGAGACTTATGGCCAACCTTTGGGCAGCGTGCAGGGAATCTTATGAAAGAAGTAGGAAATAGTAAGACCTGGAGAGGACAGGAGCTCCACAAGGACAGAACCAAAAATCTGGGCACATGTGTCTTTTCTGAGACTGATACTGCAAACAAGGACCATTCATGGAGATAACCTAGAACCCCTTCACAGATGTAGCCCATAGCAGTTCAGTTACCAAGTGGGTTCCATAGTAATGGGAACAGGGACTGTCTCTGACATGAACTGATTGGCCTGCTCTTTGATCACTTTCCCCCTGAGGTGGGGCCCAACCTTACCAGGCAACAGAGGAAGACAATGCAGCAGTCCTGATGAGACCTGATAGGCTAGAGTCAGATGAAAGGGAGGAAGAAGTCCCCTATCAGTGGAGAGGGAGAAAGGCATTAGTGGGGGAGGGGGAGGGACAGTGAGATTGGAGGGGAGGAGGAAGGGAGCTACAGGGTGGATACAAAGTGAATAAATTGTAATTAATAAAAATTAAAAATTTTAAAACACGTGCATCTCCCTTTTCTGGTGTTTCTGAGCAGGAAGTCTGTCATTGACTCCAGACAAATGACTCCAAAGGAGGCCTGGCTATTGCAGTGTTCCAGGATTTACTTTCAATTTTCATTTAGGACTATTTAAACCTTGTGGCTATAAGTCTCTATCATTGTTTTGAAAAAGGTGGCATATCAAATACATGAAGATTTAGCACAGCCACAGCTGACCTGGGATGGAGCTCTGTCAGCCCTGTGAGTGCTCGGAGCTTTCCTGTGAGATGAAGACTTCGCTGGTTCATAAGATCTGGCTGAGGTAACTTCACAAGTTGGGTTAGCCAAAGACTGATGGTGGCTTGGACTTAGTCCTGAAGTTGAAAATGTCTACACTATTGCCAGAATCGTACTTCTTTATTGTGGTTTTTATAATAAAAAATATATGAAGTAGCATAACTTGGAAGCCAAAAACCTTTGTTTTCAAACTTACAAATTTACTTCATTAATATTAACTGGAAGCCTGAGAAATCAGCCAACAAAAATCTAAAAAACTGATGTTGATGTCTCCAAAGGTAATATATTTTGATACTCTCCCCACCTCCTCCTTTATTTTTAAGTAGATAAAATGTCTAAGATACCAAATATAAAAAGAGATCAAATTGCCAAACATGAGACCTTGGGTTAAGCCAAGTCCACTGGCTCCCAAGACATGAAAAATTATAGGAGAAACAGGACCGGGGTATGCCCTGGTGACCATTGGCTATCTGTGTAATTTTGTTAAGAGAAGTTCTCTTTGTAAATCTCCCTTCTTCATTTCAAGAATCCACTGAGCTCTATTTCTGACTTCTAAAGTGAAACAGTATTCATGGTTGATAGGGGCCTCTCCCCTGGTCCCACGAGCTCTACTCTACTATGGTTGAATGAATGGGAGGAGCACATAGAATGCGGAGTACGTGACTAGTACATGACTGGATTACAATTTCACCTGGTGAAATGTTATTTACCCTGTAGTATTCAAAGCCCTGATTTGCTCAGGTGAGCTTGTCTGGGTTATGTGTGTCTAGTGGCTGTCAATAAGACCTGTACATGTTTTTTGTGTGTGTTTCTGTCTGGTTTAGCTGTATCTTGCCTGAGTCAGTCCAAAGAGAACAAGATGAGAGCCCTCTTCCCCAGGAGCTCCCGACTTCCCACTCATTCTGTATCAAGTTCTCAAATGGAGGGAGTAGTGAAGACTCTTTAGTGTAAAATCTTAGCTGACTGGTCTATAGCTGATTGATATGTTTTTGAACTGAACTTCTCATGGATTCCCTTCTCTTTCAAGGTAGCCTTGGCCCCAGGAAGCTAGTACTGTTTTGCTAAATGACTGTATGACAAATCAAGGAATTGACTATTTTTCCTGAGAAGTTTATTAACAAACAGATAAGTTTTGGGAGAAACTGAATTTGGGGCTTTTATTTCTCTAAATATCTGGTGGGTTTGCTTCTGATAGGAATTTCCTGAGGAACTGCTCAGTGGTGACATAGCTCGTGTGATATGTACAAAGGTAGTGTGGAGCTCCCTGACTGGATGTCTGAGCACAGCCAGCATGAAGATAGTGTTTAGGTCAGGAGAGACCAGATTGTATAGAAGAAAGACTCCAGGCTGTGGGTTTGTCTCTAACCGAGGTATGTGGGCATCATTGAGAATGAGGGTATCATTCTCTGCTGAATGGAGATCTTTGTGAACCCAAGCAAGAAAAGGCTCCAGTGCTTGCAAAGCTGACGATCAGAAGAAAAACATGTGATATGTGAAAATCAGGCCAGAACCGACAACAGTAGTACAAAAGCCTGGTGGTGTTTTGCTTTCTTCTGTAGCTACTTTTTCACATAGTTACTCCCCTTGAGTGTATGAACTGCTGTTTTTAGTGTGTGTGTGTGTGTGTATGTGTGTGTGTGTGTGTGTGTGTGTGTGTGTGTTTAAAATAACCCTTACTGTGCACATGTAAAAAAATATATACTCTGCTTCTCTGCTCTTGCATCTAATGAAAATAAGTGGTAGTAAATAGTAAACAAGTCCCTGATGCTAACTAAAAGATGCTGACTAAAAGAAAAGAGAGACTTTTATTATGGTATGAGAGAAGTTACTTCTGTTTAGTGTGCTATGTCTGTGTGTGAGAGAGATGGAGAGACACATACAGAGAGACAGAGACAGAGAGAGAAAGAGAGAGAGAGGTTTGGGTTTTTGGTATTTTCAGTTTTGAAAAACGTGATTGTTGTTCATGTGTGTCAGCCAGACAAGTACAAACTGGTTACAAAGCCTATTGAAATAATTGTTCTCGTTCAATATCAGATTCTGGACTATTTATTAATGTGAGAAGGTAAACACACATTCTGGCCAGCAAGAGCACCCTGATTCTGATGGTGGTCTTCCTGGCTGGTCCATTCCAGTCCATAGAAAATAAAGTGTGTTTTTCCCGGATGTGTGCAGGCTCCATGGTGATGATGATGATGATGATTCAATGTTGAATATGTAGTATGTGTTCAATAAATTTTTGCTAGGGTGATTGGGATGGCCTATCATGCTCACGGTCTCTTGTGGTGTACCGCAGTTCCGAATGCACCCTTGCTGAGTATATAGACCATATAGAAGGACAAGACTGTGCTTTTCTGTGTCTGGTGTGGATTTTCTTATACAATCTCCTTGGTCCAAGAGCCATTGGGTCAACGGCTTCTCTCCAGACAGCGCACTTGTGGCCTTTGCAGTTACCTACAAGGCATCTTTCCCCTGAGTTCCCTGATTTCTTTGTCCTCAACACCCCCATGCTTTTTCATCTGCCTGTCGAAATCTCCAATCTAGTTGACCCAGGCAGGAGCCAGAGACAGACCAAGAGCCCACGTGGGTGAATAGTATCTTCCTGACAGATGCATGGAGCCCATCCCTGCCCCCACCCATCAAGTCAATGGAGGATGCAAACCAGCATCCCACCCAAGCCCACCCAGGGCGGAAATGCACTGCCCTCAATGTTGAGAGGCCCTAGGGATGCCCTTACCGCGGGTGTCCATCACATGTGCTGATGGGCATGAATGGGGCAGAGGGGGAGTCCCTTGCTTGCCTGCACCTGTCAGCATAGCTGATGGGCAAGAAAAGGTGGGGGAGGCCCTCCTCCTATTCTGTCAATGAATCTGACAGACAAGTGTAAGTGGGTAAGGCCCCTGGCCTCTGCTAGTCAGATGGAGAGTGCTTGATTGGGGAGTGGATGGGGTTCCGCTTGCCTGGCAAAATGAGGGGTTGTAAGCACTGGAGGCCAGAGGCTCTACAAAGACTAGAATGAAAGAAAAGACTGGTGTGTGTGTGTGTGTATGTGTGTGTGTGTGTGTGTGTGTGTTTGAGAGAGAGAGAGAGAGAGAGAACCCGAGCCTTCCTGCAAATATGAAAGTGTGGCCCCATCCAGGTCACTAAGACATAGTACCTTATGTAGGGAGTGGGGCAGTGGCCAAAATGGTATGCTATGTAGGAGATTCACATGAAATACACTGTCAGAAATGAAGAGGAGAGGCTTCAAAGAGAAGGCAACTGGGCTGACCTTAGAATCTGTAAGAAATATTATTTGAAATACATGTTTCAATTTGAAAAGGAATGCACTATCAGAGTTCTTCATTTAGTGGTTTTGCTTGTCTATTCCTGTGCTTTGAATTTTGCTCCAGTAAGCCATGTTTACAGGAGGGTTTTGATGCGGGTCTTCTAGGAACACATCTTTGAAGGAAGCATTACACATGACCCACTTACTACTACTATATTAATGTATGGCTGATTCAAGAGCTTGCATGTTCTCTTGGAGGCTAGATGATTCTGCCAGCCACCTTGGCCATGCGCTCTCTGGAAAGAATCCAGTGAGGTAATAGGGCAGAATTGTTGGCTCCATATCAGCTCCACAGGACCTGTGAAAGATCATGCAAATGTCTGGTCATTCATTCGGCAAGCAAAACATATTTCTTTCATAGAAACACATTCTATGGCTTGTTGGAAGAAATTTACTCATTAAATGCAGCTGTATTTTGTCCATGAAATAAAGGAATGATTTCCCAGAAGCCTAGGGGTCAGGTGTTAACAAGTCAGGAACAGAGGGCAGTAAGCACTGGTTCCAATGTGGTCAGGTCATCATTGCTCTAAAGATTAATTCAGATGAAGGGCATATTGTTTAAATAAAGTATTTGTCTGTTTGTGTATATATTGCAAGCATGTGCACTCACTAGCATGTGCATCATTACAAGTGTGTGCGAGTTAGTGGGTATCTTGTATTGCCTGGTTCTCTCCTCCTTCCCCTTGGGGCCGGTGATTGAATGTGGGTCCTCAGGCTTGGTGGAGAGTAGCTTTGCTTTCCATCTTGCTGATCAAAGGAATATGTCTGAAGAAACATTGTGACTCTAAAGTTTCCTTGGTTATGGTCTTTTGGAATAGTTTTGATAAATAAAAAGGTCAATAAAACATGTAATATCAGAAGCACGTGCAAGACAAACTGTCCCAGAACTTTATGGCCCATTATTTCTTGTAAAAATGACATGGAAACTTCCGTAGACACTCATCTGGTCCTGACGGGGAAAGCAATCTCCCTGCATTCTAGAATACTTTAGCTATCCTCTCCTTACAAGTATCCATGGCGGAGATTCTGAAAGAAAGGGGACTTTCCAGTAGCTTGTGGCTTTCACTCTGCAGTGGCTCTTCCAAGCAGCAGAAGTTCTATTGGCATGCACCCAAGTGTCTTGGAGATGAGGCCACTGCTGGCCGCTCTTTGTTATCAACTGCAAAATTGACAGCAGGGGTAAACAAAACACATCACAACTGTATAGGGAAGGGAGCCTCTGAGAAACCCTGCTTCCTGAGTTGCCAGAAACTGACACCTCTGATTCCTCCTGGTGCAGCAAGCTCCCAATGACAGGCTTCAGGAGCCTTTCCATTTTCACTTCCAAATGAGTCTTTGCTTCCAAAAGGATCAAGACAGAAATAAAATTAAGAAGTAAGATACAGTATCATAGTCTGTCAGCAATTTTTCTCTTATGCTTAGGCCAGTCACTTTACCCTCAGAGTGACACACCCAGATGGCCCCAGACAGTATCCTAGACAGTAAGCAAGTATTCTATGGTATTTAAGGAAGAAAGTCTCCAATAGACACTAGAGAATTTTATGGCTTTGCATATGACAGAGAATGAACACTAGTTTAGCAGTTTTAAGATAATTAGCCCAAGACCAACCTGGCAGTCAAAGCCATAGCACACAAGGTGTGGGCCAGATAAGTGCCAGCCACTGTCTGTGTCACAATTTTCCACAAGTGGGTGACAGAAGTCATGGTGGCTTGTGGAAGCACTTCAGTGAGAGGCAGAGATGAGGAATTAAGCCTTCCCCCTGAAATGGTTTAATTTAACCAAGAGTGTTTAGCAACTTTGGGGCAGCATGAAACCAGAAGTTTCTTGCTTGTTCGCAAGCACTTTGAGCTTTGACATCAGGAAGGTTTGCTTATAGCATGAGAGTATGGCGAGATCTTTCAGTCCCCATGTATGAAGTCACAAGTTGACTGCATATGCAGTTTTAGTGGCTGTATGTCACCTTGAAGACAGCTAGCTAATACAAAAGAAAAATGGGATGAGATTTAAAATGGTGAATTTTGACTGCTGATAAATAAATATGCCCCCGGGATTCAATAATTCATCACTTTGAGTTATTTATCTCTCTCAAAAGGTTTCTGAAATCATTCTTTACTGTTTCACTTGATTAATTCTTTGATCTCCGTGACAAAGATCACTTCATCCATGGCCACTGTGCTGCACGGGCTGAGTTATTAAGGGAACTGAGGGGGACAAACAGGTGGATGCTAATCTGTTAAAACTATAAAGAGGCTGGGAGCAGGCTGAGAACAGGCTTGTGGGGCAATCTCAGGGAATAAGCTGAGGCAGGGGGAAAGTGGAGAGCAGGCTGGGAAAGCAGCAGGTTTGAAGAAATCATGTTTCTGAGAGTTACCTATGGTTACCAAACATTGTAGATTCCCAAAGCTTAAAGTACTTGATTTGCCAATTGGTTGCATAGCCTGTTCTCTCTGTTTCAAGGCCAGGTTGAATGAAAGGGGCCAGATGACACCCTGAGCCAGCTGCCTCTGCTACAACTTGAAGGCCCAATGATGGGGGTCAACAGCTTTCTCCAGTTGCTTTGGGGTGTTTGGGTGATGGAATAGTAGTGACAGCAAATGTATCTAATGATGCTCCCTACATGAACCTTGGTAATCACATATATTCCCAGTCAGTCACTTGAGGGGAGAAGGTGAACCTGTCACCACAGAACAAAAATGGGGGGGGGTGAGCAAGTATCGGAAACACCAAGCATGCCCCAAAAGGCAAGCACTGGCTGTATTCAACTCTGTAAGTCACCTAAACTGGTGAATCTCATGGATGCATATGATGAAGAGAGAGAAGAGGAAGCTGCAGAACAGATTACACAGCTTTGGCTCTGCAAGATGAGCGGATTCCGGAGGACCCTGCACATTGTTGTGCTGTAAACAACTCTGCTGTGCAGAGAGCTTACAGCAGCTTAGTGGAGAGAGAGTATATCCAGCTCACAGTTCCAGGTGAGATTTCATCATAACAGGGAAGTCAAGAAGGTGGAAACCTAAAATAGCTCAAAACATCACATCCACAATCAAGGTCAGAGAGGGAAACTATGGCCACTGCTACGCTCAGCTCACTTTCTCTACTCTTATTTAATCCAAGAGCCAAACCGAGGAAATGGGACTGCCCACTCTTAGACTGGCTTTTCCCATATCAACTACCATAATCCAGGCAACCTCCCAAAGACACAGCCACAGGCCTCCTTGATTTAGATAACCCCTTACTGACACCCTCATCATTGTTTATGGTTCTAGATTTTGTCAACTCCACAGTTGAAACTAGCCATCATATACACCATGACACTTTGGGGTTTTGTGTAACAGGTGATGAAAGGTCTGAATATAAATGCTTATCTGGTCTTCATCTTGATGCTCTTCAGACCTTCTGAATCACAGCTGTACACATGAAAGTGTTGGCGGGTGATCACACCAGCTTGGTATGAGCTACAGAGACAATTGTGAAAAATCAACACCCTTCTATTGGATGGTTACTTGCTGCTGCTGTGCCAAAATACCATGACCAAGGCAACTTGTAGAAGAAACAGCTTATTTGGCCTTACAGTTCTAGAGGCATAAGAATCCACCCTGGCTGGGAAGCGTGGCAGCAAGCGTCAGGCACTGGAGCCTAGCAAGAAGCTGAGAGCTCACATCCTCAACAAGCAGGAAACAGAGAGAAAACTGGAAGCTTTACTCTTAAAGCCTTGCTCCAGTGATATTCTTCCTCCAGAAAAACTCCACCGTCTAAACCTTCTCAAACAGCCACTAATGGGGACTAAATGCACAAAATGCTCAAAACTATGGGGATGGGAGAGAGTACCTTTCTCATTCAAACTACCACAGTCCCAAACCATGAACTAGCACTCTCCATCCTGTGTTTTTTCTGCAATGGGTCCAAAAGCTGGTCAAACTTGTGATGTCAAACTTGTGATGTTCCAACATAGGTTGGAACAGTGCTGAGCAGAAAGTCATTCTCAAGCTGTGGTTTCTGTGTGCTTATGTTTACCACCTCTTTTAACAGACTCCAAATCTGGAAGAGTGCCAAGGCCCCCATAATAACCATGGGCAGAAGAACCCATACTGGCTCAAATCTCTACCTTACAAAAGGTAGAGCAATGCACATCCCTTGAATTGATGGGAAGAAGGACTGTGAGGATGAGTGAGACATAGATGCTGCTTTCTGCTCCGCCCCTGTCTCCACTGTGTCGTTAGAAAACTCTCCCACGCAGGCTATAAATAGAAAGCTCAGCCTGTGTATGACATTTCCCCAGCCCAGGATTTACTGCCCTGTAAAGAAAGGGGGGTCCATAAGGATGCTGTAAAGGCTATCTGAACTAGGGGTGCTCAGGGGGCAGTTTCCCTGGTCTCCAAGCTCCTTGGGAGCCTTGATGCTCTAACATGCATGTGTGGTCACTCAGCATGGGCGGCATGCCAGGCTTCCTGGAATTATTAACCCACGAAATCCTTTGGCTATGGAATGCCTATTAATATCCCAGGGCAGAGCATGGAAACCTCTGCTTTACTTCATTAATTTGCTTACCAAACCCTTTCTCCATGGATGAGGATTTGACAAGCAGGGTCCTTATCCAGGTCTGAATTTATAGCAGATTCCAAATTGGTGAAGACAACTCAGTGACATTTTACCCTTGTGACATTTTCTTTCTCAGTCTGTGAAGCAACTAACAGGGCCAGGTACTGTCAGAATGCCCAAGGATCACCTGTTTTTGAAACACCTCAAAAACAAACAAACAAACAAACAAACAAAACATTGAGTTCCTTTACTTTAGGAAATTCTTTAAAGCTTAAAGCTTATTTGCTTTTCCTGATGTCAGCTTATTCTGATGACAAATAATAAAAATAGCCATGATGTTGCAGATTCAAATAAATAACAAAACAAGAACAACATCTAAATCCAATATAAAGCTTGTGTAAATGGCATTTGGTAAGAACTCCACACACTTAGAAACATGAGAAGAACAGGACCCACAGGCATCAGTGGGAAACTCCTCACAAGTCTCATTCCTCCAAACATCCTGCCCTTCATTTTTTTCTCAATGATTCAGGGAGATGTCAATCAGCAATGTGCCTGCGATGCTTGAGGAAGACAAAGCAGAACCTGAGAGATGAGGTAACCACTGCCTTTGTTTCCTACACTGATACTTAGAGATCGACTTAGACCCATGGGTTGGCCTCTGTCCCCTCCACAGGAACTCCTCATGGTCAAGACCCAACTTCTCTGACTGAGCTTTTTCAACACTCACTCCAGGGCTGTGACAACACTAAAGCTGGGTATGGACATTCTCAGGAGCAGCCATTCTTTTTCACAGTGTTCTTGAGTCAGACTTCATGCCACACTGATGGGCTGACAACAGCATTGCCAGAGACATACCCTGAATTCCTCCATGAAGACTTTAAGGACCAGGAGTGAAACAGGAAGCTTTTTGCAATTTCACAGAACATCAAAGGTTCCTGTAAATGGCCCCATACTATTCACTGGACACTGCAGATGTGTGACAACTATCTGGGGTCTGCGAAGGAAACAGGTGACTAAAGTGCTCCCAATCTACTCTTGCCTTGAAGGGACATATTTTTGTTTTCCAAGTGGTTGGGTTTCTGGAACTTTTTTATAGAGCTCTATAAGAAATTTCAATCCTCAACACTCTTCTTATGGTTTAACTAAGTTTTCTATATTACAAAGTATTTCAGTCTGAAAGTAGCACAGCCTCTTCTGACACCAGAATTACTGTTGATACCATCTCTGCGGCCCGCTATCATCAGTGCTAATCCAGCTTGCATGGGAACAATAATTACAAATATTTAATGTAGATAACCAACAGCTAACAACTTATTTACAGTAGAAATACCCTTTTCGTGTTTAAATACAATGCAAAACCAAATATGTTTTAAAGATTAATTTATTATTTCACATATATATGTGTATGCCTGAGTGTATGCGCACTGACTGAGAAGGCCAGAAAAAGGCATGAGATCTCCTGGAGGTAGAGTTATACAAGCTTGTGAGCTGCTGTTTAAGCACTGAAATCCAATTTGGGTCTTCTGCAAGAGCAGTTTATGCTATCAACTAAGTTATCCTTCTAGCCACACAAAAATGACTTTTATTAACCTTCGTTTGAGTTCCAGGAAAAAAAATTTTTTCAAGAAATTAACTTTTATTAAAAGAATATCTGCTTATGCATAAGGCTTTTGCAGCTCTTCTAACAGGTAAGACTGGCAGTTCATTGGAGATGAGGAAACTGAGGCTCAGGAGGTGAACAAGGACAGAGCATAAGGCCAGGATTGCCAGGCGGGCTTCCTGGCATGCCACATGTACCCCACCCACCTACCCCGAGCTCTCAGGGAGATGTGCAGACCTGCAGGACCAGCATAGCTACAGCTTGACAGCACAGCCAATACTCAGAATCCATTTTACCAACCGAGGTGGGAAGTTCTCCGCTAGTCCTGCATGACTGGTTCCCACAGAGCAGGAAAGATGAGAAGCTCAGCTGTGCCGCTGTGTCTTCCCCTGCCGACTACCCACGAGGGCAGCAGGATGGAACCTCTGGAAAAGGCTTTGGGTGTGGCTGGCCCTCTGCCCCCACGGCTTCTGCAATTGTAGACTCAATCATTGCAGATCAAATACATGTAAGTCCCACTATTGATGGTTCACTTGTACCGTACCAGTCCCTCACTAATGACGCATAAAAAACATTTCCACCGTCTTCAACATGCTAAAAATACAACTTGGAGTATACAGAAGGATTCCAGAGGTGATATGAGAATGCTACACATTCTGTCTGAGGCCCAGAGTAGTCATGAATGTGGGTCTTATGGAGGGGAGACCAGAAGCAGTCTCCATGGGTACCTGGAGATGACTCAGTCATCTGTGAGATCCACACCAGTTCACTTAGGCTATCAATCAACACATAGCACATAGATTCTTCATGTGGCCCTTGCCCTGAACAGCTGCCTATGACACATTGCATCCCATAGCACGTGAGGCCATTGGGCTACCTTCCATGTGAAGTCCCGTCTCTGGATATCCCTACAGATGGCAGGTAAGTGGGTTCCACTCACCACCTGAACCTTCATCCCTAACATTTGACAGTGCCTGCTAGATCAACCAACATCTTTTTAAAAAACTTTTTATTGATTCTTTGTCAGTTTCCCATCATGCACCCCAGTCCCACTCACCTTCCTATCCACTCATGTCCACCTTCTTCCCTTGCAACTGGTCCAAAGAAAATAAAAAACACAAACACAAACAAAGCAAAGCATAGAAAACATCACTTTGTGGGAGCTGTAGTGTGTCCCACAGATTATCCCTTTGTTCACACATCTTCACTTGCAAATGTTCACTGCAGTGAGTCATTGGTCTAGTTCAAGGTCTCTGGCTTCTGACACACCATCTATACTGGTTCCTCACAGGGACTCCTCCCAGTTATTCTGTTATTGCACGGGGGTCCTGCAGCTTTTGGATCAGTAGAATCTGCCTTGTCACACACCCCAACAGTTCACAGGTGATGCAGATTTGGGGTGGGCTGACTCAAAGCCCTGGATCTAGGCCTCGGTGGTAGGTAGACAAACCCAACATCTTTTCTGATACAGTTCAACTGGTTCATTTGACATAAAAACAGATAATCACTATTTCAGTGTAAAATGCAAGTGGAATGATAATTTTTGAAAGGTAATGGATCTGTTTTGAATTTTTTTTTCTCCTGCCAGTGTAATACACACCATAGGCTCACCCAGGAGATTTGCAGTGTCTTCTTAATAAAAGCTATATAACATGCCTGTCTGTCCAGCGGTCCTGTTGGCTTTGATGACTTTTCCATGGTCAAAGCCTGGAGACTCCCACCCATGCTCCACCACTGCCCTCTCACCCCTAAGCCTTTGCTGTATTTTGAGACAAGTTTTTACTGAATTGCCCTGGCTGGCCTCAAACATGTATTCTTTCTCCCTTCGCCTGCAACGTAGCAAGTATCATAAGAGTACACCACCAAACCAGCCTTGGTTTTTACTTAAAAACAAAAACAAAAACAAATCAAAACGAGAATGCACACCATGGCATCTTTGTTCAAATCTCATTATGTATTCTCATGCTTCAGAGTTTTGCATTTAATGCTTCCAAAAGGAGTTTATTTAAAATGATGCCAGTGAGCCAAAGCAATATAAACCAAACAATAGTCAGTGATGCAAGTGATTTCCAAGCACCCACATCTATACTGTTTACTATCATGCTGGGCTTTTACATTTATTTATCCTGTGTGTGTGTGTGTGTGTGTGTGTGTGTGTGTGTGTGTGAAAGCAAGTGTGTGCATGTGGGTGTGTACATCATGGTAGGAGTGTAGAGATAAGAGGATTGGTCCGTTTCCTTTTAATCATGTGGGTTCCTGGGACGGAACACAGGTCATGAACTTTGGTGGCTAGTGCTCTCACCATCTGGGCCATCTCACTGGCTCCTACTGAGATGACACAAGTTTTGTAATACAATGACTTTATTTGCATTTTTGTCTCAGTGTCATTATTTTGGTAATTTTTTCATGTGAGTAGCCTCTCCACTATATCTTGTTTGTTTGTGTTTTCCTTATCCATTTGCTGAAGCTTATGATGTTCATTCATATCATATCTTTGAGTTGCAAAGCTTTTTCAGGGTTGTGCTGGCTTGGTTTTTGTCAATTGGACACAAGGTAAAGTCATCTGAGAGGAGGGAACCTCAGTTGAGAAAATGCCTCCATAAGATCAGCCTGTGAGGCATTTTCTTGATTAATAATTGATGTGGAAGGGCCCAGCTCACTGTGGGTGGAGCCATCCTTAGGCAGTATAAGAAAGCAGGCTGAGGACAAAAACCTAAAACCCACTAAAACCTGTGCATCTAAAGAAACTAAGCAAGAGAGAGGACCCTAACTAAAACGTCCAAACCCCATCCAGAAAGGCAAAGAGGATGGACATCAGAAGAAGAAGAAAACAGGAAACAACCTAGGAACCTACCACAGAGGGCCTCTGAAAGCCTCTGCCCTTCAGACTATCAAAGCAGATGCTGAGCCTGATGGGCAACTGTTGGGCAGAGTGAACGGAATTTTAGGTAAGAACTGGGAAATAGTAAGAGCTGGAGAGGACAGGGTCTCCACAAGGAGAGCAACAGAACAAGAAAATTTGAACATAGGGAACTTCCCAGAGACTCATACTCCAACCAAGGACTATTCATGGAGATAACCTAGAACCCCTGCACAGATGTAGCCCAGGGCAGTTCAGAGTCCAATTGGGTTACATAGTAATGTGAAGAGGGACTGCCTCTGACATAATCTGATTGGCCTGCTCTTTGATCACCTCCCTCTGGGGGGGAGCAGCCTTACCAGGCCATAGTAGAGGACAATGCAGCCACTTTTGATGTGAACTGACAGACTAAGATCAGAAAGGAGAGGAGAACCTCCCCTATTAGTGGACTTGGGGAGTGGCATGCAAGCAGAGGGAGGAGGTAGGGTGGGATTGGGATGGGAGGAGGGAGGGGCTTATGGGGGGATGCAGAATGAATAAAGTGTAATTCATGAAAAATTTAAGAAAAAAGGGAAAAAAGTAATTTAAGAACCTTAAATGACTTTCAAAATTGGAGGAAAACATGGAGTTAGTCAATTGGCATGGAGCACGTCTCGCCCCTGGGGGCAATGGTCTCCTGAACCTACTCAGACCTCGGACACCACCACTGCTAGTTCTAGAACTGACGCAGGATGTTCCAACGAGGGGTTAAGGCTTCTCATAATACTTCCTATAAGCCCACACCTGTTTGTCTATATCCCCCATTTTTATTCATTATTAGCCAGATAGAGCCAAGTAATTGTGGTAATGATACTTGCTTTTTTGCCCAATGCTGGAATGCTAGTAAAGTTAGGTATGCCCTGGTTACTCGCATGCCTCACTGGGTGCCTATGCCCATTGATGCCCCTCACGCTATGACTCTCTTCAGACAGAAAAGGGATCTTGGAACTACAGCCACCATTGTTACTACCATCTCATTGACGGCTGTTGGAGCTACCACCAGGGCATTAGCCATGAGTCATACTGGGCAGACTGCTCAAACCCTGAATAATCATTTAGCCAATGTAGCTCATGCCTTAGTTGTACATAAAGGAATTAATGCTCAACTAAAAGGAAGCTTGATGGTGTTCAATCAGAGGATTGACCTCTTGCAGGAGCAAATTGATACCCTATGGCAAATCGCTCAACCTGGCTGTCAATGAAAGTATGCTGGACTTTGTGTCACTAGCATACAACATGAGAATTTTTCCTGCGCTGCAAATCTGTCTAAACAATTGTCGAGCTATATTTTAGGTAATTGGACTGGAGAATTCGATACTACGATGGAGCAGCTGAGAGTGGCCATTGTCACAGTAAATTCTACCGGAGTGGACGCAGGACTAGCCAGAGGATTATCAACATGGATTGCTGCAGCCATGAATCATCTGAAGGAATGGGCGGGCATGGGAGAGTTAGCAGGCCTTCTGGTGTTGGTCTCCTTGGTTTGCCTGTGGTATATATGCAAGATTAGAGTCTCACAACACTGTGATGCAGCCATGATCATTCAGGCCTTTACAGCCATTGAAGCAGGACATTCTCCCCAAGCATGGTTGGATACCATAAAAAGCTAAAATGATACGCTCAGGATGCGAGGCTAAGCACTGCACTCAGGGTCAGCCGCTTTGGACCCAGAGAAGAGCATGTCTGATTGCATGCGGGTTGATGCCCCAGGTCCCGCCTCTGAGAAAAAGGTATCGGACGGTCTGATGCTCTTTGGGTGGATGACACCTAAATGAACATCTGTACAAAGTCCCAATTTATTTCTAATATCAGAGATCAGACCTCTACTCTTGCCTGATGCGTCTAAAACAAAAAGGGGGAACTGTAGAGAGCTGCGGAATGCTATGCCTTAAAGATGGAGCTGGTTTCCGCCTTCCACCTTCCCGATGGTGAGTGCTCTCTGTCACGAACAACTCCACATTTGGCTAAGGCCGAGGATCTGGCTTGCTTCCATGTATGTGGACCTATCTGCATTGCCCCCGTGGCACGCCTGGGTTGGCTACCCAGAGGCTATTTAAGCTGTGGGCTGGCTTTCCCCGGGGTCCGAGGATTGTTCAATGTTCCTGAATAAACTGCAGTGAAAAAAAAAATAAAAAAAAAAAAAAAAAAAAAAAAAAAAAAAAAAAAAAAAAAAAAAAAGAAAGCAGGCTGAGTAAATTATGGGGAGCAAGACAGGCAGCAGTGTTCTTTCATGGCCTCTGCTTCAGTTCCAGCCTCCAGGTTTCTGCCTTGCTTGAGTTAATTCCATGACTTCCCTCAGTAGTGTACTGTTGCCTGGAAGAGCAAGCTGAAGTAAACTCTTTCCTCCCAAGGTTGCTGTGGGTAACAGTGCATATCACAGCGACAGGCGCCCTAGCTAAAAGCAAGTGTGTTACCTGTCCTTGTTTCTGTTGCACCTCCCTTTTCTCTGTGTCCAGTTGATTCTGGCTTTCTCTTGCCTTTTCTATAGGCCTTTTGTATTTTGATGGCTCAAATGTCTCCCAGAGGACCCTCAAAATGTTCACATTTTTAAAATATTTATTTTATTCACATATTTCTTTCTCTTTCCATTGCTATCTCTCATGTGTGTGTGTGAGTGTGTGTGTGTGTGTGTGTGTGTGTGTGTGTATGTTAATGTATACAACATGCATGGGTGCATGCTCAGAGCAATGGAGCAAGGAGTCATATCCTCTTTAGTTGGAGCTACTGGCATTTATGAGTCTCCCAACATGGGTGCTGGGAACCAGACTCCTTCTCCCGTGGTAGAGTCACAAGCTCTCAAGCCAGTGAGCCCCCTCACCATGCCATGTTCACTCACTTTAAAAGATTTTGCTTTGAGACCAATGCACATATGAAATTAATGTCATTTTCTTGTAGGACAGCTGGCTATGCTGACCTCATTGGCCCTCCCTTGCCCCTCCGGAGTGGTCTAGTCAGTCAATAGACATGCTTCTATGTCTACTTGATTTACTTCTTACTATGCTCTTTGGTGCAAACACTGCGGTCTTTTAATCTTAGTGAACAAATACAGGTGCTGGAGAGATGGCCTCAGGTGTTGAGTGTCTTCTTCCAGAGTCCATAAACACCAGGCACGCACGTATTTGTGGGCACATATGTGGCACAGACATATGGATAGCCAAAACACCCAAACACACAGACTAATTAACTAATTAATTAACATATGTTAATACACTGCCTGCTTATCACCCCTCTGAAGCATTAATTTTTTTGTACTCTACTGCTAACCATCAAGTTTGGCTGGGAAGGGCCTGATCTGAGGCCCTCAGGAGGAACACAGTTTTGAGGGACTCCCTCTCTTTAGATGCTCTCATGGGTGTGGGCTGGTGCAGCTCAATCTCATGGGTGATTGAGAATGCTGCTCCTGACATTGCTGCACCCAGAACCACCTGCAGCTTCTGAGCATGCTTGCAAAGAAGTGAGTGCAAAATCCACAGTGGTTCTGCACAACCCACTGCCCACAGCTGGTCCCATGGCCTCAACCTAACTATGGATCAGGCAGATCCAAGTGGGCTTCAGGGATGTGGAGCATGGTTGTCTCTACCTCATCATTTGCCTGGACTTTCAAACTGTAGCACTCAGGGCTAAATGGGATTTTCATAAGAAAATCAGAAGATTAAAGGCATACCACGGCATAAGTAATGTTTGGGAAGAGCTAATGTTTTCATGATTTAAAACTTTGCCACTCCAGGGAATAATATTCGTAACTGGTTTTGCTTTTTCAACAGGATCAACAAGGTAGGACGTTTTTCTATTGTTTTAAAGTATTTTGTAGTTTTTGTTACATTAAGGGGGGAATGATTGCTTTCCATTTTTTAATTTTTACTGATTATTGAGGACAAAATTACAGTCGATTTTGTACATTTACTTTGTATCCAGCCACCTTACCATATTTTTATGGCACATTATAGAAATTGATATTAACTTCTAGATTTTTTCTGAGTTAACAGTGGTATCATCCACAGAATAAATAAATATCATATTACCCAGCATATAGGTCAATCAGGCCAATATATTTTATAAACTATCTAATAGGCCTATATGCTGAATAGTAGAAAATTTATTTACATTATAAATTATATGAAATTATTATTATACTTATAATAATATAATGATATAATGAATTATGATTTATTATATAAAATAAATAATATAAAGTTTATTTATATTAAACAGTCCATGTTCTAATTGTGTCTATTTTTGAAATGTGTATAACTGTTTCCTTTAAGCTGGAGCATTCCTTCTTGGAGAGATGTTCCTTATGACCCAAAACTCTCATTTGGTAAGTAATCACAGTAAACTCTATGGTCACCAAGCTATTATAATGTATGGAGGACAGGGAGAGAGACTAACAGTCAGACTGGATTGAGCATTGTTCAGAGAGGTTAGAGAGTCATGTCACATGTAAGTTCTATCAATTAATGAGTAATGACAACTGACAGTCTGTGCCAGTGTTTTCACTCCAGTCAGGATTTGAAGGATAAATTTTTGAGTCATTCCTCTTTAATATAAGACAAGATAATATTAAAAGTTGTAGTGACTTTCTTTGAACTCAGCGTCCGGGTGGAAAGATGTTTTGGACTTGGAATGCAAACCTTTATCATCATCATCATCATCATCATCATCATCATCACCATCATTATCATCATCAATTTATTCACTTTGAATCCCAGTTGTACTCCCCTTCTCATCTCCTGGTCCCCCTCTCCCCCTCATACCCTTCTTTTAGGCCACTGATATGGGAAGTCCTCCTCCCCTACTATCTGACCCTAGCCTGTCAGATCTCATCAGGACTGCCTGGATCCTCTTCCTCTGTGGCTTAGTAAGGCCACCCTGCCAGGGTAGGGTGATTAAAGAGAAGGCAACAGAGTTCATGTCAGAGACTGCCCCTGCTCTCCTTACTAGGGAACCCACATGGAGACTGAGCTGCCTATCAACTATACCTAACTAGGAGCTCTAGGTCTTCTACATGCATGGTCCTTGGTTGATGCATCAGTCTCTGCAGACCACCCTGGACCCAATTATTTTGGCTTTGTTGTTCTCCTTGAGGAGCTCCTGTCCCCTCTGGGTCTTTGTACCTTTCCCTTCTTCTATAACACTCTCTGCTCTCTGCACAAAGTTTGGCTGTGAGTCTCAGCATCTGTTTCAATCCCCTGCTGTGTGAAGATTTTCAGAGGACATTTGTGACAGGCTCCCATCCTGTTCCCTCTCTTCTACTGCTTCCAGTGTCTATCATAAAACAAAGACATTTGCCCAACCATGTTCATAGGAGCTTTATTTGTAATAGCCAGAATCTGGAAACAACCTAGATGTCCCTCAATTGAAAATGGATACAGAAATTGTGGTACATTTACACAATGGAATACAAGTCAGCTATTAAAAACAAGGAAATCATGCAATTTTCAGGCAAATGGATAGAAGTAGAAAAGATCATCCTGAATGAGGTAACCCAGAAGAAGAAAGACAGTCATGGTATATGCTCATCTATAAGTGGATATTACCCATATAATATATAGGATGAGCATACTAAAATCTACAGATGTAAAGAAGCTAAATAACAAAGAGACCCTAGGGAACCTGTTTGCAAATCTTCATACAGAGGACCTCACCCAGGAGCTCAACTCTATGCTGCTTTGAAGACTTTCATTCTCTTTGTAATAAAGATGCCTCTGTGTTCTAGATGAACAAGACAAAAGAAAAGAGGCTAAAATTTGAATTAATGCAATTTTACCCTTTACTTTTTAGTGGGGAATAGTATTCCTTACTGTTTCTGCCTGATAGACAGTGCTTAAAGTCTCTTTCTCTCTCTCTCTCTCTTCACTCTCCCTTCCTCCCTCCTCCCTTTCTTTCTCTCCTTTCTCTTCCTCTCTCTCTTTCTTAGTGTATGTATGTATGTTTATGAGTCTGTGTCTGTGTGTGTTGTCCTCACAATATTAAATCTATGAGTTGTTCTTTTCTTAACTCACTTAAAAATAAAATAAAAATTTTAAGTAGCTTGGAACAATTTACTGAGTTTACTAGTCTCTCAAAAAATGCATAATCTTTTAGCAACATTTCCTGGAGGTACTTTCAGTTCAGCAATTGCTGTGATCTCTCTACACTTGTGTAAGAGTCATTTCATTCCATCACTTGATTCAGAATTTTACACCAGACATTGAGAAGTTTCATGGACATTCTATGCACACTTGGCTATTCTGAAGATCAAAGTGGAGTCATACAGCACCAACATAAGAAAAGTGTCCTCAGTTTGAGGTGTCATCACAGCTAACAGGTCAAAGTTATTGCTACACAAATCAGTGTCACAGGAAAGACTTGTTCACAAAGAAGTCAGTGGTCTTTCCATGCTGACAGAACAAGCCTGGGATGCCCTGATACTGTCCTGCCTTTCCACCTGGGATCATGTCCCTCAGTCATGCCCCACTGTATCAGTATGACCCATCAGTGGGTTCACTGGTTTATTGCTATAAGCACCCTCAAGCTCCAACCAGATATAAAGCAGTCCTTTCAGAATATATGTCCTTCACACATGGGTCCTTTACTATGAGTTGGTTTGAAAACCTTGCTCATTGCATCCGGGACCTGATGTCTTCCTGTTCTTTCTCTTCATCATCCATTTTCTTGTTTTGTGTTTCTGTTTCATTTCTCAGAATTACAAGTGCTTGGTAGACTCAAATGGTCACTAAGAGCAGCAGGCTCATGGTGTAGAGCAGAACAAGCCTGCTCTACACTCAGAACCAACTCCTCCTATCCAGTGCAGTAGGCACTGGCCCCAAAGTGTACAGTGCTAAGGTTTGAACCTGGTAAATCCAGTTTACAGGGAGACCAGGACACTTGGTTGCATTCTGCCCTCGCTGCTCAGAGGCAACATCAGGTCCACTGGACCTCTCCTTCATGGGGTAGTTAATGCTGCTTTAAGCAGCAGAAAGATCCTGCCTCCACTCTAATTAAACAATCCAGTGTTTCTAATCTAATCACATAGCTCTTCACTGCTTCTCTGATGAATGCGAGGGATAATGCATCTCCAGTGGTGTTGTATTTTCTTAAAATTACAATGTCTTCTATATAGAGATATTTTTGTGTTTGTTTTCAAAGAGTTAGAGCAAAATGTCATTGATGTTTCTCACAGCATCTTTGTTCCAGCCTTAAATTACTAACCAAAGCTAGAGCCTCAAATATTCCAGCCGATGCCAAATTTCAGTCCAACTGATAGTGTTAGGAAATGAGTGAGTTAGCTGTCTAAGTCAATCCAAACACCTGTAAGGCAGTGATGTTTTACTCCTCTTCCTTTCCTTGTCTTTAATCCACATTTGAAGAAAACACATTTTTAACGACAAATTATTAAATTATGGGATGGTCTAATTTAGGGTTTCTATTGTTGTGATAAGATACCAGGATTAACCTTCCATCACAGCATCCTTCTTAGAAAACAAATAGATGTAATGTGAATTGGACATGATACGCCTAAACTCAGAATCTGTCTCCTTGGGGTTCCCTTGGGCTATCCATGTGTGGTGACCACAACAATGTCTCCCTCTGAACTGTTTTAACCTGTAGCCATATTTGTCAGCGTTGAACTATAATATAATGCATTAAAGTCATTTAAATAGCAATCAAACTAAGTGTTGGTATTCAAAACAAGGCACTTATAAGCTCTAATGCTGAGGATAGTCTCTGTGAAAGTCTATGCAACTTTTATGACCAAGCACAATGACTAGGTGGCTGATGGAGGTTGTCAGCAGGGAAGATACAATCCACCCACTGGCATGTGTCAGTGAGAAGAATATATTCATAATTTGTATACGTTTTCCTTTAGGAAGGCTCGCTTAATTTTATCTTAGTATTCAATCTTACCTGTTGGACACACTATTACAGTTTATACAAGATTAAATTTTTAGGAGAACAAGAAATTCCTATGGATATCGAATGACAGAGAAACACTTAAAGAAATGTTCAAGGTCCTTAGTCATAAAGGAAATGCAAATCAAAAAGACTCTAAGATTTCACCTTACACCCATCAGAATGGCTAAGATCAAAAACTCAAGAGAGAACACATGCTGGAGAAGATGTGGAGAAAGGGGAACCCTCCTCCATTGCTGGTGGGAATGTAAACTTGTACAACCACTCTGGAAAGCAATCTGGTGCTTCCTCAGACAACTAGGAATAGCACTTCCTCAAGATCCAGCCATACCACTCCTAGGCATATACCCAAAAGAGGCTCAAGTACACAATAAGGACATTAAGCTCAACTATGTTTGTAGGAGCTTTATTTGTAATAGCCTGAAGCTAGAAACAGCCCAGATGCCCCTCAGTGGAGGAATGGATACAGAAATTGTGGTACATCTACACAATGGAATATTACTCAGCAATAAAAAAAACAAGGAAATCATGAAATTTGCAGGTAAATGGTGGGATCTGGAAAAGATCATCCTGAGTGAGCTATCCCAGAAGCAGAAAGATGCACATGGTGTAAACTCACTCATATAGACATATAATATAGGATAAACCTACTAAAATCTGTACACCTAAAGAAACTAATCAAGAGGGAGGACTCTTGTTAAAATGCTCAATCCAGAAAGGCAAAGAGGATGGACATCAGAAGAAGGCGAAAAGAGGGAACAAATCAGGAGCCTGACACAGAGGACCTCTTAAAGGTTCTGCCCTGCAGACCATCAATGCAGATGCTGAGATGTATTGGCAAACCTTTGGGCAGAGTTCACGGAATCTTATGAAAGAAGTGGGAAACAGTCCTCTGGAGAGGACAGGAACTCCACAAGGTGAGCAACAGAACTAAAAAATCTGAGCACAGGGGTCTTTCCTTAGACTGATACTCAAACCAAGGACCAAGGAGATAACCTAAGACCCCTGAACAGATGTAGCCCATGGCAGCACAGTGTCCAAGTGGGATCCATTGTAATAGGAACAGGGACTGTCTCTGACATGAACATGACTGATTAGCCTGCTCTTTAATTACCTCCCCCTATGGGGGAAGCAGCATTACCAGGCCACAGAAGAAGACAATGCAGCCACTCCTGTTGAGACCTAATTGACTAGGATCAGAAGGAAGGAAAAGAAGACCTCCCCTATTGGTAGACTTGGGGAGGGGCATGCATGCAGAGGGTGGAGGAAGGGAGGGATTGGGATGGGAGGAGGGAGGGAACCACGGGGGGGGGATACAAAGTGAATAAAGTATAATTAATAAAAATTAAAAAAAAGATACCAGGATTAAAAGCTGTTTTGAGATGAAAGGGTTTGTTTCAGCTTACAATTCCATATTACAGTCCATCAAGGAAGGAAATCAGAGCAGTAACTCAAATAGGGCAGGAACTTGGAGGCAGTAGTGGATACAGAGGCCATGGAGGATGCTGCTTACTGGCTTGTTTTCTACGTCTTGCTCAGCCTGCTTTCCCATGGTACTCAGGACCACTAGGGGGTGGCACAGCTACCATGGGCTGGGCCCTCCCATGTCAATCATTAATTATGAAAGTGCACTACAGATGTGCCTATCGGACAAGTGTTATGGAGGCATTATCTCAACTGAAGTCCCCTCCTCTCGGATGACTTTAGGAATGTTTTGTCCTGAAAAGGACATTCTGAAAGAATCATTTACTGATGAGGGAACTGGGGCACAGAAGGAAAGGGCAGTTTTCATTTATTAGATTTTTCTTAAATCTCATTAAACAATCACTATTTATTCACAGAGCCCATGCCCATATATTCAGGCTATAAATTCTGATATCTTCTTTTAGCAGATCAAAAAACTCTGAGTTTAGGCATCCACCTTTCGAGTGGCTTTCTTTCCCTTATAAAAATGGTGGTGTTGATCCTTGTCCATCCTTGTGGCCCTGCTCCAAGGGACAGCCTTTGACGCCATCCTTCCCTGTTAACCAAGAGACTCATCTCTCCCAATTAAACATAGATCCCAACTTTCTGGTTATAATAATAGATTCAATTATTCTTTGTTTATTTATGCATTTTTAAAGTTCTTTGAAGTAGTAAGTGGTACACACCAAAATGAATTTATAAATAAAAAATTGAGCAAATCTGGCTTATTATTGATGATGTGAACTTGGTTTCTGCATTAGCAATTTAATCATAGAGATTAAAAAATTAATGGGCTAAAGTAGAAAACAAAATATGTCATCAAATCAGCTAAGCTGAAACTTCTGCTCTCCCAGTTTGGCTTCTTCCAATGTCCCTGAAAAAGTTTGCAGGTAAACAATTTTCAATATTCCTGTTTGTAATGTTCCAGGGCTGTAGCCCCATCAGGGTCTGTGCTTGTGTTTGTGTGCACGCACATGTGTGCCTCCATGTTATATCGGGAGATCAGTTGACAATGTTCCCACTGTTTAAAAGCCGAGGAAATATCACTAAGTATCCATAGGTCAGCAAGGTAGAGCGGTGAGGTGTTGCACTGGCTGTCCACTCTGTGAGCAGGGGCAGCAGTGGCCTATTCAGACAACAGCTTCTTTATCCCTGGCTCATCATAGTGCAGGAGGAGTTCCTAAAACTACGAGTGTGAGGTTAAGAAGTGAATGGTGTCATACTTTCATAGAATAAATGAGGGATTTAGTCAGCTAACAACCAGAACAATGTGTTGTCATTTTACACATTGTCTTCTAGGGATTTGGAAAATAATTCTGTTCTCTCTCTCTCTCTCTCTCTCTCTCTCTCTCTCTCTCTCTCTTTCTCTCCCTCTCCTCTCTGTATACCCGCATGAGTATATCTGCAATATTTGCTTGCAGGAGCTTGCAGAGCCCAGAAGAGGGCACCATGTACTATGCAAAACTGGAGTTATAGGACATTAGTGAGCTACTACGGGGCTGCTGGGAACAGAACAGAACCTTTGCTAAAACAGCAAAAGTGTTTCTGACCACTAAACCATCTCTCTAGGCCCTAGACTGCCTTCAATTTGCATTTAGATCAATTGATGTCAACAAAGAACAATAAACCACGATTCTTATAAGGGTTCTTAAAAGTGATTAATGCCACTAGAGCTCTAAGATTAATAATTATAGAACTTTAAATATATCATTTTTAAAATTTATTTATTTTATGTATATGTGTGTTCTATCTGCATTTACACCTGCCAGAAGAAGGAATCAGTTCACATTCTGGATGGTTGTGAGTCACCATGTGGATGCCGGGAATTGAACTCATGACCTTTAGAAGAGCAGACAGTGCTCTTAACCACTGAGCCAACTCTCCAGCCCCCCCAAATATAAATTTTAATAACTTATTTTTCATTTAATTCTCTTTGAGGATTCTTTAAAATTGTTCTTGAGGACATGTTAAGGATGCTGGAGGTGGGGTGTAGATTTAAAATAAATACTCACCAGCACATGGGTTGCTTTCTGCTGTCTTGCATGTACCAGTGCTTCACAAGCTAGTTGCTTCTCTTCCCACTCTCTCAGTCCCCCTCTCCTCTTATTTTCCTCCTTCTCTTACTGCTCACTCTCCTCCTCCTCTTCCTTCTTCTCCTACTGCTCACTCTCCTCCTGGTCCTGGAGTACTAGAGTTCGCTCCACTGTTCAGGTCCAAGTGCAGCCTACAAAGACACCAATCAGAAGGCACCTGTCAATGCAAGCCTTATCCTGTCACCTTGTTCAAGCATTAAAGTCAGTGAGAAGATGGTTAGCCAAAATGGGCATGTGGCTTTGGACTTAGCATTCCCACATATCAATAAGAATCCTAAGCAAAGCTGCTGGAGCAGAAGTTCCCAGGCAGCACAGCAGCCTCCTGGGAGCATCATCCAGATTTGAGCAGGTCCAGAAACCTCTATGAAGGTCATAATCTTTTCAGCATCCATATCTAGCAGTTCATGGCCAGTTGTTGCTCCAGCTCCAGGTGATCTGTCATCCTCTTGTGGCCACCATGGGCACCTGTGTTCTTGTGCACTCACACGCATGCACACACACACAACACACCAACAAAAATGAAATAGAGATGCTCAAGGGAACCCCAAGTCTCATTTTTACCCTTTGTACCTAGTAGCCTGAGAGCCTCGTGTCTCACTTGCTCTTAAGTGATTTCATAATGACAAATACTCATGCTTCTCGTGTGAACTTGAACATGTGAGCATTTCATAATTAGTTAAAACAAGACAGTCAGTGATGTCATCAAAGATGACAGGTTACCATAGCACAGGACCCTTGGGGTCAGTGGGAGTCACCTTTGAGATCATGCACCCACTGTTGAGTGCACATGATCTTAGAAGCCTCTGGTTCCGTCTTTCAGCTCTGTGTGCCATGGTTCTCCGGCACCACGCTTGCTACCCGATGGCACATGCTTGCTGCCCGCTCAGTCTGACCCCTAGTGGTCCACATCCACCCATCTTCTCAGCTCCATCAGCAGGAAGTTATAGCCACTTGGGACTGTAAATGGAGACTGGAAACATCTAATTCTCTAAATACACTAATATCTATTTCTTCTGTAACTTACAAAAAAAAATTTAGAGGTTTACCTTCATTCTCATAGCTTACTTATAGTTGAATCAAATAAAAACTGTTTGATAAAAGATAAATTGTAAGGTGAGAAAAGTCCTTTGTTTTAATTTTAAATACGTGAGAAAACAAAACACTTTTTGTCAGTGCAACTGTGTATTTGAGGAGGAGTGGATCAGAGGCAGAGCTGGGCAGGGTATGCATGCAGGAGACCAAGCGATGTGTATAGGAGGCCAAGCTCAAAAGGATGCAGGGGCTAGGCTGTGCAGTCAGAGAACCACACTTCTCTGGCTGTGGAGACAACACTATTCCAGCTGGAAAATGCGTCCACTCTTCTGAGTTCCTGTCTGGGTGTGCATCTTTATTCTACATGACAGAGTCTTAGTAGCCACTTTCTACATACGTATATAGGATAAAGATGGAGGGTTTGACCTTCATGCTCAGACACATTCTGCATGGCTCCCCTTGTTTGCCAAGCAGCTTTGGACCAAATCTTGAGACATAGAGGCGATGCTTCTAAGGCAGGTAATAAAACAGAGCCCCAGTTTCTCCTGCTGTGCTTCCTTAAAAAGGAGGGAAAACAGCGAGCCCCAAACTAAGATGTTTTAGAGGAGTTGGTGTGAGTTCTTTTATTTTTCTCTTAGCAGCCATTCAGACCACCTTTTTGTACTTCCAGACTTTGGGGACCCCTATTGTTGGGGCAGTTGGTCAGGACCATGGAACTGGGTTGTAAGAGATGTGTTCTTAATCTTGAGACAGAGCAATGTTCAAAGAGGGGTGAGTGTCTGTGGCAGAGCATAAAGACACATTCATCCGGCTTGTCCTTGAAGCATCATCTCCTGTGAATTGTAGACTGCCCCAGGCACTCTGGGTTAATATTTACACTGAGTAAGTATTGGCTCCATGTAAAACAATTGTTCTAGCATTTGGGAGCAATTAAAAGATAATCATATAGGGTGTATTGAAACAAGGAGGGCATTTTTCTATAGAGAATTGGTTCTCAAAATAATTTCCAGAGCAGAATGCCACTCAAAATGGATAGTTATGGTGCCACACACCAGGGCTTGGCAAGGACAGGGTCCTGACTATATGCCTTGCCACGAGCAGAAGCCACCCCCGCAGTAGGACAGCTTGTTGCAATGAGTGATTGTTTACTGTCACAATGCCATATCATGGATTTGTTTGGTTTTCTATACAGCTTATCTCTTCTGATAAAGAACTGATGACAGTGTGTGTTGACTAAGATGCAAACTATGGTTGCGTACACCTGTTATTAAATATGTGTGTGTGTGTGTGTGTATTTGCATGTGCATTTATTTGTGCAGAATGCATGTGTGTCCATGCATGTTGAAGCCAGAGACTAGTGTCTGGTGTCTTCTTCAATCCCAACCCTCCTTAGTTTTTTGAGACAGGGTCTCTCAGACAGTCTGGAGCCCACTGCTTCTCTTCTTCTGTGAGCTGGCAAGCCACAGAGACCCAGGGATCTGTGTCTCTCTGCCTCCCCAGTGTTGGATGGTTGGTATCTGCTACTACACTCAGGTTGTTATATGCATGCTGGAGACCTAATTCAGGTCCTCACACTTGTAATCACTTCACCAAGTAGCTGAACCACTGCCATTAACATCTGTGCCACCTCAGACTTTGAGTTGCCGGAAAGGATGTTAACATCCCAAGTATTAAAACACAGAGGATGGGCACGCTGTAGCCACACATGGCTGTAGTTCCATCCCTGAGAATCATGAATATGGGGTTAGCCTCAAGGTTAGCCTGCCCTGCACTGTATGTCCTAAGCTTGTCTACATACAAAAATGAAATAATAAAATAAATTAAAAGGAAGCCCCAAGCCCTACAAGGAGCAGCTAGGCTCTTCTCAGGTTTGTGTAAATTAAATATTACTGTTTTAAAATAGTGAAAAAGACAGAGCTATATAAATAATTTTTCTCATATTATGTAACAGAGGAAATAAGCAGTTCTGAAGTAGCTGTTTCTCTTCAATATTTTTTTTCTGAATTTGGAGTCTATATTTTCTCAATGAAGCATAAAAGTGTGAGTCTCAGAATGGGCCCATTGCATCAAGTAGGCTTTATTTATTTGAGGCTGTCCCTCTCCCAGTACATGCTCCAATGATGACACTTTCATCTACATGCCAATATGTCTATGATGACATCTTTGTCTGTTTACGATGAAATTGTTGTCCACGCCACCTGTGCCCGAGTCTTCATGGAACCCCACCATAAGTTCCTGCTGTTTGGATCCGGACAGTCATGGAGCTTAAAACACTTTGTATGTGCCTTTTCCAAGGTTTCAGAGGAGTTGACCCGAGTTCTTAATGGAAATCTATGTTTGTTCAGTTAAAACAAATAACCACAGAGCTGCTCAGTGCTGGGACTGGGCGTCGTGTGAACACCCACAGATAAAACAGAGCACTGGCCTGCTGCTTGAGTGCTTTGAGCATGATGCTATTTAAATAAGCCATCAGGGATCACCTGCCTCCCATATGCCCTGGGAGTTGCTCTCCTGGGGCTGCCTGCGGTTGCTAGACAACGTGCTGTCCGGCTGGAGTAGACGCTGGGTTTTAGACTTCACCATGGAACTTAGGTAATCACCCACACTGAGAAAGCACCTTCTTTAAGTCAACAGAGGCCCCCATCCTATTTACCCAGGTGCAGCTGGCAGGTCAGTGTGACCTCCCTGCACCCGGCACTTAAAGAAGCTGTCTTCAAACTGATCTTCCCGAAAGTCCACATTGTTTCCAGATCCACACTGTGGGTCATTAGAGTTTGTTAACACAGGGCTTCTCTTCATTCATCCCACGATGGGATGACTCTCTTCTCAGAAGCCATGTAGAGGAAATTCTCCCTGAGGACTGACCCTACACCTGCCTGTGCTCCTAGTTTCCATACTTTTTGGAGACCTTCAGTCTCACAATTCCCGCCATGTACCAGGCAAATTCTAAATATTAGTCAAGTATTAAAATGTCCCTTTAATAAAGTTTTCAAGTCACACGCAGTGGCTTATGCCTGTAGGCTGAACATCACGTAAACTGAGGCAGGTGGACAAGCATGAGTTCGAGGTTAGCCTGGACTTCATAGTGAAACCCTGCTTCAAAGAAAAAAATGAATGAAAGCAGGGATGATTAGGAGAGTACTCAAGTGAGATGGTAAAAGCACTTCACACTTGTGTGGCTGAAGCAGGGGATTGGCACTGGGTTTGAAGCCAATATGGATTACATTCTAAGTCAGAGCCCTGTTTAGACAGTGAGATCTTGTTTCAGTGTATATATGACTGTCTATTGTCTATCTGTCTGTCTATCATCTTTCTACCATCTATCTATCTCTATCTATCATCTGTCAGCATATATACTATATACGTTACCTGTGTATATTTATATGTTTATATACATGTGTATGTGTGTATATCTGTGTCTATATATTTCCACATGTATATCTTTGTTTATATGTATGTACATGTATTCTTCTGTTGGTTCAGTTTTCCTGGAGAACCTTGTTCGATGATTCATATAGACCAAGACTCCATAAAACTGGAGAGGGCACCCTGGGTGAAAAATGATCCCATTATCCTCAGTGGACTACTCCTTGCAATAGACCCCTATAAATTTCTGGGTACTCAGCTGTGGCTAGTACTGTGAAGGAAGAAGCCACAGTCTTTAATGTAACTCAGGATGTTAACCATAGGCATTTTTTGGTCAAAAGTCTGTGCAAATGTAAGAAAAAAGAACATTCTAGAAGATTATTTCTTTCTTCACGGCCATAAGGGTATGCCTGATGTGGTTTGCAGTCTCTGGACAATTAAGCATTTTTTTAATTGCTTAATTTTTTTTCTCCTTGTGTGTTCCCAGTCATGTGTGCTTACATGAAACATGTAACAACTCTTCTGAGCCAGGGCCCCGGGCTCATGACTGCTGATAGGATGGCCATCCACTAGACACATCCTGTCCCAGTAGGTCCTCCCACCATACCACACCTTGCCTGATTTGGGCTTGGAAAATAGGAAAGCCACAAAAAGACAGTGTTGAGCAGTGGGTGAGAGTAAAATGGTCATAAGTGACTGTACCATTTGTCTCCTGGAGAGACTGTGCCACATCACCACAGCTGAGAGCTTTGAATGATGGAGACTGTGCTCTCACCTGTGCAGAGCACAAAGCAGAAGTCCACGAGCTACCTGCCTATGCTTCTTTCAGCTTCTAGGGATAGCTGGTAGTGTTTAACTTTCCTTTGACTGTGGTCACTTCACACCCATGTGGTGCCATTGTCTCTGCCGGTTCTATATGTCCACTTTTCTCCAGATATTGCTTGGGGACTGCCCCAAGAAGATAAGCAAAGCCACTTCTCAGTAAGGTCAGTGTCTGAGGTTCTAGGTGGATATATATTTAAAGGAACACTGTTCAGCCCAGCAGAGTGGTCACCCATCATCTCCTGAATCACCTATGGGAACAGGCTCTTTCAGTGGATAATCGTTCAGTGCTCATGGAGCAAATAATCCAATCCCGAGATAACTAACCAATTTCTGAGGTAACTAACCTGTTCTTGAGTTAAACTAACATTTCTGAACTAAACAATTCACTCCTGAGTTAACCAACCTACTCACCAGCTAACCAAATCTACTCGTGTGGTAACTAACCCACTCTAAAGTAATGAATCTGCTCTAGACATAATGAATCTGCTCTAGACAGAAAGTAATGAATCTGCTCCATTTCTGAGTTGATTACCACACTCTAGAAAAGGCTAAGCCACTCCTGAGAAAAATAGCCTACTCATAATAACTATCCCTTGCCCTAGATGACATCATTAATCCATGAAGGCCCTACCTCTTCATATTGTCACAGTGGAAGGAAACTTCAACATGACTCTTGAGGGAGAGGGGGGACAAAGGTTTTAGACAGTTGCTAACACATCAGGGAGACCTCCATTTATTTACTGATTACTTTCCTCAGCAGGCTGACCTACACCTGGTTCTAAGACAGGCACCTCTATGAAGGCTTTGAGAGGACAGACAGTGTTAGGCTTCTCAGGAACACCCTCTAAGTTTCTGGGTAGAGTCCTCATTGGCTCTTTGCTTCATGGAGTGCTCCCTGAGGCTACAGTAGCACCCTCCTGGGCGGCTGGTTAGCAGACTCTTAACACGTGCACAGCTGCTTCCCCAGCTCCACAGGGATGGTGTGCCTGAGTGACACTGCACAGAGCCTATGGCAGAGCGAGGATGTTCAGCTCACAGTGGCATGGCCTTTCAGACAGCATATCTTCTCAGTCTAGAATTTAGAATGGTTTCCAAAATGCAGAACCCAAACTGAGAGTAACTGTTGATAGCACCCTGGCAACAATCATGCCTGGGAAGAAGGCTTGACTGATAACTGCTTTACACTGGGACTCCCACCCTCCATGCACTAGGCCAGGTCTGCTGGGCACACCTCACCATTGAGATGCCCATCTCTTTTAGGGAATAATGAATGTCTCTTAGGGCTGTGAGAGAAGGCAATGGACCACTGTTCCCAAACCTCCAAACATGACAGGTAAAGCCCACTCTTAAGAGAAGTGAGGCCTGGGGCATCAACCCGCATGCAATCAGATATGCTCTTCTCTGGGTCGAAAGTGGCTGACCCTGAGTGCAGTGCTTAGCCTCGCATCTTGAGCGTAACATTTTAGCTTTTTATGGTAGCCAACCATGCTTGGGGAGACTGTCCTGCCTCAATGACTGTAAAGGCCTGAATGATCATGGCTGCATTATGCTGTTGTGAGACTCTAATCTTGCATATACACCACAGGCAAACCAAGGAGACCAACACCAGAAGGCCTGCTAACGCTCCCATGCCTGCCCATTCCTTCAGATGATTCATGGCTGCAGCAATCCATGATGATAATCTTGTGGCTAGTCCTGCGTCCACTCTGGTAGAATTTGCCGTAACAATGGCCACTCTCAGCTGCTCCATCATAGTATCGAATTCTTCAGTCCAATTACCTAAAATATAGCTAGACAATTCTGTAGAGAGCTGCGTAATGCCGTGCCTTAAAGATGGAGCTGGTTTCCGCCTTCCACCTTCCCGATGCTGAGTGCTCTCTGTCACAAACAACTCCATATTTGGCTAAGGCTGAGGATCTGGCTTGCTTCCGTGTATGTGGACCTATCTGCATTGCCCACGAGGCACACTGGGGTTGGCTACCCAGAGGCTATTTTAAGCTGTGGGCTGGCTTTCCCCAGGGTCAGAAGATTGTTCAAGGTTCCTGAATAAACTGCATTGAGAAGAACAAAAAAAAAAAAAAGATCAGAAAGAAGGAGAGGAGGACCTCCTCTATCAGTGGACTTGGGGAGAGGCATGCATGCAGAAAAGGGGGAGGGTGGGACCTGGAGGGGAGGAGGGAGGGGCTTATGGGGGGATACAAAAGGAATAAAGTGTAATTAATAAAAGTTAAATAAAAAATTAAAAAAAGAGAAGTGAGGCTTTTTAGGATTGAAGATTTGCCCCCTAGCTGCCTTCTAAACCACCATCAGAGGCTTCAGATATCCATGAAAACTGAGGGTATGTTCCCTAAGATCAAGTTAACTGTGTGGGTCTGGAAACATCTACCAATAAAGCATCTAAATGTTGTCATATTCTGTGTTGTTATTGTTCACAGCACAGTTTCTAAGGGGATGTGAAGTCTGTGAATGTCCTAACACTTGTGCCCTCCCATTTTCTCAATGTCACAGGAGCCTGATGTGAGAGGTAGGTGGACAGCTGGACACATGTTGAGGATGCCTCTTCCGTGGAAGAGGTCAGGAGAGGAAGTAGGCCAGGCCAGAGAGGGCTGTCAGTGATGACCACCTAGAGTTGGGAGGAACTGAATGGTTACATCAAAGAGGTGGTAATATGGGTACTGACTAGTCAGGACAGAAGGAGGCCAGCCCTCAATCCCACATGGAGTACTGATGAGGGCTCACTGTGGACCTTCAAAAAGCTCATACTTGGAATAAGTCTTTTATGAAGTTCAGGGCCTATTTCAGATTCAGTCTCTTCAAAGACATGGTGGTAGAAATAGGCTGTGGAGACCACAGAGAGTCTCCTGACCAAGTCTGCTCAGGAAATACAGTGTAAGCAGAATCATGGCCACACAAACATTTCTTTGATAAACACTGAAGTCTTCAAGGACCGTGGGCTGCAGGAGACCCTCAAGCACCTCAGTCAAACTGCTGTTCACACAGAACAGTGCTTCAGGACAAGCCTGGGGAAGTCATGTTGGGTGAAGCTGTCCCCTGTATCCTCCACATCTGGGGGGGTGATTCTTGGGTGATAAGTTAGGGTGACATGAAGCCAGTGTGTTCAGATGTTGGAAGGTTCCCTATCTAGGTGTGTGTAGTCTAGAGAGGGCATCCCTACCCTTGACCTTCACATTCAAAAGACTGTATCAACTGAGCAGAGCATGGGTACCACTGACCCTCAGGAGTCCCCTTAGTTTCTTGTTTAGACCCTTGAATATGTGTGTTTACTCATAGACAGATATATGTAAAGAACCCCAAAGTAGGGGCTTAATATAACTCAAAACTGACAGTCAAGCCTTAAAATGTCTACTCCTTTAAAGTACAAAAACTTGAGGGATCTCTTAATCTTCAGAAGACCAGAAGTCAGTTAAGTCAGCATGGAAAAGCTTGGGGCAAAATCCAGCATCCCATTAAGACCCCTGGGAGCCTGTAAAGCGGTGGCCAGTACAGGCTTCATGTTGACTTTTCTGTCTGTACCATATTTTCTAAAGTTAGAGCTGCCTTCAGAGACTCAGATCAAGACAGCCATGGCATTTTTTTTTGTCTTAATTGTCTTATTTCTACTGTTTTTTTTATATTACATTCAAACCCCCAATACAACAGTAGAGGGACTAGATTAAATTGACAGTCATGTGAATGAGTTTGTCCTTTTGAGGAAAGTCAAATTATTGAGGATTAAATACTTTGTGGCTTTCTAAAAATACCAAGTAGGATCCAGAGGGAAGAGTCCCAGAACACTGTGACAATAGCTGTCAGACACGCCTCCCTGCTACCTCCAAGGTGTGTCCTCATTAGGACACGGATTCCCACTTAACCATGGTGGAAATGGGCCCAGGATGTAACAATCCTAGCTCAGCAGATCCTAATGAAAACAGAATATTCTATAGAGGTAAAAAAGAAAATCAATAGATTTTAGCCAGCCTTATGCTAATGAGCTACTCAAAGTTCTTCACTGGTCTCCTGGGGGTTGAGGAAATTATGACACAAGCCTCAACCTTGGTAGGGTCAGCACTTTCCTGTTGGGATCTTGCTTCTCTGCTTTTAGACTGAGCTTGTATGCTCAGCGATACAGTATTGATTTAAAGATGTATTTGTTCTCATCTGTTCAGAAAGAATACAGAATGTGAGTTGCGGGTCCCTCTAATTGGATTCAGCATGTTTTGTATTAACTAATTAGGAGCTTGCCTTTTTTTGTATGTTCTCTGCAGTTTTGTCCTCTCAGCTATTCCTGCACGCACTCTTTATTCAGTGAAACTGGAATGCTAGATTCATTATTTTCTTTTAAATATTTGACGATGTCATTTCAGCCCGCTGAGGTGCCTGAGGAACATTGCAGAAAGAGCCAATGCTTTCCTCTGTGCCCCTCCCAGTGTCTTCCTGTGAGCTCATGTTCACACTGCCCCCTCTGCCCTGCCTGTCACGTAACAAGTGCACATACACATATATGTGTGCAGTTAGGGCTGACCTCAGGGCACCCATGTGTGCTGAAAGGCTCCTGAGCTATCTCACACAGACTCTATTAGTTCTATACACTGCCATTCAAATGAGATAGCTGCTTAGATGCACCAGCCACAAATCAAGAGCAACCATGGAGGGCTGTATTTGGCTTAAAATTCTGGAAGTGTTGGCTCTGGAGTGGAGCGAATGTTCTAGAGCTTTGAGCCACCTTCTGCATCTGATTCTGCACTGCCTCTAACCCTGCCAAGTCACCCTGCCCAGGCTTCTGAAATGTATAGATGCCCTAAGCTTGGTCAGTAATATAGAACTGGGGAGGGGTGGAACAGACCAAGGCGGGTGTCCTGGGGAAGTGGCAGTTGTGATTAAGCTAGACAAGCCCAGGTAGAAGGGTGGAGATCAGTCACTTCCAATGATAGACAAGAAGGGTGAAGAAGATTAAGGAAGCTCCTTGAAAACTGTGCTGCCAATGGCCAATGGGCCAGACTTGATAAGGGCCCGATGTTTTAAAACAGCTACATCCGGACTCCTGACAGTCAGTATTCAGGGAAGTAGAAACCTGCTAACATAGATGTGTTCCTCCAAGTGTGGCATGATCCAGGCCTTTCTCACCATCACAAGACTGTGCCTTACTGCTAGTTAAGAGTGTGGCATTTTGGTGCCTCAAGACATGCTAGCTCAGATATAGCTTCTTGGTCTAGGACTGTTTTCCCTTCCAGGACAAGGACAGTTCTGTCCTGGAGGGTTGTGAACATGATCAAAGTACAGCAGGACTTGCATTTCAAAGGCTCAAAGCAATGTTCATGTTAAATTCCATCGATGCAACCTGTGCAGTTGACAGAGCATGTGGATTCTGCAGCTCCTTCCTCAGTGCCTGGGAACCAGAATCCTATCAGGGGCAGGTGGTACAAGTGTTAGGGTGACAATTATAGGTGAGATTGATGTTAAGATATATAATAAAGGTAGGGTTGGGATGAAGGTTATACACAGTATGAAAGGAAGGTCAATTGCAGTTGGGATAGGTAGGTTAATATCAAACTTGGGAAGGGCATAAATGAAGGCTGAGGCTAGCTTAGACCATCCTAGGGTGGTCACTTGTGGCATTCTTAGTTATAGGGATGACAGTCAGAGGAGGATTTAAGGAGATAGCAGAAGCCTTGAAATGAATCTAACATCATCCCCTTGTGAATGTCACTAGGTCCTATGCAGTATATACCTTCAAACCCAGCCCACAGAAGGCAGAGGAAGAGTAAGACCATGCCTCAAAGCAAAACAAAACAAAACAAAACAAAACAAAACAAAAGCAATTCTCTATTGCTACCGTGAAGCTCAGGAAGCTTGCACTTGTGTTGTTCCAACAGAAGTCACTGCCCTGGGTAGTCTCGGGGGTAGCATCTGCAACTGCCTCTACTGGAGCTTCTGTGGGCACTGACCCTAGCCCCTGGCTCCGAGGAGCTGATAGAGGTCGGAGATAAGCCACTCGGCTTTCTCTTTGTGGAAACTCACTTTAGGAAAGTCATCAGTTGTCTGGCTTTGCTAAATGTATCCTTTCGGGGGAGGGACAAACTCTAGGCCATCACCGTGAGCATCAGCTCAGAAAAGAATCAGCTCTTACTCTTAGATCCTAGACCAGACTCTCTCAGTAGCTAGCACTGACCCAGGTTTGCGAAAGGTACTGGGACAAGTACTCAGGTTGTTCTCTGAGTAGCTCAGGAATGGCAGAGACAAATGACCAGTTAGCAAGCCAAGCTGTGAAATCAACAAGGTGATAGGCTGCCTGACAGCTAAAGCAGCAGCAGCCACCTGATGGTTCACAAGTGACTGGGACAGGAAGAAAACAGATGGTAGAATGGAAGGGAGAACCAAGCATGTCAGTCTTGACAGTCAAGTTGAATGGGCTGAGTGAATCATCAAGGCATACTTGTGTGTGTGTGTGTGTGTGTGTGTGTGTGTGTGTGTGTGTGTGTGTGAAGATGTTTCTGGAGAAGCTCACATAAGAAGAGAAGAACACTTGGGTGTGGGTGGCACTACCCCCACTATCTACTGTCTCCTATTGAATAAGAGGAGAAAGAAGAGAAAGCCAGACTCTTTAGGCATTTTCTCTACCTTCTGGTTCCATGACATGAGCTACTGTGTCTCATCCTCCCAAGATGGACTGAAATCCTAAAATCTCTGAACAAACACATCTTTCCTTGGGTTGCTTTGCTTTGGTGTTTGCCGAAGACTCAAAGACTGATGGCCACATGGGTTTAACTCAAGATCTGAATACCTTCTTGGGGGCCAATGAGATGGCTCACTAGATAAAATGCTTGCCACACAAGAATAACACCTGACTCTGGATTCTCCACGTCCATTAAAAACTGTGAGCATGGAAGCATGCTTCTCTAATCTCTTCTTGTGGAGAAATGAAGCCAGGACTGCACTGCTCCTGCAGTCTGGGTGAACTCATGAGCTCCAGGCTCAGTGATGGATTCTGTCTCAAAAAAAGAAGATGGAGAATGAATAAGAAAGACAATAGCGACTTCTGACTTCCAGGTACATACCCACACATATACACATGTACCCACCCACACTCATGAACACACCCACATAAACATGTGTGTACAATACACACATAGTCACACCCACACACATACACATTTTTGTAACTGCTATACTTTTATACGTACTTTTTACTGTACGTACATTCACAATAATGTTTGCTAAGAGGGAGACTCACCCCTGGTACTCTCAAAAAACTCTCAGAGAAGACCACCTGATGCAGGTGGGATCACAAGGAAACTTGGTGCAGGGTTTGCAGGACTCTACTCCTACAGGGCAGGATGGGTACCAAGCTGCAGTGGAAGACAAGACAACTGCAGTGGAACTTGGAGTAGCCTTTGTCACTTACAGGAAATGATTCCATGTCTATACACACTGAGAAATAACACCAGAACCTAAAGTCAACATATGATGCCCAACCCCAATCAAGGGATGTTGAAACTTGGAGTTGTCTTTGGAAATATTGTCAGGAGAATGGGGGTTGCATGGTAGACTCTATTGAGGGTATAGTCCCTTGTATGGTGAGGATAATTTTTCTCACTTAATTTCTGGTGTCCTTATGTTGCACAATTCCATGAATGTCTCAGTTTCACTCAAATTATTATTTTTAAGTGGGCTTTTAAGTTCAGTTGGGAAACTCCAGTATCCCATGCAGACACGTGCACAGCTAGAGTCTCTCTTACCTTAGTTTTTCATGTAGAAAATGAGATACAAGATACACAGGATGGCAGGTGGGTTGCAAAATTCAATTAACTGCCCAGCAAGGTCTAGGGTCTGTCTGCCCCTACCTCCTCAGCACTGGAATTCGAGAATGGAACCAGAACACCCACTTTCATGTGGCTTCTGAGAAATTGGACCAGGATCCTCATGCTTGTGCAGCAGTTGCTTTTTCCACCAAGCCATCTTACCCAGTCTTTAGTTCTGCATGTTTGAATGAATGACAGACTGAGAACGAGCTGTCTCCATGTTAGAGAACAGATACAGGCAAGTAAGGCAAGCTGGTTGTCCTCTGTGAATGAGTCACTGAATATGAGATGAGATGGCATGGGACTTTTCCTCATCCTAAACACGCCCTTTTCATGAATGCCACTCCACTCTCCCTGCAGTCCCTGGAGAGAGTGACATGCCTAAAGGCCAGCCTGAAGTAGAAAATAGCTCATTGAGACTCTCCCTCAGGGGGTTCTACTTGGTTTTTCTGTTGGTTGGTTTGTTTTATTTAATTTATTTTAGTTTTTGCAATTTATTCACTTTATATCCCAATTGTAGTCTCTTCCCTGTTCTACCCCCTTCCTTTTTTCCCTTCCCCCTCCCCTAGTCCACAGAAAATGGAGAGTCCTCCTCCCATAGATCTGACCCTAGTCTATCAAGTCTCATCAGGGCTGCCTGGATCCTCTTCCTCTGTGGGCTGGCAAGGTCACCCTGCCAGGGGGAAGTGATCAAAGAGCATGTAACAGAACTCATGTCAGGGACAGCTCCTGCTCCCCTTACTAGGTAACCCACATGGAGACTGAGCTGCCTATGTGCTACATCTGAGCAGGGAGTCTAGCTCTTCTTCATGCATGGTCCTTGTTTGGTGCATCATTCTCTGAAGGCCACCTTGGGCCCAGAGTTTTTGGTTTTGTTGGTCTCCTTGTGGAGCTCCTATCCCCTCTGTGTTCTTCTATTTTTCCCTTCTTCCATAGGACTCCCTTGGACTCTACACAAAGTTTGGCTGTGAGTCTCAGCATCTGCTTCAATCCACTGCCAGGTGGAGTCTTTTAGAGGACATCTGTGGTAGGCTCCTTTCTTGTTCCCACTCTTCCAAATGCTTCTAGTGTCTATCCTGTTTTACCATTCTGAATAAGAATTAAACATCCTCCTTGTTGTTTAGTTTCTTTAGATCTGTGGTTTTAGTATGTTTATCCTATATTTTATATCCTCTTATAAGTGAATATATACCATGCGTGTCTTTCTGGTTCTGGGTTACCTCACTCAGGATGAACTTTTTGTTCCATCCATTTGCCTGCAAATTTCATGATTTCCTTGTTTGTGATAACAGAGTAGTATTCCATTGTGTGAATGAATCACTATTTCTGCATCCATTGCTAGCCATCACAAGGTCCATCTCCTGACTAACTGAACTTTCCCATGTACAACTTTCTAGTTTCCAAATGAAGTCCTATTGCTTGTCTTGAGGACTGGGACTTCCTTTTTCTCTAAGGGACAATTTCGACAAAAGGCAGCCATGGCATCCTGAGAAGATGCTCTGGCAATCACTGAACTAACAGTTCAGGAGGCAGGAAAGGCTTGAGGGAGTGTCAAGACTTATGGCTTTCTTGGAGGCAGCAAAGAGAATGGCCGTGGACCATGGATGTCCATTTCCCAAAACTGTGAGTTCTGGCTTCTGTGGTCTGTTCCTTATACTCTGTCTCTGGTGATAGCATCCAAGATGAATATCCCAGCCCTTCTAACAGAGCCAAGCTCTGGTTATAACCTTTACTTAATTTCTCTGGGTTTCTGGGGGTTGGAGTCAAGGAAAGCTATTCTATGGCTACAATGACTCTGCTTGTGAGTGGGCCAAGACGTAAGAGGTCATCAAAAGCTGGGCTAGAGTCTGCATCCAAGTTTCCTGGCATTGGTAGAATTCACACAACTATGAGATTGTCTAACTCTATTGTCCTTACTTCTGTATTGATTTACTTCTGTATTGATTTGTTCATCCCAGGGTCAACCATACTTAACTCACAGTTTCCTTATTTTCCTGTTTCTGTCACTCTTGCCTTTGGGTTCCACACAGAGCTGGGAAAAAGCCTACTCCTCCAAGCCTGGATAATTCTTAAAGATAATGATGATAACATGCCACCAGCATACTTCTGCTTAAGCCCTTGTTCTTTCACCCAGTCTCATCCTATCAAGCTGCTTACCACCAAGGATCTTATGTTCTTGAAGAACTTGGCCAGAAACCAGACATCTCTAGTGGAACATCTCTGTGGCCGTGGCCATCATGCCTCTTCAATCAGGTGTCCTGGGCCACTCTGCTCTCATTTGCCTTTTTTAGAACATCACAGTGAAGACTCTGTTATGGAAGCTTCTTATTCTATCCTCCCACCATCCCTGATCTTCTGTCATGTGACTTTTTCTTACAGAAATGCCATCAGTGGAAGCTTCTCTTCTGTGTCGCTGAACTCTCTGCCCTCCCTACCACCCAAATATAAGTTCAGAATGAGACAGTGTGGGAAAACAGTCTTCCAAATAGCCAATCAGGTGAGATAAGACCTTAAGGAGACCTAGTGAGGAACAGTCTTAGATACAGTGATGACCTGGATGGGTAGTTGGGATTCACACCATTGCCACATTCTGTTTAGAAGCAGGTCCCCAGTGCTAAGGACACTCACAGTGAAACAGTCCCCACCATGAGACAAGACTCACAGGGGCCACGTAAAGGTTTCCCCACCTCAGTAAGAGTTGTTTAGAAAGGTCACAGGGATGAAGTCAAAAGTCATACACAGCTGGAGTGTCTATCTCACTAACTCATGCATTAGCTCCCAGTCTCATGGCTCAGTGACTAGGGGCTCCGATATGCCATGCCTCCAGATCTGTCAGCAGTCTACCCACACTGCATGAATGCAGTACCTGCACAGCATGTGGCCACCTAGACCACAGGCCTGTCTCCACGGGGGCGCGCTGTGATTTACTGGGTGGAGTGTCTGCTTCAGCAGAAAATCCATGCTGTGTCAACAGGTGGCAAGCACATCTGATTCGTTCTTGACGTACATGACTCCAGTGTGATCTATTTCGTTTTAGTGGGTGTTTATTTTTCCTGTGGATGATTTATCAGCTTCAGAATGAGCTGTGTCAACTACCTCACATGGTATATCAATTCCCGCGTGTCCCACGAATGTTCCCTCAGCAATGTAGCTTGCTCCGTCTCCATGTGCTTTCCCTGGCAGCATCTTATCCTTATTTGAATTAAAGAAATTTTTTAAGTAGCTATTCTCCATGGAGATGGGAGGGGATGTAGGCGTATGGAAAGTCAGGTTTTATTTAAAAAGCATTTTTACTGCCTCTCACATGAGAGTGTTTAACACATAAAATATTTTGCTCCAAACTTTCAATAGGCTGTTGTTTAATTACGCACAATTGGGTTCAATCTTATTTTATAGCTGTAATCATTTTCATTACTGTGCCATTAGAGGTTTTAGCTGTTTAAAAATAGAATAGTGTGTGGTTTCCTAAGGTCACTAAATGCACCTCTGGCCATTTCCATTTTAGAATGGTGATGGAGAGTATAGACTGTTCAGAAGTGGCTGGGCAGGTGATTTCAGTAGCTCCATCTCTGGCACCAAATCACAGGCCACTGCAATGCTTTCTCATCTGTGCATCAAAAAGCATAGTAACCAATGGAGGACCGTCACTATACACTAGCTACGTACGCCATCCATAACAAACACTGTATACCAGGAAACCACCTAGTCCATAACCATCACTGTGCACTGAGAAAATACCTAGTCCATAGCTATCACTGTGCACTGAGAAAGTAGCTGGTCCAGAACCATCATGTGCACTAGGAAAGCAGCTAAGCTAGTGACATCACTGTGCACCAAGAAATACCTGGTCCTGAGCCCTGTCTGTGCACTAAGCGGCCACTGGTTTTGAACTTTCACATTCCATAAGCAACTCCTGACTGGGAACCTTCAGTGCATCAGCATACAACTTCTATTGCTATCCACTGATAATCAGTTTGCACATACTAAAGAATCGCCCATAAGTGAAGTCACACCACTGAATAAGCCCTTGGTGATGTAGTTTCATTTCTCTTGGATAAATTCTTAGGGAAGGCATTGCTGGATCATAGTGTGGCAATATATGTAAAATTTTATGAAGCCACTCAAAAAGTTCTGAAAGATGTTTTTGTGCTTTATACTCATATTCCCAATAAACCAAAGTTCTCGTTTCTCCAAATTCTCTCTGGTATTTGGTTGTTTCAGAATTTCAAATGTCTTAGCATTTCTACTGTCAATACAGTCCTAGTTTATGGTAGCTTTAATTCACATTTCAGTGAAATCTAACAATGTTAGAAAAGTAGAGGTTGTATTTGTTTGTTTGGTTGGTTGGTTGGTTTAGCAAATCCAGACTGTTCTGTTCTAGTAACATGGAACCAGAATGGCCTCATACTCATGACATCCTGCCCCAGGCCTCTCAAATGTTGGAATTGTTGGTGCATGCCCCCCATACCCAGCTAATCACTTAGTAATGTGCTGTGTTTTATACTTGGTGTGATTGTGTAAAATTGATTTTTCTTGTGTTGTCTTCATTTTGCTTTTATTGGGTATTTTTTCATCCCCTCACTTTTTGTTCATGGTTGGTTGGCCCTATGCACTTGCATAGAACATCCAGGTATGAGAAAAAGGAATCAGAGGTTTTTCACTTCCTTGTGGATATGGAAGGTGTCAGGGAGGGAGGGAGGGGAAGGGAAAGAGAAAGGGCTTGGGTTTGGGTTTGGGGTGAGAAGCCTTTGGCAAGATATAGCAGCCAGGCATGCCTCCCTATTGACCTACTTGATGTAGCTCAGCACCACATCCTAATGTTTCCAGAACTGCCCAAAAATAGAGCCAATAACTAGGAACTGAATGCTCAACACATCGGCCTGTGGAAGAAGTTTTCTATCCAAACTCTAATATTCTGTCCCATCCCCAAAGGACTCATGGCTGTCTCATAACGCAAAACTCACTTAGTCTATCTTCAACTGTGCCTAAAGTCATAACAGTTCCAACATTGTGTAAAAGTCCAAGTTCAAAGTCTCCTTTGAGATTAAGGCAAACTTTTAGCTGTCTGCTTCTATAAAGTAAAAAACAAGTGACATATTTTAAGATATGCTGGCATAGAATGAACATTCTAGGTCCAAAAAGAAGGGATGGATGAACATCAAGAAAGGATGGGGTCAGAGAAAGGACAGAACTGTCACAACAAACAGTCCTAGAGCTCCTGTTCTGAACCTGGAGTACATGGTGTTTGGGTATGAACTCACAGGTACCACAGCTCCGCCCCTGTCTCCTTGTCATTTGAACCTATATGGCTCTCTCAGGATGACTCCACTTGGTGTCCGGTGCTTTCGTAGGTACCTGGCCCACATATCTGGCATTTCTAACAGCATTTCTAATGGCACTGCACCTATGGCGTCCCACTTACAGTTCCACACATTACCACTCAGAAGGCATATCTAGAGATGCAGGTCTTGCCACCCATTTCTCAGATGCCCCATCTTTTGATATTTAAGCAGAAATCTCCATGATGCTGTAACTCTTACATTCTTAGTATATTCTGAATCAATATCACGGAGGTGCCAAGGACTTCCACTGGTACAAGTGGTATCCTCCATGGACCATGATCATGGGAGCCTCTGAGTACCAGGAAAAACACTTCCATAGGCAGTGTAATTCAGTCTGAATTGGGTATCTTTTCCAAATAAAGGCATTCAACTAAGTTTAAAGCTTTACATCCTTGATTCTGCGATGGGTAGGGCACAGCCAATTTTTAAGATGTCCAATTTCTATTTCATGGCACAGATCTCAATAGCAACCCTCCACCCTCCAAAAAACACAGTTTACAACTTTACATGAAATCCTTATCAGGGCAAACTACATGTTTTGTTCTTTCTGCTACTTTTGAATTCCAATATCATTGTCAATCTGTATTAAAGAAGCAAGAAATGACCATGGAACAACCTCAATTCTGGGATGGTTTAATGTTTCTTCTTTCCGGTGAATTAATCCATCACATTTGGCCTCCCACAAAGTCTGAAAGCATGGGCAAACTGCAGGCCAAATTGACAGAATATTACATACCTGGTCTTTACTTGATTTCTCAACAAAACCTTTGGTCAATGTCTGAATACTCATAGGCCTGACAAAATAGTTTATGGTCTCATTTGCTCTTCTGAGCTTCAACCAGATTTTCTCATGATGCTCTGATTACAGCACCCTAGTTTTTTCTTGCTTTGTTGGCCAAATTCTTTCTCTAATCAATTCCAAAGGCTTTAGAACCCTGTGATCAAGTTTGGTCAGATGACCCCTCTTCTCTTGAAAAACCAACTGTATTTAGTTGGAGTCTTTTATTTGATGTTTTGTTGTTATTTTTATTGTCGTCTTTTTTTTTTCTGAAAAAATACCTGACATAATGTAAAGGAGAAGGAATTTATTTTGCTCACAGAATCTTGGGCCTGCTACATCACTTGGCCCATGCACTTGAGCAGATAATCATGGTGGCACAAGTGTTTTCCATCTCGTTGTTGACAGTAAGTGGCGAGTGAGAAGCCAGTGACAAGATGTGATCCCCCACAGATATTTCTCTAATGACCTGTTTTCTCTACTAGGTCCCACCCCGTAAGTTTCCACAACCACCAAAAGTTGTATCATTTGCTGAAGACCAACTGGTAAAGCCATTAGACTGCAGGGATAGTTTATATTCAAATTGTAGCAGACCTCTTATGGTTCCTTATATACTTAGGCATACTTTTATTTTTATTAACATGTATTAATTAGACAAGACAATGGGTTTCGTTGTGACCCTTTTAAAAGATTTATTTTATTTTTATTTTATGTGTATGGGCATCTTGCCTGAATGCATGTATAAATAACACATACATTCCTGATACCCACAGATACCAGAAGAGGGTATTGGAGGGTATTGGCTGTGAGTGGCCATGTGAGTGAAGGGAGCTGAGCCCCAATTCTTTGCAAGAATAGCACTCGTACTTCACTTCTGAGCTATCTCTCTAGCCTCTCCTTGTGGCATTTTCACATTATGATTTTCTCATATTTACTGTCTTTTATCCTCACTATCCCCCAGGGTTCTTTTAATCTTCCTTAGTAGACTCCCTTTTATATTCTTCATTCCTTCCCTAGACTCCACATATGAAGAAAAAAAAAAAAAACAGGATAGTTGTCTTTCTGAGTCTGGCCTGTTTTCCTTAACAAGATCTTCAGTTCTGTCTATTTTTCTGGAATAATGTAATGTTATCTATGTGGCTGAACACAACCCCATTGTGTGCACATATCAAAATCCTTTCCCCCATTCATTTGTACCAAACTGGGTGCAAGTCTGGTTCCATGACCTGTCTCTTATGAATATGATTGCCATGACTGTGCAAGAATCTCTATTATATGCCAGCTTAGCTTCTAAAGAAGCTAAGTTTTAATGGCTTTAATGGTATAGGTACATAACACTTCTATCTTTATGAAGAATCTTTACTTTGATTTTCATCTCAGCAGTGTGCAAGATCCCCATTTTTCCCACATCCTGACCAACACTGTTATTTTTTTGTTTTTCTTGATGACAGTCCATTCTGACAAGGATAGGATGGCGTCATTTCCTGATGGTTACTGGTATTGAAAAGTTCCTTTAAAAATGTATTGATCATTTGTACTTCTTCTTCTCAAAAGTGTCTGTTCTGTTTGTTTCCCATTATGACTGAATTTTGAGGAGTTATTAATTAATCAATCAATCAATTAATTAATTTGTGTGTGTGTGTATGTGTGTGTGTGTGCCAGTACAGTATGATCAGAGGCCAGAAGAGGACATCAGATCCTGTAGCTGGCATTTGTGAGCCACTGAGGTGTTGGGGATCAAATCTGGCTTCTCTGGAAGAGCATCAAAGTATCTGTAATGACCGAGCACTCTTCTACATCCCTGAAATGGAATAAACACTCTGTTTTGGGGGAGTTGAATATATTAATTTATTTATGTGTTTTCAATAATAATCTTCTGTTGGAAGAACAGCAGTCAATACTTTCTCCTGTTTTGCTGGCTCCCTCTTCAGCCTTCATTCTGTCTTTTCTTTTGCTGTTAGATGGAAGCACTTTAAAGTCTATTATTTCTGATACTTCTGTAACATGTGGTAAACAGAATTATTAATTATCATAAGTTTGAATCTATCATTTTAACCCTGACTTAGTTTTTTAACTAATAAAGCTTTCCTTTCTACAAACATGAAAGGAAACTTTTCTCTGCTACAAGATTTATCTGTAACCTCACAATCAAGTCTCAATTCTGAATTGAGGAGGGTTGGGCCTGCCATGAGCAGTTACCCTTTTTTCCCATCAGATTTGTGCATTTTCTGTTTCGCATATTTTAATAGCATATATCAACTATGTAGAATGTGCAGTTCCATGATGACTTCCTTTTGAAAATTATCTTATAAACACCACAGCTACATCTGCATTTTCACTTCTTAGTACTACATAATCTCAACTTCCTTATATTTGTAGAGTGCTTGGATTTTAAATTCATGTGGAGTGACCCCTAAAATTTTGTTCCTTTGGTGTGCCTGGATATTATGTTTCTCCTCCTTTTTCCCAAATAAATTTCATGTCATCTTACAAATTTCTAGAAAAAAAATATCAGCTTACATTTGTATTAGAACTACCCCAATAAAAATCAACTTAGAGAAAATTAGCAGCCTGTAACATATGAACATGGCATATCCCCTTCATTTAAATTTTAGTAATAGTTCTTAAAAGAATGTTGCAGTTCCAATGTAATGTTAAACGTTTCTGTTATTCTGAGACAGGTGGCATTTTCAATGGTGCTGTTTCAGCTTAGTTTCATACTGTCTAAGTAAGCATCACATGATTCCTTGGTACTGAATTCTGTATTGCCCCCAGTTTCACCAGCTAGCTCCAGTACTCGTATCTCAGATCCCTGAGGCTTTTTTTGTCATCCCAACATACAGTTACTTCTTTCCAGTCTGCATGCCTTTCATTGCTTCGCTGGGTCCCCTGGAGCCTCTCAGAGAAGAATGAATTGAGCCAGAGAGAGAGAAGGCCTCTGTGTGCTGGTTCGCATTGTGGTAGAAGCACCTGATGTTCACATGGAGCAGATTGTAGACACAAATCTCTCCATGCATACCTCTGATTGTAGGATAAACTCATATTTACTTCCATGGACAGACTTCATCACAAAGACTTCTGCATTTTGTTACACAGAATTTTCTGCCTTTGTAATCATTCTGTCATTTCCCCCTACCTGTTAACATGGTAGACTGAACTTACTACCTTTTATGCATGAATTCAATGTTTCATATTAAAGATAAATCCACATTGATCATAATGGAGTTTAATGGGGTTTGGGTTGTTATCAGGGCCTTATCTAGAGGTTTAAAACAGTAAGTAGGAGTGTCCCCAACTCCTGCCTGTTCTGAAAGAAGTGTCTCAGGCTTGCAATGACAATTTTTTTTAATATTCAATGTAAATAAAAATAAGGTCTGGAGATGTGGCTCAATTGGTAGAGAGCTTACCTGTTGTTGTAAATTTAAAAAATGGAGCTGGTTTCCGCCTTCCACCTTCCCGATGGTGAGTGCTCTCTGTCACGAACAACTCCACATTTGGCTAAGGCCGAGGATCTGGCTTGCTTCCATGTATGTGGACCTATCTGCATTGCCCCCGTGGCACGCCTGGGTTGGCTACCCAGAGGCTATTTAAGCTGTGGGCTGGCTTTCCCCGGGGTCCGAGGATTGTTCAATGTTCCTGAATAAACTGCATTGAAAAAAAAAAATGGGTTGGGCTACATAATGTTTCTTATTTGCCCTAACATTATCATGGTGGTATTATTTAACCTACTATCACAAATAATAAGACACAGACACCTGTTAGTTTTTATAATTGCCTTGTTTACCTTGCTCCAGGCAGATATTTCACCTACTGTGGCTCAATAACCTCACCATCCATCGCCCAGCCCCCCTCCAATGTTATCCACCTCAGTCCTCCTCATCTGGTCTACCTTCCATCCTTAACCCCATGGTGATTGCTTATATTCTTCATCTGTGCCTTTTCACACTATTATTGGAGTCCTTCCTCTCAGCCCACGTGTTTTTTTTTCTTCACACTAACCCATGGTGACATCCTCCTTCCTCCTCTCTTCCAAACTGTCCATCTGTCTCCCTTGATTCTCCTGTCCTCTCTAAGCTCTGGAACCTCAGCTCTGGGGTAGGTAACCTCAACCTACCCCATTCTTCCCTGCCCAAGTATAAGCCGCTTAATCACCCAATCAGGTATGTCTTAGGCAGGTTTACAAAACAAAGATAGGTGTAACCAGATCTTGAGGGCCAGGAACATACATCAGACCAACCTCCAACTCACCTAGCATGCACTACACCTTAGATTCTATCCCAGCACTGCATAAACAGGGTATGGTGTTACACTTATACAATCCCAGCAAACAGGGAGGAGAAGCAAGAGGTTCAAGGTCATGCCTAGCTACAAGAGATGTCAACGTCAGCTTGGAAAACATGAGTCCGTGTTTCAAACTAATACCTTCTAGGCTTGTAGTAAGACTGTTAGCAAAGTAGATATATGTCTGTTAAGCTCAGTTTCTTCTTGAACTTTTTTTGTCAGTGCAAATAAGCATTTTTACTAATTTATACCTTACTGCTGGCAATCACTGCCACATCAGTTCTATCTCTGGGCTCTCTCACGATGAGTGGCTTTCATTCCCTGCTAGTAGCAGTTTGTGTGTGTGTGTGTGTGTGTGTGTGTGCGTGTTTCCCTCCCTTTCTCAGTCTTGCTAGAGATTTTTCATCCCCACTCATCACTGACACTGCAGTATCACTTTTATTTACATTCTTGAAGCAAAACCTTCTGTCTTCATCAAATTTACCCATTATTTTTTTTCTAAGCTTTCATTGATTATTACTTGTTTTGTGTCTTTCTTTTAGGCTCTGATATGTGTTTTATGCACTCACTTTCTTAGGGAAGAAGTAGAAGCTGATTTTGAAGTTTCCCTCTCTGATAACAATGCTTATGGGTGTCAGAGCTGCTCTCCTGACTGATTACACTATACAGCAGGAACTGATGCAGAAGGTGTCATGTCAACTCGGTTAAAAGGCTTAACTTTCAGGGGAAGGTGATCAAAGAGCTGGTAACTGAGTTCATGTTAGAGACAGCCCCTGTTCCCCTTTCTAGGGAACTTGGAGACTGAGCTGCCTATGGGCTACATTTGAGCAGGGGATCTAGGTCCTGTCTGTGAGGGTGCAGCCATTGCTGATGAAACCTGACAGGCTAGAGTCAGATAGTAGGGGAGGAGGCCCTTTCCTATGAGTGGACTCTGGGAGAGGCATAAGAGGAGAAGAGGGAGGGTAGGTAGGACTGGGAGGAGACAAGGGAGGGGGCTACAGCTGGGATACAAAGTGAATAAAGTGTAATAATAAATAAATAAACAAATAAATAAGTTTTAAAAGGTTTCTCTCTCTTCTCTTAAGGTTTCTTTCTTGATTCGCTGGTGATGTAGCTTGATAAATACTTATTCTTCATATATGAAGAGATTATATATAAGTATTACTGCTATTGCTTTGGGCATCAATAGCACTTTGACAGAGAAATGCTTTGTGCTGTTTCAAGATAGTTCATGGTGTGTGAAAGCAACTTTCCACTAATGGTCTCATCTCACTGGGACAAGCCCTCTGCATATGACAGATTACTTGGTTGATGCTTTGTGTTTTCAGGCTTGTGCAGTCAGTCTCTATTTGGACTCCATTTGTCTTGTGTTCTGTATTTGTGATAGTTATTATTGATTTCCAACTTGATAAGTTTTAGAATCATCTAGAGGATTCTGGACACACCTGGGAGGGATTACCCTGATTAAGCGTTTTAAATGAAAAGCCTAAATGTAGGTAAAAAGTCTTCTGCAAGGAGCCCAGATACAAGGAAAGCAAAGCTTTGGCGTCTTGCCTGATTGTCCTTTGTGATAGTTTTGCCTTTGTGGGAAAGTCCACCTATGGTGCCACCACTACCGTAGCCTTCAGAGCCCAGTTTCTTCAGGCTTCCAACATGAAATAAAGACCAGTGACTTTGTAGGAATCTCCTAGGCCTTCAGTGCCATATTGAGAAAAGCTAATGGTTTTCAGACTATCTAGTGTGAAGACAGACACTTTTGGAAAAAAACTGTATCATTTAATAAATTGTATTCGTAATGAATGCCCACTCTGTTGGTTTTGTTCTTCTAGAGAACACTTATTAATATATGTTCTATGGACAGGGAGGGATGATTCTGATGAGAGGGACAGTAGTGAGGTGTGCTATGCAAGGTGAAGAGTGTCAGAGGTTATGAGGGACACACAAAGAAGCAGAGAGCTTCCTTTCTGGACTGAATTTTCATGGACCTCTGAGAGCTGTGTCAAGGATCTCCAAAACACTGCTGTGAAAAACTGATACTCTTCATCAGACACTGATGTCCCCTCTCGCTCCCGCATATGTACACCAGCCACACTGTAAACCCAGTGTGGTAGTACTGAGAAGCAGAGGCTAAAACAATTGATTCAGTCATGAGACAGAGTCTGTGCACAGTCCAGACTCCGTCTTTGGGACCAAGGCCTCTCACTGAAGAGATCTTGCAGCATCAGGCCTTCTCTGATCCATGTGAAATACAGGCCTCATCCCAGATGACCTAGAAATAGGCATCTTGGAGGCAGAGATCTAGCTGACTCTCTTCCTTGGATGTTCTGGCCTTCAGAATCTGATTCTTATAAATTTCCAGTCTCAGGCACTTAGTGACAACACTGCAACAAACTGGCATATCACCCTTGTGTCTGTTCACTTTGTTAGCAGGGTGGCCCTATTGGTCATGGTTCTTGAGACCCAAGATGGCTTCAAACACCCTCAGTTTGTTCAAATACCTTCCAGTTTGTCTCTTTCAGTGTGTATCCACATATGTGTTTATGTTTGTGTGTATAGTATGTATGTGCACATGGTGTAAGTAGACCAGAGGACAACTTCGGGGTATCATTCCTCAGGTGCATTCCATGTTTGGGAATTTTTATTTGAAATGAGATCTTGTTGGGCTAACCCACTTAGCACTGAATAGCCAATTAAGGGGGCTCAGCACTGGGGAAAACCAACTCTCCTTTTCTCAGTAGCCATTAAATGCCTGCAGCTCTTTATCTAGTAATGTGTTCCTGTGGTACTTTGCCAATCGTCTTTGGTATTTGAGCTGGTGTTGTTCAGATATTGTTTAGTCTTCCATATTGTTGAGATTTCATGGGTGTTGCTCCCCTGTCAAAAACAGAAGACACAATTTCACAGCAGACTTCTTGATCTTCTGGCTTTTGCAATCTTTCACCCTGACTGGGGTGCCCAGATCCAATAGATATATCTACATCTGCCAGGGCCCACTCTGGTGAGGTCAGGGCCTGGAGAAGGGACAATGCAGGAGCGGAGAGGGAGGAATGAGTCAGGCAAAGGGTTCAGAGGAGTTTTACATCCTGACTGACTGACAGTCTGGGTGCTACTTTATTTATACAGAACTTAGTAGACAGGGATAGATGCATGTTGCTTTAAAACATAGATCATGACATGTTTGTCCTTGGACATGTGTTTTAACTTCCTCTTGGTGAGAAGTTTAGTCATCATTGACAAACTATGACAGAACAGAATTATAGTTTATAATCATGTTCCCTCATCAATCCACAACCCAACTTTTAGCAATCTTGTAGTTTCAAGGGCTTATTTTGCCAAAGCATGACAGCCTGTTCCCAGGCTGGTAGTTCTTTCAGTTTCAAGGGTACTAGACAGAAAGAAAATCTACACCCCAGCATGGGCAAATTGTGACATCTCAAACAGTGTATTTTCAACTTTTAATAGTCAGAACACTAATTGTCATTACGTCCCAGAAAAGTCTTCAAGCCAAAGCTGCTCCAGTTGTTATTCAATTTCTACCATAATACAGCATTTATATTTTATATATTTGTAGAATTTATTTGCATGTATAATCTTGTTCCTATATGGGTGGCCCTGTATGAGTTAATTTTTCCTAAGGAAGGAAATCTTAATATTTTATTCTTTTATGATTATGATTCTTTTATGATAGGCACCATTCTTTGTCCATCAGTATAAGGAAGAGGCTTTGAATTTGGTCTGTTGCCAACTTCTCTAGCCCACTGAGTATTATTGACTTTTTAAAGTTTACTTTGTTCTGACTATCCTGTTCCTGAGTAAGTACGTGGGGCAGATGTGCCAAGAGGATCTTTGAGTCAGAGCCTCTAAGGAGGTCTCTGCATCTTTATTGGTGTCAAAATCTCCAGGTCATATGGAAGACCTTTAAGAAAGGCCAGATAAGGATATCTCCCTAAAAAAGTATGGTCAGGACATTCCTGGGGCAACTTAGAAGTAGTACTCCTGGGAGAAGACATAAATGATTTATAAGAAATTTTCCATCAATACAGTATCTCAAGTTGTACAAATAATAAAAGACCCCCATGCATGTGTCAAGTTGAGATCAAGGCCAAAGAGTGAGAGACTACACACAGTGATTGCATCACTCAGCTCCGCTCCGCTGGATCTTTGTCAAACAGCTGTGCTGGCTTTAGGACTTTGGCTGTTAGATATGGCTGTGCCATACATCACAGTCCCTATGCAAGGTCCTGCCTTTTCTATGTGAGTTCGGGAACTGAACTTCGGTCCTCATTTTTGTACTGCAAGCATGTTGCTGAGTTATCTTCCCAGCCCTCCAGTCTGTTTCTTCACATGTGGACTCTCCTCTTTATTCTTGGAAATAACTGTGACACATTATGTATCTTTAAACTACAGAATTCCTCTCTCTGATTTTGATAGAATATTTTACACAATATGGTGTAAGTTATGACTGGATGTATTACTTGTAGAAATATACAAAGCCACTACTGGGTCATTTAAGTTGATAATGTAAAAACCACAGAAAATGACACATCTCTGCACACTGGTTATATGAGGCAGATCTGTAAGCTATTAGGTTTCAGTCAGTTCCAGTGTCTAGATTTCACTTGGGCTTAAGTTTGGGTGCAGGTTGAAGATAAACAAAGCCTAGATTCCAAGCTGTACTCATGGTGACCCTGGCTTTATTAGTAATGGGATCTAATGACATCATTTCTTGACAGTCATGATCTTTAACCTAGTTTGATCTAAAACAGACTCACTGAGTATGATATCATTAAGGTAAATCCCCAGAAGGAGACCCAAATGCTCAGAATAAGCCAGTCAGAGGTATTGGGTTACTGGGAATGACTTCACCCATCCCTTTCTTCTTCCTTGGCCAACAGGGACCATATCAAAGCTGTAGAGAAGGTAGCAGATAATTGGTGTTGTTTTAGTAATGTCATTCCAATCTACTGCAGGCTCAGTGCTCACGTGGGAGCCTCATTGAGATGTGGCTCGTGTCCTTTCCCTTTAGATAGACTTTAACTCTGTGTCTCCATTTTCTGTCTAGCCTCTATGCAAATGAATAAGTAGCCTACACTTGCGTGCTCACAGATATAACAACAAGGTATGAAAACAACAGGCAAACAGTACGGACATGAGCTCTGATCATAACGTGATCAGCACCAGGGTTGCAGGCAACTCTCATCCCTACCACTGTCTCAAATCCTGACCATGCTCCTGCCTCCTCCCCGGTCACATTAAGGAACATCCCTAGAGAGCAGCAAGGTGCTATTGTGCTGATGTGTCCTATGCCTTATTTCCACAGGCTGCTACCCTACACTGCACATTTACCAACAACTTTTGGACAGATGTGATTCGAACACAGTGATCACGTAGGGCCTTGACTATACTAGCTTCATGGATGCTTTCCAGAAGTAATTATGTTATTTTCTTATCTTGGCAGAGGGATGCCTCTTCATTTTGGATTAGTTACTTCTCTCATTGACAAAATACTGGCAGAGTCAACTTAAGGAAAGGTCATAAATATCGGCTCATGATTTCAGTGTAATACAGTCCATCCTCAGAGGGCGAGGCATGTGGGAGGAATATGATGCAGCTGGTCACACTGCATCCTCAGTCAAGAAGCAGGGAGGTGCCAGTGGCTTGAGTTCCACCTCCAGAATCCCAAAAGGTCAAAGAAAATGAGCCCCACAAAGCTGTCCTCTGTTCTCCACATGGACTTTGTGGTAAGATACCCCCGCACACACCATACATATATACACAAATGCTAATAACTAATAAAATACTTCTAGAAAGAAGCAGAGAGAGATGAATGCTGGTGCTCACCTTGCTTTCTCCTTTTTGTTCACTCTGGGGCTCCAGGTCACATAACTGTGCTTCCCACTTTCAGGGCAAGACTTCCCTCCTCAGCTAAACCTGTCTGGAGAGGGACTCACAGACAATTCTAATTCTGTCAAGCTGACAGAAGCTCCACCATCACTGTCCCATTTCTCCTTTGAATTCTCATGTGTATTTCCCCCTATTTCTCCTTTGAATTCTCATGTATATTTTTCCAAAAACTGATGCTAAACTATGGAAGGAACTCCACCGATCTCCCACTGTTGAGAGTCCCTAGCATACTCAGGACAGCATGGCCTTGTACAGCTCCGTCCTTTAAACTGAACAGCAGTTGTCTTCATGAGCAGTTGGCTTGCAAAGGGTCACCCGAGCTGGCCTTGTTGCCTGCTGATGTTCCATAACTGAAGGGAGATGGGAGGGCCTTGGAGCTCTCATCTGTGTATCTAGCCACTCATCTGGCCAGTTGCATGCAATTCTTCTCTAACCGTGTGTGGCCTTGGGGAAGGGCCAGAACATATAGGCTGGTGAGTGATAGGAGAAAGAAAATCCATCTGGATGGCCATGGGAGAGTCATCATCAAGACTGAGTGCAGTCTTTCCAGTGTGGCTGTCTTAGGGTCACCTGTGCTCAGGTCTGAATCACCCATTCCTTTGTAAATAAACCCATGGGTTTTCCAGGTTGAACTTTGGTTTATTCCTGGGATCTCACAAGGAGGTGGAGAGGCAAATGTTGAGTAAGTCCTCCTTCACCAAGGAGAAAGTCCTCATAATTCATGGGACTTCTTGTGTTGCCTATGTTTTGAACTTGTGACAGATGACCCTGTGTTCTGTTGCGAGGCTGCTGAGCAGGTGACAAGGTGAGGCAGCAAATACAATGTGATCATATAGAAAGTTTGGCTTCCAGCAAGGATGGTCTTGTTTCCTGTTATAGCTTCTATGTTTGATTTTTTTTTTTTTTTTTTTTTTTTTTTTGTCTTCACAGTGACTCTCCCTCCTCAGACTTCATGTGAAAAGGACACCTAATCTTGACTCAGGGCTAATGAGGCACATGGCAGTCCCTTTCTTGACTTAAGAGATTGTTTTAAATCATTGGTTTTGATCATGTGTGGCCCATGCCCAGGGCAGAAGTCTACCAAGTGAGGCAGAGCAGAGAAGGGGAAACTTCTATAGAGAGCTCCCTCCCTCCAGCCTACCTGGAGCACTCTGTGTTCTCGATGAGTGTGTACAGGTAAGCAACCCCAAGGATCATGGCTGTGGGGGGGCACTCTATCAGATAACCCAACCTAACAAAGGCCCACAAACTCCATGGGAGTTGGCCCAAAGAAGCCAATGAAAGCAGAAGGCTGAGGTCTGTCTCCCTAACTGCCTGGTTGGAGAACAAACTCAGGCAGCCTCTAGGGGTTTGCTCACTTCAAAAAAATAGGTCAACCTTTGCCACATTCAAAAGTTACACTGAGGCTGAGGTAAATCGTGCCCATAACTTGTGCTGACAGGCCCAACCTACTTGGGCCTTTGTCCTCTATGATGACGGAGGAGTAGAGGAAGAAGGAAGGGGAAGGGTGACATCCGTGCATAGGACTCACCTATAGCCAGCTCTGCCCCTGAGACTTGACCACTGTCTTAATGCAGCTCCCACCTTTCCAGGTAGGGGTTTCCACCATTCGAACTGGCATGATGTGCTGACCTAGCATCCTGTGATTTACGCAGCCATCGGGGGAAGAGCAGCACCTCTACGCTGTAAGAAAATCCAAGTTCAGATATGAATGCAAACACTGCTTACTGCTAGCAAGTGCAGAGGGAGTGAGGCCAGGATAGAATGCTGCCCTGCAGACAACCAGATGCATGATAACTTGAGTAGTTCTATGTCTGAGCAGGAGAGGGGCCCTGTGTGCAGGAAGTACAAGGAAGCAGCCTGGCAGCTGGGTCTCCTAGGCCTTTGAAGCTCTTCTGGTGAGAACCGACTGACATCTTTCTTTAGTGGGCAGGATGTCCCCCTGCTTTGGATTAGGGGTGGAATGCACACTTACTTGAAATCTGACCCCCGGGTTCCTAAATAGGTGAACTTCAGAGGGTCTTGGAGTGGCCTTGTAAATTTACACAGCTGCCGAACTACTCCTAAAAAAAAATTGTTGCAACTGTGGAGATTTACTCAAGAAGACAACAAATGCAGGACAAAGCCCACTGGACCAGCCTTACCTGATGGCTGTGTGAGAACTGGAGACACTGGGGCGGTTGGGTTTGAGACTGAAGGATGGAGGGTGGCCGAACAAGATAGTGGAGCTCACAGCAAGGGAAACCCAAAGGCATCAATCCTCAGTTACCACATGTCACTGTCCAAGTGAAACTTTGTTCCTAGATTGTTCAAAGTGCTTAGTTCAAGTCCCAGTACTATATAAAACTAGACAGATCGGTGCACACCTTTAAGACTAGCAATGAAGGAGAAGGCAGGAATATCGGAGGTTAAGGTTGTCCTCAGCTATATAGAGCCTCCTCGGCTATATAGAGAGCTGGAGGCCAGCATGGGCTACCTGGGAGCCTGTCTCAAACAAAACCAGGTGAGCCTAATGAATGTAGACCTCTGTTTTTTAATATGCCAGTATCCTGGGAGAGCCTGACTTAGAAACCTCTGCCCAAACATCACTCTCAGTGCAGTTCTGGACCATCGTGGGCTCTGTACCATCCTTTAAAAATTGCTCCAGCTTGTTCCAAGGTCAGTAATTGAAGTGTGCATCCGCAAGCATGAAGATCTGAGCATGTATCTCCAGCACCCATGCGAAAGTTAGGTGCAGTGTTGGGTGCCTGCAGCCTCAGCTCTAAAGAGGTACGGACAGGAAGAGCTCTGTGTCTGTCTGCCTCACCAGGTAGCCAGGCAGTGAGCTTCAGGCTCAGCAAAAGACTCCTTTCAAAATCCAAAATCAAGATGGAAAAGCAACAAGACACCTGATATCAGCCTCTGCCTCCCACACATCTGCACACCCCCCCACATGTTCATGTGCACCACCTATGCCTGGGCACACAACCTAGAAGACATTAAAAAAATGGAAGACAAGCTGAAATGCTATCCATCCCACCCAAGTGCCCTGTTAGTCGCAAAGCACCCCTAAGAGTTCAGAACACATTTCAAGTTGTGCAGTTCTGGAGCCATACAAGTACTCTGGAGTCCCTGCTCCTCATCAACACTTCCTCAGCCTAGCACCCCCAAAGAGTGGTCATCAAGGTGACTCTCTGTGCTTTAAGGTTTGGGAATGAAAAGTCAGTAGAAAGTTATAAATGAACTGGGACAAGTTAACAGTTCAAAAGCTAGGCAAGGCAGGTGACTAGCCACGCAGAAGAGCTGAGGTCTGGGATGATGGGCTCTTCTGTAGCTGCTGCTGAAGGCCTCAGTTGCCCTTCCCGAGGATCCCATCACCAGGATCACAACAAAAGCAAGCAAACACAAAGGCAATGCATTTTCTTTGTGGAAAGATGTCCAGTGAGCAGGTGGTACAGGTCAGGGCCACATCATTCCATTATATACATCTGAGTCTTTGAATTTTTCACCACACATGGTCTGTTCAAAATACCTATGAATTAAAACATCAAACATAAAGCTTATCAGGTGAGATCTTTTTGTTTGAGGTTTTATGACTAACATGCAGTGGGCACTATCAGGAGTTGAGGCACAGAAATTCTGGGAACTGCTGGGGAGGCAGAGTCCATCACTGGCTCCTGGTAATCAGAGGTCCAGCAGGAATCAGGAAGGTAGGAAGCTGCTCAGCTTGACACCCACATCCTGGGCTGGGCAGATGCAGCTTTCACTCTCACATGTGTTCTCTGGAGAGAATAGTGGGCTATTTTCCACTGTTTTTTCCAGATGCCTGTCTGCCCATGTCGCCAGGGTTGACACAGCTTTAATGAGGATGATAATGCTTCCAAAGTGAGTAAGCCTTGTGCCATTCTGCCAAGAGGGCAGCTTCCAGCAGCATAAGTGCCTCTGCTGAGGCTCTAAAGCCAGAGGTTGAAGGCCAAAGGGTCCTAGAGTTTTGCCCCTGCAAAAGCTTTAGTGGAAGAAACTAAAAGATCCTTCCTTGTCTTTGGACAAAGATCTTACCTAATACAGAATGGTCTCCCTATCTTAAGATCAGCACCATAATAGAAAGATTCTTTGTTCACATGACACCATTTTCCTAAGTCCCAGGATTAGGTTATCCATACATCTCTTGGTGCTACTGTCAGCACACTACACCCTATCACAAAGTCAATGCAGCTACCTTTCCTGTGTTTGACTGTAAGTTTAAGTGGTACATAGGTGCAATTCACTAGCTGACATACTTGGCTGTGGTCTGCTTCGTTCTGCCTGAATCTCAGGGTAGGCATGAGTCAAGTCTTTCCTCCTCTGCTGGAACACTAAAGGCTGTTCTGGGAGGACTGGAGAATCACTGAACATGCCATCTGTGTGAGGTGTGATGGAGACTGTGGCCAGCTCAGAGACTGCTTGTGTACTCTAGCTAGTCTCCATTCACCCCAGCAGCAGCATCACCTCCTGGCTCTTTCCCCCCTTCACTCAGCTGCTTGGCTGGCCTGGGGGCAGTCTGGCCTTATCCTGCCTGTCCTGGTTCATGCCTCTTGCTTATTTCCGAGCACTCACTCCTCTGGCCTAGCTTTCAAGTCACACACCTTCAGATATCATCTCATTATTCCAACAGATGGTAACAACTGTGAAGGTGGGCCCAGAGACCACAGGGTGACATCAGGTGGGCCTATGTATTTCCAGATCAGGAGCATGGTGGTCTTCCCTTCTGTGGTTGTGATGGGCAAGTCTCCTTTTGGAGTGATGTGATTGCTAGAAGCCCACAAATACTGGAGAAAAGTAAGAAAAAGGTAAAGTAGCTGACAAAGGAGCTTTTAAGGTTGGGCTAAACTCCTATACCCAAGTCTACCTTCATCCCGAGAAGCAACAATGCTCCTCCCGGAAGAGGCCAGCATTTGAGTCATCCAGCCTTAACAGGGATCTGCGTCTCTACAGAGTCTTTCTAGAAGTTTTCAACTGTCTTAGTTAGGATTTCTATTGCTGTGAAAAGACACCATGACCAGGGAAATCCTTATAAAGAAAAAAGCAGCACAGGAAAAATTCTCATGTTGTATGCTAGTGACACAAAGTCCAGCATACTTTCATGAGTGCTCTCTGTCACGAACAACTCCACATTTGGCTAAGGCCGAGGATCTGGCTTGCTTCCATGTATGTGGACCTATCTGCATTGCCCCCGTGGCACGCCTGGGTTGGCTACCCAGAGGCTATTTAAGCTGTGGGCTGGCTTTCCCCGGGGTCCGAGGATTGTTCAATGTTCCTGAATAAACTGCATTGAAAAAAAAAAAAAGAAAAAAGAAAAAAGCATTTAGTTGTGGCTGGCTTACAGTTTAACTAGTCTACTATCATCATATCCTTGAGGGAAGCATGGTGGCATATAGCCAAACATGATGCTGGAGAGAAGCTGAGAGTCCCACAACCAGATCAGCAGGCAGCAGGAAGAGAGTGAGCCAATAGGTCTGACCTGAGCTTCTGAAACCTCAAAGCCTTGCCCTTGTACTCCCACCGCCCCGGTGGCATACTTCCTCTAATAAGGCCTCATCTGCAATAATGTCACTCCCTACAAGCCTATGGAAGATATTTTCATTCAGCCTTACAAGGCCCCAGGATTGGTACTCAGGGGAGTCCCCCAAACAAGAACTGTCAGGGTCCCACCTCCTTTGCTGGTCTGTGCTGGTTTGGAAGTGGGCTCAAGGGGCTCCAAGCCACAAACTTTCTCCAGGCACCCATAGTCTCAGAGTGCACTTCCATCCAGAAAGGTCCTGTGTTTTGCACACTTATAAGAACTTGAGTCTTCAAGGCCCTACCCTAGAAGAGCCCCGTATCTCAGTCAGATTTTTCAGTGAGCTTCTGAGATGGCTGGGTGCCCAGCACATGCCTTCCCTTGCTCCAGCATTCAAGGAGCAGAAGCAGCCTTGTGAGCTGCTATAGAGCTGACCATCAATGCAAGCAGATTCAATAACAGGGTGACCTGGCTCCTTCACAGGCTAGGTGGCACTGGTGCCCATTAGACATCCCTCATGACTGTCTGGACTTCTCTCCAGGATGGGTAACTTCATGGCATTTAATAAGAAAGGTGGGCAAAATTTGGTTAGGATGAGAAGGCCATGTCTCTAGGTGAGAGGTCCAAGGCCTCTAGGGACATTGTACAGCAGACATATATGTGGCTGGGTATATTCAGTGTTCTATTGCTCTAAGAGACACCACGACTAAAGGCAACACTTATAAAAAGAAAACATTTAACCAAGACTCTTTCGTTTGTGTCTATCCAAAGTATGACTCTAATAACACTATCTTTCCCTCCTGCAAATACTGATTGGGACTGGAGGTGTTGCTTAGTTGGTAGAATGTGTGTAGCCCTCACAAGGTTCTAAGCTTGATCCCCAGAACCCTACAAACTAGATGTAGCAGTGCACAACGGTAATTACAGCTCTGAGGAGGTGGAGTATCAGAAACTCGAGGTCACCCTTACCTACACTCTGAGTTTAAGGCCAATGTGGACAGTGTGGGACCCTGCTGCAAACAGACAGATCAACAAAGCAACAGGACACTGATGACATCACTCCGGGAAATCCTTTGCCTTGCAGGAAGCCCACAGTTAACACTGAAATACTGGTATCACTAGTTCTCACCAGTGCATGCTTAGTTGCTTCCTCGCTCTGCAGTGGAGGGAAATCACTTGCCTTGTCTGCTCCTTCTCTGCCCAGCTGTACCTCATGACCTTGCTTTTCACCCTTTCAGAATCCACATGGCTGCTCCTCAGCAGCTTCACTTTGTGCAACAAGCTCCATTCTCACCTCATCCTCCCCATCTACGCTTGGGTGTGTCTATTTGTCAGGTCTCTTTCATTCTTTGTTAGTATAAATTATTTTCTGTCTGCATATTTACTGGCTAAGCACTGCACTCAGGGTCAGCCGCTTTGGACCCAGAGAAGAGCATGTCTGATTGCATGCGGGTTGATGCCCCAGGTCCCGCCTCTGAGAAAAAGGTATCAGACGGTCTGATGCTCTTTGGGTGGATGACACCTAAATGAACATCTGTACAAAGTCCCAATTTATTTCTAATATCAGAGATCAGACCTCTACTCTTGCCTGATGCGTCTAAAACAAAAAGGGGGAACTGTAGAGAGCTGCGGAATGCTATGCCTTAAAGATGGAGCTGGTTTCCGCCCTCCACCTTCCCGATGGTGAGTGCTCTCTGTCACGAACAACTCCACATTTGGCTAAGGCCGAGGATCTGGCTTGCTTCCATGTATGTGGACCTATCTGCATTGCCCCCGTGGCACGCCTGGGTTGGCTACCCAGAGGCTATTTAAGCTGTGGGCTGGCTTTCCCCGGGGTCCGAGGATTGTTCAATGTTCCTGAATAAACTGCATTGAAAAAAAAAAGAAAAAAAAAAAAAAAGAAAGAAAGAGCCCAGCATCATAGTCTGACTCTAGAGCCAAGATTATGATCCTGACTGGTCAGTCTTTGATTAATGTTCAATAAATTTCCATCAGTCTGAGTCTGGTGTTTGAATGGTCTACATAGGTCTACATAAGTCTATATTTAATATTATGAATAATTTTTAAATACTTGAATTTGTGATGTCATGTATTCCAGTAGAAAGAAATTAAAATGAAAATTAACATTACTTTGTGTTATTATCAACATCTGGTTTTAATTTTCTGTTCATTTTTATGCCTAGTAATCTTTGAATGAAGATATGATATTAGTAATTCTGCTGTCACTTAAATATCTCCTTTTTCTGTGTCTGTCTCTCTGTCCCTCTGTCTCTCTGTTTCTGTCTCTATCTCTGTTTCTGTCTGTGTGTGTGTTTGTGTGTTTGTGTGTGTGTACTTTCATGCCTGTGTGTGTCTGTTATGCCTATAAATCATGCAATAAATGTAAGAAATTGTGAAAAAAAAATTATTTTCTGTCATTAGCAAGTTGATGTAGTCTTTGCATTTCCATATAGACCCAAGAATTGGGGTGACACAGAAACTGGTGATAACATTTTTGAAGTGCATTTCTTCAAAATCAAAAGAGTCTTCAGATCTAGTCACTCCTCTGATAACAGGTATTATTTGCATGGAAAATTCTAAAAGCTGCATAAGCCAGTCCAGGCGAAGTCAAGGCTGGTGGTTGGAGCTGGTCTTGGCAGCAACACCATGAATGGGAATGCCCCTTTAAATGTCTGTAGGCTGGTTATCCATGAAATCAGCTATCAGTCCCTGGCCTTGAGCCACACCTACTATCAAGTTCCCCTTTGCTACCTCAAATCCCAACTTTCTCTAAAAGATCCAGCTCCCTGTTTGGTCCTATAATAATGAAGAAGCGTCGGCATCCACTTGCTTGGTCCATGTGTCTGAAGGTGTCTCCAGTCCACGGGCATGATGAAATGTTCCCTTGCAGTCTGCAGTATTTCCAGCAGGATATTGTGCTTTCTCCACCTTCCAACACTGAAGGAGAATGCATTCCAAGATGCTCCAGGACACTTAGCTATGCTGGGGTTTGGGGCTGTGTGCATTCCTCTCCACAGCTCTGCCTAACGCCTCACATAGCTTTCACACCCTCCTCGGAAGCACCTCACCACCCCTTCTCGTCTCTAAGTAGCGATAAGCCAGGCCCTGGAAAAATGTGCTCTGAAGTGGCAGTTGGTGAGTGACTGACAGCAGACACAGGTCTTATCGGCCAAGGCTATAGGGAGGCAAGGAACTAGAAAGCAGATCCCCAGGAATGTCACCCACACCTGTCCCCGGTGCTGCCCAGGCAGGATCACTTAAGTGTGCTACAGCTGACACAACACCTGCCTGGTGGTCATGATGCTAGCTTTTGGTTTGGTGACAATGACACATGTGGTTTGGGAAAGAGACTTTTCAATCTTCCTGAAGGTGAAGTATTTGGAAATGTTCTCTGTAAACAGATGGAAATGGAGCTATTTTGAGAGGATACAGCTTGAAAGAGTCCACAGCCTGCTTCCATAAAGCTATGCAGAATGTATACTGGGCTCTGCAGAGCTTGGCTCCTAGCACTAGTAGCAGCAGCAGCATGAGAATGAATAAATGTCTTCTATTCTCTTTAGATGTGAAATCAGACCTGTAGGTCCATTGCTATCTACTGAGGTCCTGTCAGGAAAAGGCTTCAGTGTCTCAGGCTGGGGACAGAGATGGGGGTTTGGGGGAGGCAGCACCAAATTTCTGTTCAATCCTTATGTGAGGTGTTTAGCCTTGGAAGGGTCATGTCTGTGAGGAAGTGGACATTGTGGCATGTACATATGAGCTCTCTGGTTTATCTGGAACGGATGTCTCTCATGAGCATCACCTTCCTATGGACAGTGCCTCTTCCCACTGCTTCCTGGAGAGCCACCAGTTAATTCCAGTTTAGGGACTTCTCTGTATACATAACACTGAGCTGAGATAAAGTTGCATGCCCAAGGTGATCCCAGCGTGGCTGGTACTGCCCCTGAAGCACTGGAAACCTACTGAGCCATGAGCCCATGTACCTATTGCAGGGCCCAAGTAGACTTTCTAGGGGCTTGCTTTCAGCCTTTATCTTGTCCTGGGTTGTGACACCAATTTGAGCTCTACTTCCTCATCTCTGTTGTGGGGCACTAAAAGTGCCTGGCGTGTCTTCGTGCTAAGCTGTCAGGAGGGTCACTTCTGGAGGGCTGTCCAGAAGGCTGGCTCCAACATGTGCCTTACAAATGAGTGACAGCTGGTCTTCATGTTCTGCTGTGGTGTTCAGGAAGAGCTCTGTTGCTGCCACTAGATTCAAACATAAAGACACTGGACAGAGGAGATGCTTATGAGGTATGACAGGGAGCCGGGGACAGTTTCATCAGAAGGCTTATTGGGAAGGAGCAACTGCTTCCTGGGGCTGAGCATAAAGTGTGACCTGGAAGAACATCCAATACTAGTCAGCACCAAATCCAGCCTCGGCTCTTTTTCTGCTCAGAACAAGAACGATGTGTCCCTTTTTCTCTGTTTCCATTTCTTCTGACAAACAATAGCTGCCACAATGAGATAAGAAGACAGAGCAGAGGCAAAAACAAACTGAGAAGCTAAAAAGCAGTATATGCATTTTGACCAAGAATGAGACTAATTTAATATCATAAAACAAAACTGCATGGGAGGGAATGAGGGATCGGGACACGGCTGGGATACAGAGTTAATAAAGTGTAACTGATAAAAAAATAAAAATAAATAAAAAATAAATAAAAAATAAAAAAATGGAAAAAAAAAACTGCAGACAAAAGCACTAAGGCCTGAAAGATAACCTCCCAACATGGTTTCCCAGGGGGGGGGGGGTGGGAGGGACCTCTAAGGGAAAGGTCCCTTAGGGAGAGCTAGTCCCCCAGGGAAAAGTGCTACTTTCCTGCAAGCAGGAAGAAGACCTGGGGCACAGAAAAGGGGGTTTCATTCTTTCCATCATGAAGAAACACATTTTTTTTCCTGTTAGCAGCTGAGCCCAGCGTATGGGGAGCCTGAATAAGGAGGAAGGGTTGACCTTCTGTGACCTTTGGCATTGGGACCCAGTAGATGCATCAGCGCTCTGAGGTCTGTGCACCTGCACATTGCTGACGTCAGAATATGACTTTTTGGTCTCCACTCCTCATGACCTTGCACCTTATTTGCACACCTTTTCTCTGACTGAGTGTTTCTGTTGTAAACCCAAGATTAATGAACCAAGTGTACATCCCTAGGGAAAAGGTACAAGCTCAGGGGCAGACAGAAGGTTGCTAGGAACTGGGGGGGAGGGAGAGAATCAACAGGCAGAGTACAGGTGAATTCTGTAGCAGCAATACTGTGAGTGACACCTCAGAAGAAGGCACACATCATCACACAGCCATCAAGGCCATGGGACAGGAGGGAACCAGAGTGCAGATAGCGGGTTTGGGGATGACAATGGTGTAGCCACATCAGTTCCCCATGCAGGTCTCACATAGGTTTGAACTGAGAGGTAAGAAGCTGTGAAGTGTGGAGACAAAGGCCTGGAGGGAGCATTTTGCCTTCTGCTTGGTTTGAGTGTGAACCTGAAATTATTCCAACAAACAAAGCCAGCTGACAACGATGGCTCTTTGTCCACTGACAGTCCATGGCCTTGGACCATTGTCATCTCAGAAGGGCTGGGCTCTAGGGGTGGGATCAGCTGGTGTGGGCTGACAGCTGAACCCTCTGAGCGGTACAGAGAGTTTCATACCTCCTAAAGATAGTAAAGGATGCAACAGTGTTTTTAATAGTAATATTCCAGACGTTCTCCGAGATACTGAAAATTTGGAGATGGTCTAGAATTTGTTTTTAAAGATTTGTGTATGCAGGTGCATTAGGGGCCATGAGGGATGTCCTACCCCAGGAAACCAGTTGTGAGCCACCTGATATAGGCGCTAGGAACAGAGCTGCAGTCCTCTACAAGGGCAATGAGTGCTCTTAATCACTGAGCCAAATCTCTAGCCCTGTACCATTTGTTTTTAATATTTTCTAAGTGTCTTGAGTCATTTCATCCTACCAATCTGGTCTTTCTGATGTTATCTATCCCCAGGCGCTGTTGCACCATCTCAGAGGGACCAAAATAGCTTTCCTCAAACAGGTAAGATGACTGATGGGGCTCAGCATCAAAGATGAGTGGTACCCTCACGGGACACTGGGTAAGGCTCACAGAGAATCAGTGAGGTGGGGCTGGTGTCACCTTTCCCACATGGGGACACAGGTCTGACAAGCCTCAAGAATGGTGTAGGTCTGGAGATCAAAGATAAGGCTGTATACAAACTGCAGTTCCCAGAGATCGTGGTCAGACTTAGGAGGGGCACAATGAACACAAACTTACTGAATTATGAGGGAGGATTTTGTATGATTGTTATCCTGTTGAAATGGATTTCAAAAGACTCTTGTGTGGCTGTGGATTCCCAAAACTCAACACCTCTTCTTGATAATACACTTTAAAACTTAAATATGGAATCTAATTCATACATGAGCCAAAATGTATCCTAAATACTGTTTTGAGAATCGGAGGAGAGAGGAGAATTTTGCTGTCCCCACAATCCTTGGCATGTGATGCTTCAACTAAGATTCTGGACCTCAGATTCTCAGTCAGGGAGATCCTTATAAAAATTCTTGATTTTCCTTTTAAAGGAAACTCTTGCTTCGAGGTGACTATTAAAAATGCTTTGAAATACTTTCAGCACATAGGGGTTGTGTGAGTCTTAGTGGAGTGAGAGTTCTTGCTGGGTGGCCTCCATCTTTTGAAGTCAGGGGCTTTGCTGGATGGCATCAAATCTTTCCAAATAGATGCCTGACTGCATGGGAGTCTCTCAGGACTAGGCTCAGGCTCCTGATGTCTCTGTGTCCTTATTTTTGGGCGTGCCTTATCATCTGCCCTGGTAAACTGAGCTTCATCACTCAGCTTCAGATATACAGTTCGTGTATGTCGGTCCCCTTGATCTGCATCTGTGTCACCAAGTGCTACACTTTGTGTTATCTCACCCTCCTCTGCAGTGCTCACCTGCTCCTTCCTTCCCTGTGACTTGTCCTTTGACCTGGACTGTCTGTCTTGTACACACTGAGGAAATGTAGGGCCACTACACTTCAGTAGCAGAGCAGCCAGGCTCTGCTTTGTCCCACCCAGTACCCAGAAGGTGGCAAAGAGCCAGAGGACTGTCAGGGATGAACACTTGCCAGTGTCCTCGATGTCCTTCATGTTCCTCAACCCACCCACCTTCGTGAAGCCCTTTGAGGAAGAGAGAGAAATTGGTGCACAGTGCACATGTAAAAAGTGGGATCTGCAAGAGATGCAATATGGATACAGTACATAGATAAATTTAGACAAATATGATTGTGTGTGTGACTGTGGGTGTGGAAATGGATGTGGATATTGATACATGATACAAACGCAGGTGTGTGTATGGACATCGATGTGAGTAAGGATGGATATGTTACAGGTAGGTTCTAGGCATAGTGTTGGTATGGATACAGATGTAAATGTGAGTGGAAATGTGGAAAAGTGCATAGATTTCAGTGTTGTAGACATGGAAGGCAACATGGATATGCATGCAAATATGGATGCAAATGTGTGCGGACATTGGTATACATGCACGTACACATATAAATATGGGTGTGGAGAGGTAGGTGTGGATGTAGTGTAGAAGGATACGGTGCGGATGTGGAGGAAGATGTGTATATAAATGTGGAGTGAACATGGGGGTGGATGTACATGTGGATGCACATGTGAATATGGACGTGATACAGATATGAATGTCCATATACTGTGGGTATATGTAGATGTGGATGTGGGTAGCTATGTCAGTGCTATGATGTCATGTAGATATGGCTGTAGATATAGATAGACATCAATGCTGATATGAATGCTGGTGTGGCAGTGGGTGCCCACATCAACTACCTATAGACATTTAGACAGACACAGCACTTCCCACCCTGCTTCTGCTTGCCTAAGAACCCTAATCAGGTAGTCACCTCGCCATGTCCACATGAAGTGGATTCAAAGCCTCCCCCGAAACTGCTGAATCTTCAGCTGCAGAAGTCACTTGAATAAAATGATATGGCATTTGCTTGCAGTCTACACATATCTTTCTACATCCTTTATATGTTGATTATCTGTGATTCTGTGCAAAAAGCTGTTCCACTGTTTTGCTTAGGGGAAGTCATATGTGCATGCTCATGAGGAATATCTTTCCCAAATATTTTAATCTATAGTTGGTAATATCTAAGAATAAAGAACCTGTGTGTAGAGGGGGCTGCTGTGGGACTACTCCCCTCTGTATTGACAGCTTCCTGCATCTTGCAGTTTGAGTGTCCACATCTTCATCCACTACTGAAGTAAATCACAGCATAGATTTGCCTCCCATTTGTTGGTGGAGAGAAAAGCACTGCCTTGGCTGACCTCTACTGTTATAGCACAGGCTCCCGGCCTCCATGAATGTATTTTCTGTCTAAGAAAATAAGATCCTAGTGGGATAGAATTATATCTGGCTTGGCAACTTTACCTTGAAGGATTTGTGTTGATGTTATATGCATGGACACCTATTGAGTTTGAAGGTACATATGCCCTAAGAAAATGTTTTTGGAAACCTGTTGTTTTTCTAACAAAGGGTCATAGAATAAAATAAAAACTCAAGGAAATATTGAAAGCTTTAATAGAATTTAGACAGCTTTATAACTAAGTTGAAGCTGTTTTTACAGTGACAACTGAGGCCCTATTTGAAGTGTTTTGATATTATTTCCTAACATGGGGAAATCTGTCCATACAATGCATTTTGAAATGTGGAGTAAATTACCAGAGCTTCCTCTTTGTGACAATTCTTCTATTCACCCTTTCATCTGAGCTATGAACCAATAGCTCTGAGCGCCTGTGTCTGTGCTCCAACATCCCAGCAGGGAGCCACAGAATTTAAAACAAGGAAACAGAAATTGTATCTTTGGCAGGAGATGGGTTCAGGTTCAAGGAATATGCAAATACCAGAAGTCCTGTGTCTGGAGAGATGGACTTAAGAATGAGATCTGATAAACTAGTGTCACATGGAAGGAGAGGAGGACCTCCCCTGTCATTGGACTGGGGGAGGGGTAAAGGAGAAGAAGAGGGAGAGAGGGTGGGATTGGGTAGGGATGGGGAAGGGAGCTACAGCTGGGATACAAAGTGAATAAACTGTAATTAATAAAATTAAAATTAAAAATAAAATAAAGCACAATAAAGAATGGAAGGATTTTTATTTAAATGCAAAAAAGAAACATAGCTAAGAGTTGTCAAAGATCTTATCTAAAAGCACTTGCACTCTGCAGAGCCTGTGGACTTACAGGGTTGTATCTGTGGCCACTGATGAAACTATGAGGCTGAGGAAGTGCTTGTAAGAAGTGCTTGAATTCTGACATGTCAAGAAAAAGCGAGAAAGTATGTAAATCAAGGATTTGAGAAAGGCTAAGTCAATACCCACAGAACTGAGTTTTTCTCCCTTACCATCTCCTTGACCAGGACTGCATGATGAGATCAGTTTCTCTCTGTCACTCTTTAGTTCCAAGATCCACAGATATCACATGTTCTCAGGTGTTTTGGTTTTTATGTTTTGTTTTGTTTTTGGATTGGATATCCATTGGCAACATTGACTTAAGTGAATGTCACATTGACATGGAAGCTTTGGAAGCAGAACAGAAAAACTCCAAGAGGAATTTTGCAGTTTCGCAGGCTTCTGGACTTGATGGCTGCAGCTTCACATGGCTGTAGAGAGAAAACCTTCTGAGGCTTACAAGAAACAAAGCTTTCAGTGGTAAGGACTTGATCACACTCCAGCTGCAAGTGTTCTGCTGTACTTTGGCAATGTTATTTTTCTGGGATGCTCTCAATGGGCCTCTTGGAATCTAAAGACCAAAATGAGGGCCAACCCAGATGAGGAGACTGTCTTAGCACAAGCATGTCCCCAGGGCTTAGGATCCTGCAGAAAGAGCCATCTCACTCTGCTTGGAAAACCTACAGGGACAGGAGTTGTGTCAAGAGTTGGAGAATTTAGGGACATCTAGGTAGTAGATGGCAGCTAGGTCCTTTAAAGGGGTGACCCATTTTGATGAGTACCCTGACATCAGTGATGACCCTGAAGGGATGGCAAAGGCTTCTGGTGAGCTATGTGGCAGATGTTGAGTGGCATCCAGATGTATGTACATGCCATGTACAGATTGTAGCTAAAGGATTCAAGACCCTCACGGGGTCCACACTGGGATGTACCTGGGGCTGAAAGACTGGGAGACACTGATGTTGAAGTCATTATAGGTGAATCCCATTGCCTCAGTCTGGAGGGTGGTTAGGATATGCTGAGATATTGAGGAAGGCAAGAGAGGAGCTCCCAGGAGCTGGGTTTACAGAGGCTTGCAGGAAGGCAGAGAAGAAGTGGGAAGGGGGACCTAAATGAAAAATTATGCAGGAAAAAGATGAGACCAATGGAAGGGGGAATACCTGGCAAATGTCTAAAATCAGGATATACTTGGCCTATGTGAGTTCTTAATTCACTTTAATGTCTTCAAGTTTATGAGACACTTTCATAAAGTAGACTCACACTTTGAATGACCTGCAGGTGAGCTGTCTGAAGTGTGTTTGAACTTTGTTTCAGTGCTCCATAATGTCTTAGTAGGCTGGACACAGAGGAAGTCTTGTGTATACAATGCTACCTGGGCTCAGGAGGCATGAAACCAACAATGAAGAAAACACCTGACCCAATATCTACAAAACCCCTTTATGGAGAAGCTGGAAGTGTAACTGTGCCCCAGAAGGCAGGGAAAGCTCTCATAAAATACGTGTGTAATTGGGAATAATGGGGAAGAAAGTATACAGGCACTGGGCAGATAAAAACTAAGTGAAAAGAAGATGATCTGAAAGAGAAGAAAGGCTTATGAGATTACAGCAAATCCAGTAGGAAAAAAAAAGCTGGACATTTTCTCAGAGAAGTGGAGATATAGATGAAGGGTCTTTGATGACTACATCAAGGTGCCTGTTATATAAATGCAGTTGTCTGTCTGTCTATATATCGATCCTCTCTATCTATCTATCTATCTATCTATCTATCTATCTATCTATCTATCTATCATCTATGTATGTATGTATCTTTCTATCAATTTGTCTATTTATTATGTATCTATTATTTATATATCATCTATCATAATCATCTATCTACCTATCTACCTACCTGTCTATCAACTATTGATCTATCATCTGTTTAGCTCTTATCTTTCATCCATTTTTCCATTTGAAACTTACCTTCAAGCTTTCCAGTGTTGATGAGATGAAACACACACAACAGCACATTGTTGGCAGAGTGTGAAAGTGAAAACTGACCCTAACCAACCAGAAGTGAGCCAGCTCCACAAACACAGAATGGTGAAGAGAGAAACCTGGCCTTGTGGATAAAAAAACCATCTGAGGTATAAAAGGTATGCCTATAAATAAGCTGTGTGTGTGTTCAAGTGCAGGTCATGACATGCAGGGAATAGCGACAAGGTGATCTTTGTGGACATGGCTGGAGTTGACAAATGACAGGGAATACGGTATTAGATCTGATACCTTAAGGTCACTATTCTATAGGCCACTTGGGAGATATCAAAAATGTACAGGATGGTTCTGTGGGCTGAGAGATACTGTAACATGTGGTATCTTCAGGACAGCATGAAGATACTCCATGTGTTTATGGCTAGGGAGATGGGGAGGAGATAAAGTAGGGGCCAGGATCAAAATATATTGTTTAACAATTTTATAGGAAAATATATTTTAAAAGAGTAACAGCAACAACAATATTATTATTATCATCATCATCATTCTATGGTACTGGCTGAGCTGAGACTAGAGGCTCAAACCAAATATTGCACCAGGACCTGCCCCCTTCCTACTCTCCGACTGAGGCTTCTTTCGAGACAGGCAGATTGGGAACCTCCTACAGTGCTGCTCTTCCTGTGAAAATGCTTCAGGTTTGGGGCAAGGAGGACACCAGAGACACTAAACACAGAATAAAATCTTCCTGTAAAGTGTCTTTGGCCTCCCCCCTTCTTTGAATCTCTTTCCCATCCTCTCTCCCTCTCTCCTTCCCATCACATACATTTCCCACCATGTTTTTTTTTTCTTTTTCTACACATATACTGATTTCTTGAGGCTTTACAAAGGGTGTTCATCTCCCCTAAGCTGCTCTTAATAATTAACAAACAAGAAACAGAACTTGATGCACGTTGAAAGGTTCTCGCTGAGTGTTTGAACTCACCAGGAGAGACAGCCGTGCAAAGCAGGCGACAGGATGGAGAAGTCCTCAGGGTGGACCTGGGCTTCCAGTGGCCTTTGCTCTACAGCCAGCCAGTTTCTCCCTCACGGATCATGTGTCCTCTGTGGACAGCAACATGAGAACACAACCAGAGGTGGATGGAAGCTCAGAGTGGCCAAAAGCCAGGCAAGGAAGAGAGCAGGCCAGGGCAAGAGTCAAAAACAATTTCCTGCCCCCAGATTAGGATTATGAAAGTAAGCAAAACAAAGGAGAACCAAGTTAATTAGGCAACGTTTGAAGAGCGGCTTAGTTTCCTTTCCATGCCCCATTGCTAGGATGTCATTTCATACGGAGCCATACTGGCTGACAGTTACATGGCAGCATCTTGCAAAATGCTGAGGCATGGAGAAAGTCCCAGCCCCATCTGTAGGCTAATGCAGGCTGGAGCTGCCTGAAGTGTGCCTGGCAATGCTAATTATGGATGGAGCTGCTTGGAGGAAGACATTCACTGAAGCAAAAATATGTGTTCCCACGCGGGGTAATTTCCCTGTAACTCTCTTTATTTTTTATTTGCTGATGTGAAGGGACTTTTTGATGAATACTTACGGGGCACTTCAGGCTTGAGTAGGGTTAATCTCTTTAGTTCAGGTGAGTTCATTTTAGCGGCGATTCACTCCATTGGCTATCTGTAATGATTATTAACAAGCTTAAAGACCTCTGGGAGATAGTGGATAAAAATGAAGCATCAAGGAAGGAGGCCATCATTATGCTAATAAGGTCTGGAGAATAATTACCAGGCACAGTTTCCATAGGAATTCTGGGGACTAGAATCAGTGAAATCAGGAAATCTCTCACCAGCTTTACAGCCTAGTGAGCAAAAACTACATACATGTACAAGTCACACATACACATGTGCGTTCACACACACACTTCAGCTTTCCTGAAGCACAGTAATGCAGAATATTAAATATATATCTATGTACTTTGGTTTCCACTGCCCTTAAGTAAATCCATAGTGAGATGAAGGAATAAGTAAAGAAATAATTTCTGGTTTTCATGCATCAGTGACATATTTTAATAGCCTTCAGTATGGATTCTGTTAAAATATTTTAGTATCTTCTTCAAATACATCACATGCACTCCAGATGCCTGTTCTCTGAGTGTCTCAGGGAACGTTTCTTCAGTCATGTAGCAACAACCTTTGTCTGCCTTTCAGGTGAGATGCCAACCATTTTCATCTTTTTATTTTTTCACATGAAAATGTCCTCTGTGTTCTTGGTAGTGTTAATGCCTCACTACACGGCTTCCTGGGTCCTCTCTCTGCACTTGGCTGAGGGTTCCTGATTGTGGAGATCACACTTCCTTATCACACTCACCCACCCCAATGTAGTGCCTTTCCCACAGATTCTCTCTGTGGAGGCAATCTTTTAAATGCCTGCACAAGTGGCCAGAGACACTCCGCTCATTGTGGCTAGATCTCCCACACTGTGCCCATGCACTCTTTCGGATTCCACCAGTTTCCGCTGAACTGAGACTCAAAGGTTCTCAGGGGAGAGGGAAGTGCCTAGCCAGACACCCAACACCCAGTACTTTCCCTTTCTGTGCAATGTACGGGGCTGATGGCTCCTGCTTTGAGAAGGATCACATTTTTCACATTGGTGACATAAAGGAAGTGGAAGTTACCATGAATGTAGGGACTCACCAGTGAACAGGAGCTCATGATTGTCACAAGGCAATAGTCTCCCTTAGGCGAAAGTAGTGGAACACCACCTAAGGGCCTATGGGAGGGGAACAGAAGCATAGCAGGCCCCCAGCTCCTGGCCTTTAGGTGTACCCAGGAGCCGTGACTTCACATCATCCTATTTGTAGCAGCCAAAGCAAAGAGACAACTGGTATGAGAACGCGGCATGCTGAGTCAGCAGAGTGGGGTGCAATGACAGGTGAAGTCAGATCTGAGCAGCCTGTGGTATTCTCAGCCCAGCATTTACCTCTGATAGCAACTGAACAATGACCCCTAACACCCAGAAATCCCAAGCAAGGAGGTGTCCCTTCTTCAGGTAAGCTCTTGGTGTCACACTGACATACTTTTAAAGCTTAGATTTGGTGTCATGGCCTGTGTGTCATTGCTGTCCCTCAAAAGCTCAGCAAGGGCAGCAAGTACAAGCTCTGCTCTTTAAGCCTAATTGTGGTCTATCCATGGACAGATGATGGCCATCATGAGTGGTCACATGCACTGCTCACAGCTTGTTAAAGATAGTGGTTGCAAGTGTTTAATCAGGATCCAGGGTTCAGATCCACCCAGTGGTCTTCTCAGGGACTCTGTGCAAGGCTCAGATGCATGATCACACCAAGGTCAGAAAATAAATACACCTGGAAGATCAGTTAGCACAACAGGTAAGTGTGGGTGTGAACTTGTGCTAACACTTGATCTTGCAAGTGTTTCTTTGAGGTGGATATGTGTGTACTGGTACATATATATATATGTGTATGTGTGTGTGTGTGTGTGTGTGTGTGTGTAATCACATGTAGGTGAAGAACAGATGTTGATGTCAGATTGATGTCTTCTTCAATCATTCTTACCTTGTATATTGAAGCAGGACCTCTCAGTCACTCTCTGAGATCACTGATACAGCTAGTTTAGCTAGCCAATTTGTCTCGGCATCACCATCTCTAGCTCTGGAATACTAGGATTGCAATCAGGCTGCCATGTGGGTTCTAGAAACTCACGGTCCAATCCTCACACTCCTGCAGCAGCTCTTTACTTGCTTAACCATCTCCCCAGCCAACAATCTTCACAAGCCTCTCAGTCTCTAGAAAGGTTTTCTAAATACTTCCTTTGAGAATTTGACACACTCAATCAGAGGCTCTTGAATTTCCCTCCCAAGAGTTTCTATTGGACCCATTGCTCAGATGTAAATACTTGTGGCTTCTCATTTGTCTGCCTGTATGACTGTGTTTTTGTCCTCTTTCTTCTTTACCTCTTGACATAAGCATTCCATCAGGGAATGCAGTCTTTCTAGGTGTATAATTTAGGGGTATTTTAAAAAATTGCCCTATAAGTCTCTTAGACTCAGCTGAGGACTAAGAGAAAAAAGTTCTTCATAATGACTGTAGTGATGTTGCTGAGACAAGTGGGAAAGTTTCAACTCTCTTCTTCCGTGCCTGAGCAGTAAACAGTGCTGGATGGTTCTCCCTGGGTACCCCTGAGTCTTTCAGACTGAGAGACTCCTGGGTTTTGGTTGTCTGTTTCTGACATCTCCCAAGACAGCCCACCCTCACTAACAGCTGACACCAAAATTCATGGTGACCCTCTTCCTTCAGAGAGAGTTGCAGGGAAATTGAAGAAGACAAAGTCATTTTCAAACGCACTCCTTATAGACTAATGGTTCTGTCTCCCATCTGGCGACCATCTCAAGCAGATCAAAGGACTCCGCGTCAGCTTGCCCATCCCTGCCACTCATTCATGGGGGTGGGGAGGGGGTCCTGAGTAACTGGTATGCAGAGAACAAGGATGGCCATGGCTCATATCTGGAAACACTCTCTCAGCCAGTCCGCAAAAAACTGAAGCACAGGAGCAGGGTGCCTGCCACTCCTGTCCCTCTCCAAGGCTCCTGAAATAGGAGTCTCAGACAGGTGCTCCTCTTTCCTGCACATTCGCCCAAAACCACCTCCATTGTTCTTGGATATCATCGCCACTTGCCCAAACATCTTGTTTTTAATGTATGTTCACATTGTATAGGATTTGTTTGGAAATGTTTCCACACAACGCCTGACACATACAAAACAATGCAGACAGAGGTGTGCAAGCACACCCTACCGAACATCCATGCACCAATGCAGACAGAGGCATGCATGTACACCCTACTAAACACCATGCACAAAGCTCTAACTCATCCCCCACTTTTACAAGTATGTTTGGAGAAGGTGGTAGCTGCTCTACAGGAAGAACCTTCCAGAGGATCTGTAACACTTATGTCCTAGAGGTCAAGGCTCTGTCTTGTGGCCTGTGTTCCCACTAAGAATTTGAAGATAGTGTAAAACTCACTAGGAATGCTCAGCAGAGCAACTCCAGCACAGTAGGCCACTTAGCCAGTAAGGAGATGGAGAGAGGCCACATCCTGAGATTCTGTCACATGGACGCTCTGCCAATCACATATTTACAGAAGAGATCACTGGTCCCCACTCTGCTGATTTATGTGTTCTTCAGATGCTTGTCCACACAGAAATCAGTTAAGGATGCACAGTGTGCAAGCATTGACAGATGTTTTGCATCTCTTTGCCTGTGTTTGTGTGGGGGTGGGAGGAGTAGGGATGGGTTGTATGCATGTTTTGCTTTTGTGTGTGAGCATATTGGTGTGTACTGCATATGCATGTCTGTGGAGATAGAGTTTCAAGGCTGAAGTGAGAATTGTCTTCAGCTACCTTCTGAAGTAGTCACTGAGGCCAGGTCTCTCAATCCTCAGTATTTGTGGGTGAGATTCATCTAGCTAGCCAGCTTGCTGCATGCTATCACACTCACCTAAATTTTATCTGGGTGCAGGAGACTCAGTTTAAGTCTTCATAATTGTTCAGCAAGTACATCACCCACTATTCTATCTCCCTAGACCCTAATAATGACTTTTTAATGATGAGTGGAAACCCATTCTTCATATGCTGAACAGAAGAGGATCCACTGTCAATTAAAGGCAATTTTATCTTGTGTTCTGTATCTGACCACATTTAAAGGCAAGCATGTTTTATCTGATAGAGGGAATAGCTGAGATGCTCAGGAGAGGTGCTGATCTCATTGATCAATTGTAAGAGGCCATCAAGCATACACTCCCATGAGTGATCCTATCTGCCCACAATCATGCTTGCAACCCCTGTCCAGGACTACAGCCATGGAACAAGTTTGTGAAGGGCAGCTGGGAAGACTGGGAGGCTGCCATCCTAGGATAAAAGCCCTGAATTATAATATCACATTCAATTATCTGAGGGCTTTTCTCTCCAGATGGTGTTCATGTGTCAGACGCAGAAAACAAGCTTTGTTCTGGCTCTGCAGTTGGATCAAGGGTATGCTGGAGACAAGACAGAGTTACCAGACACAGAGCACTGTGGAAATCTCTTGCCATCTACTGTACCACTATCACTGGATGGGAGACACTGACACTCCACAATGACCAGAGCCAGGCACAGGGGGATCCCAGCCTCAGGACAGAATGTCTTTTTGGGTTGAGTGAAGATGTGAGAGTCCTTAGCTTCCTAATCTCAGAGCTGCTCCACGAATCCAGCACTAGTTCACATATTTGATGGAGAGATGGTAGCAGGACAGTGGACCAAAACCCAAGTCCATATTGGCCCCAACCTGTTTTGTTTTGCTTTGCTTTGCTTTGTAACTCTCAGATATTTTATAGAAATGCGGCTTTCAAGACCTTTCTGAAGGCCAGCTTTAAAGGTGAAACAGATAGACAAACTGCCTCTTTCCCAGGGGCCTTGGACATACAAATAAAATTCATTGTCCCTTCTTTTCTAGGGTCAAAAAAAGTAGCCTTGTCAAACAGCCACTCATTATTAGGCTGTTGATCATGATAAAACTAAAACAGAGTTTTCTTATGATGAGGGGAGAGAAAAGCAGGGAATCTTCTCCCACAGGCTTTAAAGAAATGTCAAGTGAGATTGACAGAGCTTGGTGAAGTGCCAGGGGGGATAAAGAAGGGAAACAAACTGAAAAGTTTTCACAAATCTCATTTCTGACAGGTTTTGCAGCACACGGTGCTCATGGGAATGAGAAGCAATAACAAGGCAGACCTGGGCCATTGAAGTCGAGCTGCAAAAGCTTTGTTGTAGGCCGACTCTTTGCCTCCACAAGAACTGTAATCATGCCATCGCTTGCTCTCCATGATGTCTGGCCTATTGCTAGTCTATGCCTCTTCTCGGGCAAGGCACTGACATTCCAGAGGACATGTTGGGGCTACCTATGACTCTGTGACACACCAGTCCCTCCAAGATGTTCTGTCCAGTGTCATCCACAGCCCCTTGTCATATCTGAAGAATTGGGAGGATAGAAGGGGACACAAGAGACAGGATGCATGCTTTCAAAGACTCTGTCCACAACAACATGAACACTCCAGAAGGGTGGCCCAGTTTCAAACTTGGTATGTAGTTGAAGATGATCTTGAAATTCTGATCCTACCGACTATTTCCTGAGTGCTGGAATCACAGGCATGCACCACTACATCTGGTTTATGAGGCTCTCAGTACTGAGCTTCATGCATGCTAGGCAAATTATCAACTCAGCTACATTCCCCAGGCTTCCACTTCCATCTTTATTTTGGCATTTAAAACCAGTCACCATAATTAAGAAGCTGCTAAGAGTGTAATTAAGATTAGCCATCTTAAAACAAAATTATCACATCCTTCGTTCTGCTAGTAGGTTATCCACTGGCATACTTTCCAAATTCACCAGTGAGCTGGAAGTTCAAGGGTGACACTGAACTGAGACAGCCCTCCTTTATGCAAAACCATATGCTAATAGTATGGAATCTTAAACAGGGCATTGCTCATTTGGTATACATTGATGTGTGTTTGTCAAGCCTAAGACAGTCTCTTCTTTAATTGCTAGAGAATGATGCTTATGTAAGTCTTCCTGGTGGGATGGAGTATTCTAGTTTAGAGCTTGACTGTCAGTTCCCAGAGGCCTGCAGAGCTATTCTTGTTCCTATATTAATTTGGGATAAGAACAAAGACAGACTGCTCTTGGAGTTTGGCCATGTTGTCCATGGCATAGCAACTCTTAGCAACCCACACACTTCTGATGAGTTGAGGGAAGCCCAAATTATAACAGACTAATGTCCAGCTGCTCGGATGAAGCCATGATGCAGCCAGGGAAGGAGACTTCAATGAGGGAAGGCCCCTGGAGGGGCCTCAATGCTGTCACCAAGCTCTGCTTCCACTCTACTGAGGAAATGAGCAAGAAACATGGAACACTAAATGTCCTCAGGTCCCAGGCTGCTGGGACTGCAAGCCAGTCTTGGGTTATAGATAGTGAACCCTGCTTGAACACTGGAACACCACAGTTAGAGTGAATTCAGCCCATGGTCCCCTGACCCTGTCACTTTGGACAGAGCTATAATAGGGTAGGCATATGTGGGAGAATACCACTTCTCACACCATAGTCTGGAAGTACATGAGACCTTCTGGTATTCTATAGGCTGCCATTCTACTGGCACCTTCAGGAGCTGAACCAGGGGGTTGAACCCAGTGGACTCAACCTTCCCACCAGGGTCCCATTCTCAGAGGTTCCACTATATTGAGGAATGAACCTTCAATACAAGGGCCTTTTTGCCCACTCCAGTCCAAGCCCCAGCACCAAAGGCAATTATTTTCTGCCTTCTCAATCTTCTTCTCATTACTCTCCCTCTCTCTTCTCCTCCATCCTCCTCCTCTCCTTTCTGCCTCTTTTTTCTTCCTTTCTTATTCCTTGTCTCCCCCCTCTCCTCTCCTTCTGTCTACTCCTTTCCCATCTCCTCCTCTCTCTCTCTCTATTTCCCTCTTCCCTTTCTATCTTCCTCTCCTCTCCTTTGCTTTCCCCCTCTTCCCTTCCTGCTGTACACTTGTCTTCCCTCCAATCCTCTTCTCCCTCTCCCTCTCTTTCCTCCCTGACCCTCACCTTCTTTTTTCTCCTCCCTTCTCATCTCCTTCCCTTCACCCTTTCCCCTCTTTTTGTTGGGAGTAACCACCAGGTCTTATAACCCTGCAGGACAGTTCAGGGGATGGAAGACTTGACTACTAAAGGGGATAATACCTGCATTTATTATCTGAAATTTGTTTGAATGTTTGTCCCTCTTCTTTTTATATAATTATGAACTTTTGTTCCAGCTAAGAACACCCCCAGATGTCATCAATCAGCAAAATAAAGAAAACACATTCAGTAGCTATACTTGGAAAAGCTTGGCCCTTGAGAGCACCTTAGTGCTTGTGCACTCACACATGGCCCTCTGCTTCCTGTTTCTGACTGGAAAAGCATGGACATGTTTCAAGAGCATATGACTGATCATGGTGTTTTGAGTATGGACATTGGTTGAAGGCCTGGGAAACCTTCTGGTCAGCCAACATGTAATTTATGTGCAGCATTTGCCCTGAAATGGAAATGCAACAACCTTCTCTCACTTGGGCTCAAGTCTTCGCCAGTGCTCTGCCTGGCTTCCTGAATTTTGACTGGAAATGAAGTCAGAGCTCTTAGGCCTCATCACACAGCCCAGACACCTTTGCTGAGTGTTTGTATGGGCTGGCAACGTTTTACTTGGAGGTGGACAGGAGCTGCACAGCCTGGGCTGAGCAGTATGCCTTACAGAGAACACTTACAGAGTGTTCTCCAGGAGGTGTAAATGAGGCACAAGTGTTAACGTGGATCCTGGTACAGGGCGCTATTTTAAACAATTACAGATGGTGGAGGGCTGGCTGTAATTGACAGCAGTGTCGGCCCAGAAAGGAACTTGACAGGCATCCGTGCGATGATTAATTACAGCGGGCTGTCTCCGCATTCCAGTTTCCTCTTATGCAGCTCACAGCTCATATAGAATCTGCGGCTCTTATTACACCACACTGCACAGGAAATGGCTTTCCAGGGTCCTGCGGAGGACTGCTCATGTCAGGGAAAGGGGCTCCAGCCAGTCTCCCTCTGCTCACTGTCTGTGTTGTACTCATCACCCAAAGAACCAGAATGGATGTGAACATGAGGGGCAGCCCTCCCTTCTGCCCTTACTGGGAGGCACTGGTCACTTACTGAGTGAGGCCACCAGCCATCTGGCAGACGTGCTCTGCTGCTCCTGGAAAAAGGGGGGCCTGCAACAGGATGGCTTTGGGGTGACAGGTGGAGATCCTTCCTGTGCTTCACCTCTTTTACTTGAGCTGGACTGAAGGGGTGTCAAGGGACCTGCATCACCATGCTACTAAGATGGAATTCATGGCCTATTCGGCATGGCACATCCAACAGGCTGACAGAGCATGGGCTGCTGGCTCAGGAGGCTATCTCTGCTGGCTATCTCTGGAGTTATCCTTAACTGGATACTGGAGGGAACTTGAAGAAGAGCTTGGTATCATTGGATAGAAGATGAAGTCTGACAGCACAGAGTGATGAGGCATCCAGATCATCTGGGGAGGGTGTTCCCATGCACCCCTAGAGTACACATTGCCAGTGCAGTCTCAGTGGAGATGATGAAGTGATAATGGCCAGGAAGGCTACCTGCACACTCTAGGCAGATGCTGATCCTTTATAACAGCTCTGCCACCCACTAGGGTGCACAGAAATGACAATGGATAAGGTGTAGTGAGGATATGAAGATCTTAGGAGCAAAGTGGAAGTGCCAGTGTTAACCCTGGCAAGGGAAAGCAAGTAAAGGCAGAGACTGAGAAGGAAGGGCCCACACATGGTGATAGTTGATGGATTGGTGGTCACTGTGCCCAGACACTCCACCAGCACCCAGGGCTGTAAAGAGACCCCCGCAGCCTCACAGGGCTGCAGCCTCACTTCTACAAAGAGTCAGGCTTGGAAACTTTTTACCCAGAGCCTACCACCACTTTTACCCTTAATCCTCGGAGCTGAGGTTTATTGATACAAAATGTATAATACTGTCTTTCCCACTTTTGCCTGAGTAAACTCCCTGTCAGAGGCTGGGATGCATTTGAGAACAGGGCATACTTTGTATGTATGCAGCTGTGAGTCTGAGAACCTGCATTTCACATGTAAATAAGCAAAGCCAAGTGTGTCTTGGCCTCCTGGAGAAGGAGCTGGTCACTATGGGCCCAATTCCATTTCAGTGCTGTTTCCATGTAAATGCCAGGCTCATTGGGGTACGTACTGTGTCTGGATGGGGTGCAATGATAGACAACAGCAAAGCTTGTCTCTCAGCCCTCTTGAGGAACAGTGTCTGGTTCTTTCCCTGGACAAGTGTAGGCCCCAGGCTCCACGATACGAAAGCTGCTTCACACACATGGTTCACTGTTCTTGGTTTGTTCTGAGTCCTCTTTTTACTTTCTTTTGGCGCTGATGTAATAACCATGGCTGTTCTAAGGACCATCACCTTTTTCAGTACCTGCAAGCTGCAGTGGCTGGCTGGCCATTCCCATTGAAAGCAGACATGGTGGCTCCCGGTCCTTGCTCCTGTGTGTTATAGTGCAAAAGCAAAATGCACACCTCTACAGAATCAGACACCAGAGTGTGCCCTGCTGATGCTGATGGCAGGGCCCAGCAAGAGAGGAATTTCTTCATGAGTCATTGGGCCAAGTTCCAACCTTTTCCATTAAACTGCCATGTCTATGAAGCAAAACAGCATCTCTAGAAGATACCCTCTGTGATGAAACCCATCCAAGTTTGACTCCAAGCTGGTTTGCATGGCTTTTTGACCCTGAGGCAAACAAGCAAGGCAAAGGTTCAGAGGCTACCCTAACGTAGATCCCAGGTTGACCCAGATTGTCTGGTCCTGGACTAAACACTGCCTCTGGCATATTGCCGAAGCCAAACATATACCAATCTGAAATCCCCTGTGAAGGCATAATAAGTGGGAAAGCCAATCAGGCAACCAGGTTGATCACGTGGTTTTTATGGACTAGACAGCCACTTTATTGATGACCTTAGCTGTGGAGGCATGCAAGCAGCCAAAGCAAGTGAGGCAGGATCATTCCAACAGCACGGGCTATGTTGGCGAGCAGAATTCAACCTCTCTTTCAGGGAAACACATACTAGACCCTCTCCACTTACCAATATCCAGAAGCCTTGCCCAGATTGCCATGGGAATATGAGAGCAGGAAGTGGGGAGTCAAGATCTGACTGTCAAGTGTGTCTGTTCTGTCCAGGAGCTCAGCTCGCAGGCCCCATAGGAGGCTGCCCTGAGACCTACCAGCACTATTGAACAGGCTGGTGGGTCCCCTGTGACCGTTTCGCCTCACTGGCAGGTTGGAATACTAATGCAACGTGACACCCACATGCAGGGCACGGCAGGATCCAGAGAGCTTGTCTAGACAGCGTGGACACGGGGGAGTCTGCCCTCCTATGGCTTGGAGGAAACACTCCGCCATGAAGGAAGTCTTTTTTTTTTTTTATCACATTCTAATGTCCAATTCTCCATGGCTCTTTGGTTTGGAGCAGTGAGCATCCTGTATCCTTTCCCTGACAATTAGGGTTCAGAATTTGACACCATCATCCCAGGCGCTTCCTGGGCTGTGGCAATACTGCTGCAGCAGAAAACCAGCTGTACTGTGGACAATCTGACTTTGGGGTTGACCTTGGACACTATGCCTTGGGCACCCCCAGCTGTCTCTGACCTGTTTCTGTGGGTGGTACCCAAGCAGCTTCCACCTCTCACAGCAGCTCAGCTGCCTTATCAGGTCACAGCTGGATAACTCACTCTTCAACAAAAGCACTGGGAAGAAAACAACCTTTTATGTGACCTGTCTCTTGCTAGCTCCACTTGCAAGATGATAGTATGTGGACCAAGTCATGTCGCTCTACATGTGTTGTTTTTAATTGTGTGTTTATTTTGCTTTTCAGTGCTGAGGGTGAACCAGGGGGTGCTTTGCCACACACGAGTGCCATGAGCTTACTGTTAATAAGGAAGACCAATAAAGCCACCCATGTCCACTGACCCTCTCCACTTGCATGACTGCCTCCTGACCCATCCCAGCTGGCAGTCATGGCAAGCTAGGGGACCACATGTGCATTGGCTCACTGACAGAGGAGGGGAGGGAGACAGAGAGGCTGGTGTTGATGAGAGGAGTGGGTTGCTGCTCGAAACTTGATCAAGGAAAAAAAGAAACCCCACCCTCTCTGTGAATGGAGGCTTTTTCTCCCACAAAACTGAGAGTTAGCTCGTTGCTACCTTTGATGTAGATACAGTCACTGTGTATAGGAAGCTGCTCCTTGGAGCCCATTTTTTGGACAGGATCTACTGGACATAAAATATATCTTTTTTATATATATGAAGTGGAAATGTTTCATTTAGTGAATCTCATTTAGTGAAATAGGGGGGAAAGATAAATTTGCAAATCATGTTAACTTAGTACCTTCCATAAATAGATCCAGACAGGATGGAACAGACAAGAAAAAGCAAGTGATCAGGAACTGGTAGTCACCAGTCATAATGACACACACTTTTAATCCCAGCCCTTGGGAGGCAGAGGCTGACAGATCTTTGAGTTCAAGGCCAACCTGGTCTATAGAAAGTTCCAGGACAACCAGGGCTATACATAAAAACCCTGTCTCAAAAGACCAAACAAAACCAAACAAAATCCAGAGATACATTCTGCAGAGATGCATCAATTCAACAAAGCATCTAAACAGATTTTAGGAAGATAGAACAGCCGCGTTTCCAAAAGAAGAACCTATGCTCTGAGCAAAGGTCTATGACATGACCTTCTCCTTTCTGGGGACAGGTATGGGAAGGCATTGCTTTCCTAAGGCAGGAAAAATGTATTTAGTTACTATTCTCAGTGCTGTGCTCAAATGCCTTACAAGAAGCAACTCAAGGGAGGAAAGATATATTTTGACTCACAGCTCAGCGGGCTTTGAGTCTGTCACAGCTAGAAGGAATGGTTACAGGAGTGCCTTGGTCTGTGGCACCTACCAGCACATAGGCAGAAAGGAAGGATAACCCTCAGATATTTTTCTCCAGTTTTTCATTCTTATTCAGTCTCAGACCTCAGCCTGTTCAACACCCACATTCAGCATTAATTTTCCTCAGTTAAGCCTTTTTTAAAAAAGTTTCTCCCCTCCCCAACCCGACACACATACACATTGAGGTATACACCCTTAGGATCCAAGGTGCGTCTTAATCCAATCAACTTGAAAAGGGAAATTAACAGGCACAACAAGAATTGCCAAGCTTTTGGGAGAATTCTCTGACGACAATTTGACAAAGACTGCAAATAGTCACCTTTCCAACAATATCAGGAGTTCATAGCTAAAGCCATTGCCTAAATCTGGAAAATGTTTAAAGGTTGACATGTAAGTAATGTTGTTTGTAATAATGAAGAGTTAGCAATAGTACAGTAATTAAAAGATGGGTTTTCATCAAATATAGTATTTTGGTGGAATTCAGTACAGTGTAAATTTAGATGAGAAAAGGTATGCATTGGTGTAGAATGTGGCCATAAAATATCTTATCCTGTTAAAGTTACTGGGAACTATGACCCAAACTTTATGATTATTTTAATTATTTTCTTTGTTTGGTTTTATTTTTATTTTTTTTGAGATGGGACTGAAAGTGCGAGCAAGCCTCAAGTTTGGTAATTCTTCTGTCTTGACCTCTTAACTGTGGGACTGCAGCTGTGAACTTGCAGACCAGGTCACGGCTCCGTTTTTATAAAAGATGTAAAGATACAAACAAAAGCAAAAGTCCGAAGGAACTGTTGTGATTAAAACAGAATTATCTGTGGCTGCAGAATCTGTGTTTCTGGCCACATCTCTGTATCCATTTTCATTGTTTTCAATGGATATTGATTAGTTTTGTAATCAGAAAAAAAAAAAGTCGCAGCCACACTTGCATTCTCTTGCCTTGTGAGTTTTTATAATTTTTATTTTGTTTGTTCTTCCAGATTGGTTTTTGAATTGTTGTGGCAACCTCATCTAAACCTCTTCAAATGTTTATTGACTAGCATCTAAATTACAAATTTAAAAAAGAGAGAGAGAGAGAGGAAAGGAGGGTGCAGGGGATCTAGGCAGAGTGAGAGGGGATGGTTGGGTGTATTGGTCAATATAAGCACTTATGAAATTTTCAAATAATAAAAAAACAAAACTAAACAAAACAATTGGAAAAAAAGAATTACTATACTTCCACAAATGTGTTCCTGAAAACCTCAAGCTCTATGTCCTGGTGGACTCATTCTCTTTGGGCTTTCAGAAAACCATGTGCAGTAAGGCCTGGCATTTCCTATTTCCTTTCCAAATGAGAGGAATCCTCTACAGCCCAGGCCTGGGACAAGCTCAGTTATATTCCCAACACAAACCACGTCCCATTCATCCCTTTCAAGTATCCACACTTAGAAAGCAAACAAATATTTCTATAAATATATGAATTTTTTTCCTTTGTGAAAAAGAGATAGCTTTATATAGTTGCCTTGTTAGTTCAGAAAAACAACAGAGACCTCTGCTTCCCATTCGTTTTCATGACTCAGTGTGACTGTCCCAAGCAGAAGGCACAGTAAAGCAGAAGCAAGCTCACAGTGCTGCCAGCATGCCTCTGCCAGCACGCCACACTCATTGGCCCATCTGGAAGCCTAGGTGCAGGCGTGATACGGAGGTAAAAAAGTGGCCTTTGGGGTCTCATGGGGGCTTGGCACTGCTGGTGGTGTGACCAGAGGCTTTCATCATTTGGCTATTGCAATTCCATAGTGTGTGCATGGTTGGGGGCATTCATGGGTAAGAAAGAGAAAAAGAAAGTCAAAAACTCTGACTACTCAATGGGTGTTGAGACTTGGTCTTGTCGTAGAGAACAAAATGGGGTAGCTCAATGATTAAATGATTAAAAATAGATATAAGGTTACAGGAACAATCTTGAACACAGAAGGACAAATGCAGACCTTTGGCTTAAGCATAGGGTGGCATTTAGTGTTTGGAGAATGACTAGCATGTGTTGGGATAGGAAATATGCCTACATAGCATCAGCAGGACCCTGGCTATAATTGAGGAGAGCATGTTCAAGACTGGAATGTCCAAATAGACTGTCAATCTTTAGACCTGAGATCAGACTAGGAGGCAGATTGGTAACATCCACTTCCTGACTCTGCCCTGGAATCTGCTCACAGCAGCTTTTCATGAGTCTGGTGTGAGGTAAAATACAAGAGGAAGAAGAAGAGGATGAGGAGGAAGAGGTGAAGGAAGAGGGAGAAGAGGAAAGAGGAGGAGAAGAAGAGGAAGAAGAAGAAGAGAGGAAGATTTTCAGAGTACTCACAGCAAATACTCATAGCCCTTCCGGGTGCTGTGGGTTCCAATTCAAACACCTACATGTGGTCTCTACTTGGTCATCAGCATCTTTTAGCCCCTGCCTTAGCCATTAACCAAGGGTGCTGACCAAAGCCAGAGACCCACAACATCTGTGGAGAGTTCTAGCTACTTACACCTGGACCACAGACTGAGCAACTAAAGGAAGAAAAAAATTATCCCCACCGAGGCATTCAGCCAACTTAAATTTTTGTTTAACTACTTTGTTGTTCAATTATTTTCTTTGCTTTCCTAATGAAGGAAAAGGGAAGTTCATATTTCCTGTGTGACCATGGCCACATGAAAGTACACACACATACACATGTACACACACACACACATGTATGTATACAGATGGAGACTTGGGGTCAGAGGAAAAGCACAACAGCACAGCACCATTGTTCTGATGCCTTAGCTGGCTCTCTGTGGATAAGAGGAAAATGGCCCATGGCAACAGCTACAATGGTTCACACATGTTACAGTAAAAAGGGGACTTTTGGGTTAAAAGGAACATTCTGGTTAAAATAACGAGGCCAGGATCTCTAGAAATAAGAAGCAGAGAGGCTTGGTTTGAGAAAACCAAGGAAGAACAGAAATCAGGACAGTTGGGCTCCACTGAAGCTCATGAGAGACAAGTGTAAGGCACGTCCCTATATCCTGTTTTCAGTGCAACTAACTGTTGAGAGATGAGTAACCATAGCATCTCAGAATGAGTCCTTGTACCTCAGAAAAGAGACCCAGACCATCTGCTAGACACAAGAACAACTACAAATACTTCTTGGTCGCTACAAGAACAATGAGAACTTAGAATTACCAGCACTTAGGACTCCTACAAGTTCAGATGTAGCAACAACAGCCTGAAGGCTGGCAGACAGTTCAGGTCAGCGATTGACAAAGCCAGAGTAAAGGTGAACAACCACCCCAACGGGGAGAGCAGTGTGGAGGCTGGCCCTTCATTGGCTTGGTCAATGATACCGAGAAAATTAACAGGTCTCACTGTGATTACCTATGCTTTCGTTTGAGTTCTACTATGTTCCTATAAAAACTCCTAGACAAAAGAGTTCAATGGATTTTTGTCCTCTGAAAGCCCTTCCTACTGTGAGAAGTTTCTCTCTTTTTTCCTCAGTTCCTCATTTTTCCATAATTCTCCTTAAAAGAGCTGTATTCTGGTTTGCTTGGTCCCACAGGTGACTGTATCTTTAATCTTCACATGTGTACGACTATGAACTCAGGAGCCACGGTCCCTGCATGGTTCTTATTGACTATAAAAATGAAGTAGCATAGATCGTTGTGCTAAGCACAGCTAGATTGATAAAAGTCTATCAAACTGAAATCAACATATCATTTCTTTCCTGAAGTGCATTCTGTGTGAATGGGAGAAAGAGTAGTCCCCATATTCCCCAAATCCTAGATACAGTACTTAGCCAAGAGTGAGGCAAGGCCAGGGCTGGTATTATCTTTTTCATTTACAAGAGACAAAATGATAAAATTACTAAAAACAAGCAAACAAATTTAAACTCTCCTAGCATACATGAAATCCTGCATTTAAGGCACAATGCTGAAAAGAACAAAAAAAAAATTATTTTCTAGTATGGTGTTTCACACTTGTAATTCTAGCATTTTAATATGCATTTAATTCTCACAGATTCTAGTCCTAGCAGTAATAGACAAGTATATCCCACAGCTGATATTTCATAGGTTAAGATGGAAAGAATCCACAAAATGGAGTGAGCCACTTTTAAATGGTGTCAATTTTCATAAGACTGCTAATGATGCTAGCACCTCCCGTGTGCCAGGAGCTTAGCTCGAGTTCATAGACAAGGTCACTGCTTTCATTTGGGAAGAGAGTTTCAATAAGGAACTATCTACACTGGTGTGTCTGTGGGTACATCTGTTGGGAGACTGTTGTAATTAAATAGATGTGGGAAGACTCAGTGAGTGATACCATTCCCTAGGCTAGGTGTTCTAAACTGTGTAAGAATGGCAAATCAAGCTGACCACAAGCAAGCAAGCATGTGTATATTAATTATTTCCCTGTGTTCTTAGCTGTGGAGGTGATATCACTAGCTGCTTACATTCCTGTTGCCTTGACTTTCCTTCAATAAATGGACAGTAACCTGGAACTGTAAGCTGAAATAAAAACTTTTTCTCCTAAGTAGGCTTTACGTCAGGGTACTTTATCTCAGTAACAGAAATAGAACTAGAACAAGGTGCAAGTGTGTGTGCGTGTGCGTGTGTATCATGACTGGTATTGTTGCTGATCTTGAAGGAGATGCCTTAGATTTTCTGAGTGATCTATTCCACTGTCTCACTCAAAGTCTGTCATGGCTCTCTTAACCTGGGTGCCACTTAGCTTGTTAGACAGGACGATGTATTGCACCTCCAGGGATAGCTAGCCATGAGGGAACTTCCCAAATAGCACTCTCAGTACTGCAGAGAACAAAGAAACCAGGGATTCTCTCTATGCTCATCATTTTGCAAATGTGGAAACAGAGGCCGAAAGAAAATGAGATGTTTCTCCACCCAGAGCTCCACTCGCAACATGGGGTTTTGCTGAGGAACTAGAGTCAGTCCTCTCTTTACAGTTATGAAAGTGTCTTTTTTTTTTCTTTGTTAATTACACTTTATTCACTTTGTATCCCCCCCCATGGTTCCCTCCCTTCTCCTGTCCCTCCCTTCCTCCACCCTCTGCATGCATGCCCCTCCCCAAATCCACTGATAGGGGAGGACTTCTTTTCCTTCCTTCTGATCCTAGTCAATTAGGTCTCATCAGGAGTGGCTGCGATGTCTTCTTCTGTGGCCTGGTAATGCTGCTTCCTCCTCAGAGGGAGGTGATCAAAGAGCAGGCCAATCAGTTCATCTTTCTCCCTCATCACCAACTTCCACCTTCATTCTTAACACACAAGAAACCTAATACATATCTTGGCTATGTAATATCATATTTTCCCAAAAAACAAAGTTCCTCAAGGTCAACTATATCCCCTTTTATGTCCCTTCAAAACTTATCTCCCCAATGATTTCTCTAATCTCCTCGTGTGTGAATAAAGAACTCTGGAGACATGGTAGGTCATGGTTCTGCTAGCACCACACTGAGTTTGAAGTGGCCCATGTTCATCTGGACTTGGGCTATAATAGACCCTGCAGTCTTGTCATGTGCCCAGCCACACTACCTTGAAAGTTACCTTACACCAAATAATGAATTTCCTTTAAACTGGTCAAGTTTCAGTGCTACGCAGATGTATTGGGACAACTCAGTCCTGTCAGTGTGATGGAGGAGACTCAGTCCTGTGGAGCATGTATCTTCTTCCCTTTTGCCTGAGTGTCGATGCCACCTGTCTGGTGGATGGGCTGCTTTTCACACACGCCAAGGACACACCTTGGTCCATCCCTGAGAAGGCTCATTCAGACTTGATCAATTTATAAGCCTGGCAGTTGTCTCTTTCCAGTTTCCCAACTAACTGCACCACTGACTTCCTCCTGATCTTTCTGCTTTACCTGAAGCATGCCTCATATCATGTGACTTGCTTTCATGTTGCATGTTGTTTTAAACCCTTCTCTTGGCCAGTGAGAATCTTTGTTCCATCTCTCTAGATGCCTGTTCCCTGTAAGAGCTCTACCCCACATCTTCATCTTGCTCCAGGGTAGTTTGCACACTTTCTTAGACATCTTAATACCATACAGTGTCCAGTCTACATCCAGGAGGCTTTCTGTAGAGGCACAAACTTCTGTAACTAAAAAGCACCATAGGATTTAATGTCAATCAAAGAATGCTCAGAATGTGTATGCTGGCTCTTTTGAGCCAGGTGGGGTGTATGTGTGTGTGTGTGTATGTGTGGTGTGTGTGTAGGTCAGAGGACAATATCAGGTATAGCAAACTACAGTGTTGCTCCTTAGGCATTGCTTACATTTTTTAAAGACAGTCTCTCACTGGCCTGAAACAACTCACCATTTTTTTTTACAACTAGTTGGGCAGCATGCCCCAGGAGTTTTCCTGTCTTCACCTCACCAGCTCTGGGATTAAGAACAAACTCTATGAGGCCAGATGCCAGGCTTTCTTTGCAAATAAGTCCTATGGATGGAAGTCATGTCCTCCTGCTTGCATGGCAAGCACCCCTCTGACTGAGCCATCTCCCCAGCCTCAGCCAGTCTTTTCCACGAAACTATTTTTGAAGTCCAGAGCAGTGAAATTCCTTAAGGAATTACTTGTCTTTTTCTATTTCTTGTCAGCTATCCAGGAGCCCCTTTCTTGGTGCAATGACTTCCTCATTGTGCATAGGGTTATGGGATATGATATGTCCTGATTTCCCTAGTGGAGCCTGAGTGGGGCTCTCTCTTCCCACTACATCCTGAAATACAGGCGTTGGTCATGTGACTTCTCCGTCTAGACTGTGCATATCAAGGGAAGGACTACACAGCCTGTTCGGTATATGGCCTATCTTACCCCTGCATAGGGGTTTGTCTCATGCACTCATGGTGCAAAGAAGGAAACGTGGACCTGGATGAACAAGAGAAGACCACAAAGGGGGATTGATTTGTGTCAACAGCCTCTGGGGAGGGCCCATTTTCCTAATAAAGGTATCAATCCCTCTTAATAGCCTAGATGCCTCTTAAAGCCCTACCTGGTAACCAAAATTCTTCCTAATATTTTGAGTTAACAAACTTTATTCTAATCATGTCAGCTCCTAAAATTCACAAACTAAAGCTTCAGACCCAGCATACCTGTCTTTATTGGATGGGAATGATTTGCATGTCATGACATGATAAGTACTAGACTGCAATCCAACAATTGAGCATGTATCAGAGTAGAGGAAAGGCCATGTGAGTATGTAGGTGGAAAGAGAGATGCCCTCAAGCAAGCAGAGAGTCCCCAGAAACAACCAATTCCTCTAGGATGATCCTGGAATCTTCACCTTGAGAACTAAGAAACTGAAAGTGTGTTGTTTGAGCCCTGGATCCCTGAATGGATTTTCCTTTCATCTTCTTAAGGAGATGGACAGAGGGCTAATCTTCCCATTTATGTCACAAAAAAACATTGCCTATTTATACAGAAAGGTAGACAAGATGGTTGCCCACAGAGACTTCTACTTGACTCCTTTGCTTTACAAGGACCACTGGCATAGAATGGGTGTATATTCAGTAAGCTTTGTCAAGCAGAAACCTCTTTTTCCAGAAGATTCTGTAAGCAACTTTGAATAAACTCCTTGGACCACAGGCCATGTCCCTGGGTTGTGAGTGGACAGGGCCCTGAGGTCAGGAATAGGTTTTCTGGTGCCCTCAGTTGTATTTACTATTATTATCAGAGTTAAGGTGGGCTCAATAAGGTGCAGTGTACTGGGGGTGGGGGGGCTATATTGACCTCCAGGCTCTGATGACAGGCCTTTGATTTCCATTCTGAGTTGAATCCTGGGGTCTTGTGCATGCATTTGTTTACCACGACAATGAGTGCCCCTTCTCAGGGCCCCTGATGTAAATACTGTGATGAAGGTGCTGTATCCATGGAAACCAGAGTAGCACCATGGCAAGCCGCACATGGCTGAGTGCTATACTACTGTCTATAGTGAGGGCTACATCCCACATCTCATAGATGAGGAGATAGTCGCACAAAGTGTTCAGGAATGTCTCTGCAGGCATGGCAGAAGAAAGTGGAGGTGGCTCTGAAGGTGATTCCAAGGCCCAGACACCATGCAATCAGTGACATTTTACCATCTTTTAAGATTTTTTCCTCCATTCTTTGCTTTTGAAAGCAAATATGTTCTGTTTTCCTCACAACACTCAGTTTTCTAACATCAACATGGTGTCATCAATTAATTCAATTGCAGCAGCAGGTACCTGGACTGAGTACATGTCTTGTGGTTGAAGTTTCAGTCCCACAGGTGGCCTTCTCAGGAGTGCAGTCTCATATCTCCTGCCTCCTTACTGGTCAACTGTAGATGCAAAAGCTTCCCATGGCGACTACTTTGGTTTGAGGACTGGAAAATCATAGGAATCAAGAAGATTTCCTGTTAGGCATAGATATTATGTCTTCTCTGGGCATTCCCCTCATATATTGGTGTGATCACCAATAAGTTCCCAGAACCCTACCATTTAGGGTTTCCAGTGGAGGCTTCCTTTCAAATTTCTCTAACCTTTTGGCACTGAGAAACATTATAGTCTACAAGCTTGACACTAAGGAACCATGCGATCAGGTTACAACACACACACACACACACCACCACCACCACCACCATCACCAACAACAACAACAACAAGCCCACAACTCTCAAAATGAACCCATAATACCTTAATTAAGTTCATACTTTCATGTTGGGCCACAGTTGGAGCTGTGCTCAGTCACATGCAGCCTTCAGGCAGCAGGTTGAAAAGGCTTCATCTTTAACAAGGAATCCCACTCAAGAGATTTTTGTTTGTTTTGTTTTGTTTGTTTTTATGTTTGTTTGTTTGTTTGTTTATTTTGAAACAGCCTCCAAGAGAATTGTCTCCCCAGGGTCAACACACAGAATTTAATGAAACTGTGGTCCAAGGTGGGCAGGCGATATCTTGAGCTCGCAGCCAAACATGCAGCTTGGATTCCACCTGGCATTGGTTTTGAAGACATGAAATATGTAGGATTGAGGGAATTATGGCTTTCATCAAGGCTCTAGAGAGCCATGGAGGCTAGGGCAAGTGTTCCAGGGTCACAACCCTGAAAGGAGGTCCTTTTAGGCACTTGTGTGATGCTGTGAAGATGACTCTCAGGTGCTTGAGATGCCCTGAGACTGTAGAGTGTCTGCCAAAAAAAGCTGAAAACACGTAGTGCAGCTGGCCAAGAGAAAGACTGTAGGCAGTACAGATGGGAGATTCGGAGCTGCCCAAGTCTTTTACAGCACTCAAGATTTCAGCGAAAACCTAGAGGTTGGGCGTGGTGCTTGGCTTGCTGGGTTTTGGTCTTATCTTTCCTTCCTGTGTCTCCATTATCTCCTTTAGAAATGGGAGTGTTTATTCTATGCTATTTTATATTGGAAATACCTATATTTTTTTTAACAAGGGCTCAAAGTAGAGAGATTGCCTTGAATTTAAGAAGATTCTTTAAACTTTTGAATGAGCTCAAGGCTCTTCCCCACTTTTTCTTCTAAGCAGTTTAGTGTGTCTGGTTTTATATTGAGGTCTTTGATCCACTTGGACTTTAGTTTTGTGCAGGGTGATAAGTATGGATCTATTTGCATTTTTCTACATGTAGACATCCAGTTAGACCAGCATCATTTGTTGAAGATGCTGTCTTTTTTCCAAGAATGGTTTTGGCATCTTTGTCAAAAATCAGGTGCCCATAAGTGTATGGATTTATGTCAGGGTCTTCTATTCGATTCCATTGATCCACCAGTCTGTTTCTATGCCAGTACCATGCAGTTTTTAGTATTGTTGCTCTATAATACAGCTTGAGATCAGGGATGGAGTTACCTCCTGAAGACCTTTTACTGTAGAGAATTGTTTTAGCAATTCTGGGTTTCTTGTTTTTCCATATGAAGGTGAGAACTTTTCTTTCAAGGTCTGTAAAGAATTGTGTTGGTAATTTGATGGGAACTGCATTGAATCTGTAGATTGCTTTTGGTAAGATGGCTATTTTTACTATATTAATCCTGCCAAGCTATGAGCATGGGAGATCTTTTTATCTTCTGATATCTTCTTTCAATTCTTTCTTCAGAGACTAGAAATTTTTTTTTCATACAAGTCTTTGACTTGCTTGGTTAGGTTCACACACCAAAGTACTTTATGTCCTTTGTGGCTATTGTCAAGGGTGTTGTTTCCCTAATTTCTTTCTTGGCCCTTTTGTCTTTTGTATACAGGAGGGCTACTGATTTTTTTGAGTTAATTTTGTATCCAGCCAAGTTGCTGAAGGTGTTAATCAGCTGTAAGTGTTCCCTGGTAGAATTTTGGGGGTCACTCAGGTATACTATCATATCATCTGCAAATAGTGATATTTTTACTTCTTTCTTTCCAATTTGTATCCCCCTGATCTCCTTCAGTTGTTTTATTGCTCTAGCAAGGACTTCAAGAACAATGTTGAAGAGATACAAGGGCAGCCTTGCCTTGTCCCTGATTTCAGTGGGATTGATTTAAGTTTCTCTCCATTGAGTTTGATATTGGCTATAGGCTTGCTGTATATTGCCTTTACTATGTTCAGGCATGTGCCTTGTACCCCTGATCTCTCCAAGACTTTAAACATGAATGGATGTTGGATTTTGTCAAATGCCAGATGATCATGTGGTTTTTCTCCTTCAGTTTGTTTATGTGGTGGATCACATTGATAGATTTCCATATATTAAACCATCCCTGCATGCCTGGGATGAAGCCTACTTGGTCGTGGTAGATGATATCTTTGATGTGTTCTTGGATTCGGTTTGCAAGTATTTTATTGAGTATTTTTGCATCAATGTTCATGAGGGAGATTGGCCTGAAATTCTCTTTCTTTGTTGAGTCTTTGTGAGGTTTAGGTACCAACGTGACTGTGGTTTCATAGAATGAGTTTGGCAATGTTCCTTCTGTTTTTATCTTGTGGAATAGTTTGAAGAGTATTGGTGTTAGCTCTTCTTTGAAGGTCTGGTAGAATTCTGCGCTGAAACCATCTGACCCCAGGCTTTTTTTGCATGGTAGACTTTTGATGACAGCTTCTATTTCCTTAGGGGATATAGGACTCTTTAATTGATTTATGTGGTCTTGATTCAGCTTTGGCATGTGAAATTGAATGATGTTAAGATTGCTAAAGACAAAGGTGGCTTTTAGAGGCAGATAAAATGCATCCTTTTCTGTTTTTTTTTTTTGTTTTGTTTGTTTTTTTTTTGTTTGTTTGTTGACAAGATTTCTCTGTGTAGCTCTGGCTGTCCTGGAACTATAGACAAGGCCGGTCACAAACTGAGAGCTCCACCTGCCTCTGCCTTCCAAGTACTGGGATCAAAAGCATGCACTACCTTGTCTGTCTTGAAATCATTCTATGAGATGAAAATGATCATGGGTGCAAAGGGTGGAACAGTAGAGTTATAGTGATGCATTTTGGTGTGAAGATGACAAACCACAAAAATAAAGGTTAATCTTCATTGTTAGCACAACTAGGTTTAGAGTCACCATGAAAACAGCATGAACACATCTGTGAGGATATTTATAGAAATGTATGAAGACCCACCCCAGGTGTGGGGAGTAATCTACTGATGGAATTCCTAGACTGTATAAAAAATAGAAATTAACTAAGCACACACAGTCATGTCTCTGTGCTTCCTAACTGTAGATGCAATGTGAAAAAAAACACCTCAAGATCCAGCTAGCACTCTTTCCCTATGTGATGGACTGTACCCTCAAACTGGGACCCAGAGTAAGCCTTTCCTTTCTTAACTTGTTTCAGTCAGGTATTTGTCACAACAGTGAGTAAAATAATTGACACACCTTTAAAAACCACACAGTTCAAATACCACAATGGAATACTATTCAGCAATCAAAAAGGAGGAAATCATGAAATTTGCAGGCAAATGGTGGGATCTAGAAAAGATTATTCTGAGTGAAGTATCCCAGAAGGAGAAAAACAAATATGGTATATACTCGCTTATATAGACCTACGAGATATGATAAACATAATGAAGTCTATACACCTAAAGAAGATAAACAAGAAAGCAGACACAAGGTAAGATGATCAATCCTCACTTAGAAAGACAAATGAGATGTGCATTGGATGTATGACAGAAGTCTACCACAGAAGGCATCTGAAAGACCCTACCAAGCAGCATTTCAAAACAGATACTAAGACTCATAACCAAACCTTTGGCAGAAGGGGAGTTAGTATGATGGGGAAAGGATAGGAGCCCCACAAGGACCAAATATATCTGGGCACAGGGGTTTTTTCTGAAACTGTTTCTCCAACCAAGGACCATGTATGGATATAACCTAAAACCTTTACTCGGACGAAGCCCGTGGTAGCTCAATAACTAATTGGTTTCCCGTAGTAAGGAGAACAGGGACTATCTCTGACAGGAACTCAATGGCAGGCTCTTTGACCTCCCCCCCATCAAGGGAGGAGCAGTCCTGCTAGGCCACAGAGGAGGACTTTGCAGCCAGCCCTGAAGATACCTGATAAAACAGGGTCAGACGGAAGGGGAGGAGGTCTTCCCCAATCCATGGACTTGGAAAGGGGCAGGGAGAAACTGAGGGAGGGAGGGTGGGATTGGGAGGGAATAAGGGAGCGGGATACAGCTGGGATAGAGTTAATAAAATGTAACTAATAATAATAAACAAGAAAAAAGATTTTGAAATTTTAAATAAAAAGTCAATGGCATTTATCACCCAAAACAAACAAACAAACAAACAAACAAACCCCAAAACACAGTTCATGATCCACTATATTCTAATATCTAGTCACAGCTGCCAGCACCCAAACTTCGGTACCTAATTCTTAATGGCTCTGCTGCACCTTACCCTATGGTACAAAGCAGTGTCCAGAGAAACCACCGGTATTCTCCACGGGGCCACCTGAGTAACTATGTATTTCAATGTTTGATTTTTATTAGTGTAAAGTAGCTACACATAGCTATAGGTTTCATGAAAACAGTTTCAAGTGGGTACAATATACTTTTATCTAAATCACCCTCCATCACCCTCTCTCATCCCGCTGCTTGCTCTAACAGGTCTCCTTTCTTTGTAATAGGTGCCCTTCCTCTCTTATGCCTCTGTTTTATTTTAAAAATCTTGAAAGTGCATATGAGAGAAAATGTGATGTCTGCCTGGTCTGAGTCTAGACTTATTCACTTAATAGGATATTTCCCAGTCTACCCACTTCCTTCACATTCACTCCTCTTCCTGTTGATAAAACTCCACTGTGAAAATGGCCTGTATGTTCCTTATTGGTTCACCTGTTGATGGCATCCCAGCTGATTCCATAACACAGCTGTTGTAAATAGAGCATCAACAAACATGGACATGCAGGCATGCTGAACTTTGATTTCCTTGTGTGTATACCCAAGTGTGGTAATGGCTGCACTGGTTTACATTCTCATCAGCACACATTCTCACCAACATTGGCTTCCACTTGTTTATGTTTTTTTTTTTTTTTTTTTTTTTTTTTTTTTGTTTTTTTGATGATGATCATTCCGATAGGGATGAGGCGAAATCTCAATGTAGTTTTGATGTGCACTTCCCTGGTGGCTGAGAATATTCAAGGTTTTTTTCATGCATATTGTTTATTTGTACTTCTTTTTAAATTTTTAATTAATTTTTTTATGCTGTGCATGGACAGGGGGTGGTGATGAGGAATGTCCAGGCCATGACTTGGAGGTCAGCTTTCAGGAGCTGGCTGTTCCTTCCACCATATGGGTGCTGGAGCTCAAACTCTCAGGGCATCAGGCTTGGTGGTAAGTGCCTTTACCCACTGATCCATCTCTCAAGCCTGGGTACTTCTATTTGGAAAATTGTTCCATCCATTTGCCATGTGCTGATTGGATTATTTAGTTTGGTGTTTAATGTTTCTAGGTGTGTGTCCTGCTCAGATGTCTTCCCACATTGCAATACATATTCTTCACAATCAGAAGCTTTTTAATTTGACACCACACTGTCAGTTCTTGCTATTACTTCCCAAACGGTTAGCATCCTATTCAGGAGCATCTTTCTACACTTGAGTCTTGAAGGTTTTTTTTTTTTTTTCATTTGTTTGCTTTTCGAGTTTAAACATGTCTTAAATTTAATTTAAATATGTCTGGGATTCAGTTTTGATCTTCTGCATATGGATATTCAGTTTTCAAACTATCACTTTCTGAAGGGGTTGCATTCACTCCAGTATACCTTTTAAGAATTTATATGGTTGTGTCTGTGTCTATATTTCTTATTCTGTTCCATATATTTGGTTTTTAGCAAGCACCATATGGTGGTTTTTGTTTTGTTTTGTTTATTTGTTTGTTTGTCACTGTGGCTCAATGGTATAATTTGAGATCATGTGTCCTGGTACTTGTAGAACTCATTTTTGTTGTTTTTGTTTTTTTTTTTCTCTTAGAATTTCTCTGGATATTTGGGTTCTTTGTGCTGCCTCATGAACTTCAAGAGTTTTTGTTTTTGTTTTCAATTTCTATTAAAAACATCATGAAATGTTGATGGGGATCATATTGGACTCATAAGTCACTCTTGGTGCCATCTTCACAATAGTACTCTTGTTGATTCATTAGCATGTAAAGTCTTTCCATCTTTCAGTGTCTCCCTCAGTTTCTCACTTTACTGTCTTAAAATTACACAAGTCTAGAAATTTTTTGGATAATGTTTTTAGGTTATTTTTTAGAGTTTGTGATAGCATTATTATCCTAATTTCTTTCTGAGAATATTGGTTGTTGATATATGTGTATATATAATGTATATGTATATACACATATATATTTTTTACCTTTTACACATTAGTTTTGCCACTCCATTAATTTCAGTATTATCTCACTGCAGCTCCACATGTACCCAAATTACAGCTCAAAAGTATGTACCTCTGCTCAGTTCTAGTTCTTTCTGTTATTAATAACGTCATCAATGTTATAACTGCCGACTTCCTTAGCTGTTACCCTGTGTGTTCTCTACCTAATGCAGTCTAGGTGGGTAGATGTCTTTCCAGTCTTTTTCAATATGCAGAAAAGCTATGACAGCCCATGGCAGTGGAAGCTGCTGTCAGGAGATGCCTTCCCTAAGAGGGTGTCACAGAACCAAAGGAGCACATGTTCATGATGAGCTTGTACTAACCCATCCAACCAGCCAACTTCAGAATATGACAAAAAGCCTTGTAAGTGTTTAGAGGGTTTTTCTTGGATTTCTAACTATCCTTCACAATTTAATTGCTTAGTTTTTCAGAAATTAAGCTGTATGTTTAACGCAACTTTTAAAAGTCTGTTGTGCTCAGTCTCCAGCAGAGCACAAGCATCATGATGTGCTTTCCACTGGAAGCTTTCATTTTTCTTTACAGCTGATGAAAGGCACTGGGTGGCTGGTTGGAGCATGGCTTTGCTCATCCCACAGAGTCTGTTGGGGTAGTCTCTGTGGATCACTATATCCAACACTAGAAGGAATGCCAGCATGAAGAGTGTGTGCATCTCACTACTAACAACTCTGAAAACAAGGACTACATCAGGCAGGTGCTGACTTATCTTAGAAATCATCCCTGGGACCTGAAGACACTAGAAAGAATCAGGTAGCCCCAATGAATGAAAGCAGTGGATAGACGGCACTGTCAGAACTTTCCTGGAAATTGAGAGCCACTTTTGTTTGCCCCAAGCACAAATCTATCTCCATGTCAGGCACTTTATGGACCTGTTGCTGTTCATCTCTACTGAGCCTTCATGACACATAATGGTGTTGCAAACTTGGGCAGGGCAAACAGATGCTAGGAGCTGATGCTAGGTGATGCAGAATTTCCTAATTGGTATGACTAGAATGTACAACCAATTCTCAATCATCTGTGAGTTCACTGAGACCTCCTGAATACATAGTATCTACTCAGCACTACAAGACAACCATTTTCAATGGTAAAGCTTGCTGGCCTACTTCATGTCATTGGAAAGCCACTCTCCCCTCCCCATGGCTCAGTGATTCTGTATTCCACAGATGTGTGGAAAACAGATCCTCAACTTCACCTTAGATAGACTTGTGAGAAAAGTCAGAGCTGAGCCTCCTCTGTGACTTAGGAGACAAAGCATGGTGTTAACATTGATGATGAAAGTGTAGCTATCAGAAAAAGACAATTTATTAAAGGTATAGATGCAGGGCTTAAAAGCACTTGATTTTATGGTTAATGAGTTTAGGTTTTACCAAAGTAACTTTTAAAGGGTTTATTTTGGCTTGTGGTTCCAGATAGCTAAGAGGCCTCCATTGTGGATGGGTGTCATGGCAGGAGAAGGAAGCTGAGCTATCACATCTTCAACCTCAGATGTGAAACAGGAAGGCCTGGATGTGGGATGAGGCTGTGCACTCTCAAGCTTGCCCTCGGTGACATCCTGCCAAGGCTGCATCATTTTCCCAAACAGCAGCACCAGCTGGGAACCAAGTGTTCAAACACATGAGCCTTTGGGTGGCATTCTCATTTAAACCACCACACTGGTCTTTGTTATTCTACTCAACTGTCCTCTCCTTTTGAAACATATCGCTTTTTTTAAAAGAAAGTGTAGTCACGTGGATAAAAACGCAAAAGGTTATAAAAAGCATTTGTTAAGAAGGAAGAGGATTTTGGTTTTAGAAATCAGAAAATAACTCTAAACATAGAGTGATGGCCACAGAGACACCCAGGAGTGATAGAGGACACAGGGACCACTGCAGAGAATTTGGATACTAAAATGTGTTCAACATATGAGAATGTCCCTGATAACTTGGGATGGGATCAGGATCCTTTGTTGAGGGTTCTCATAATCACATTCTATGGTCATGGCAACAGGATGTGAAGACAGCAGGTTAAAGTAGGCCCCCTGGGGCTAGCCAGGGAACCAGAAATGGGCTGTTCTTGTGGGGTTCTTGTAGTGATTATTATGATTGAGTATTGCGTGCTTGCAAGAAACTGCTTGTCTAGTCAGCTTGCAGAGCCACTCTGCTTCTGTCCAGCAAATTCATATGACTGCCTGTGAGATGAGGAGAGAAACATAGTGAGAGGTCAGAGGTCAGACCCTATCAGGTCAGAACTGGATTCTGGTGAATGATGGCAGCACATCTGAGCACATGTGCTTCCTGTCTGTATGGTTTTTTGCAAGTAGACAGTTATCCAAGACTGATGGCACCCGATAAGAAAAACCAAAGCTCAGCACTGAATTGGGATGGAAACTTTAGAGACACAGGACTGACTGATAGATGTTTATATGCTGTGCTTGCTTGTGTGGTATGTGTATAAGTGGTTTATGATTGTAAGCTGTGGGATGTACATGTATGAAACATGTTTTACATATGGGCATGAGAAGAGAAAGCTTAACTTTAAGGTAGTGAACCAGTGCTGCAATTCAGAAGCTAAAACTCTTTCTCCTTGATAAACTTGTGCTTGCCTAATCTTTGCTCTAAGACAAAGCATACTACAGACAAGGCTACAGTATAGCCTTGTCTACACTATAGACAAGGCCCAACCATACTGCATATTGCCATGGGGCTGCTGACTCCACATATTTAATGGCAGGCACACTGAAAAAGCAGTGTGAAGACCAGTATCTGATTGACACCCACAGCCAAACCAAGATGCCCTTCACAGAACAGGTCATAGCTATTTGGTATCCATTCGAGGAGGATGGTGCAGGGGTGGACAGGGACAGAGAGATAAAAGAAAGTCATGTGTGCTTTGCAGAGGTATCATGTCCTTTTAGCCTGCACATGTGTGAGTATCTACCTGCTGCCTGTCTACCACACATTGGAGACAGAAAGCTGCCAGCCAGCGGGACTTAGTCTTGCCCCGGGAAGAATAGGAGCTGGGTCCCCAGGGCCTGCCATAGGCCAGTCACTACTCTTGCCTGAGTGCGTTGTCCAGTGCCCAGTCTCAGCTGAGTAACATGCTTTGCATGTGGGTCTTAGTGCTCCTGTGCAGGTCATAGGTGTCAGCAAATGGGGACAAATATTTCCTGCAGTCAGCTCCCATGTACAGAGCAGGGGCTGGGCTTCTTATTTGGCCCGACACTGTCAGGTGTCTGATTTTTATCACAAACCTTAATGTATAGCTCTGAGCCTCCGAGACCCTGCTATGAATTATCCCTTCCTATGACGGCAGTATCTGGAAAGATGGTTTACTACGAGGGGTGTAATAATAATTCAGTTATGTATTGACAAATAAAGCAGTATATACTCAACCTGTGTGAAGGGAGACAAATAAAATTCAACATTATTCAAATGATAGGTATCTACAGTCACACAAATCTAAGTAGAGTTACTCTACGTCCACCTGGGTGACAAGCACAGTGTCCACGCCACTTGGCCTCTGTTGAACATGGAACAATTGATTTGGTGTTTTTTATGTGGCTGATGAATGACAGCCTTTGGTAAATCCATGTGTACTGGGACTACTCCCAGGCAAGAACTTGGAGCCTATCTAGTTCTGTTTAAAAACTTGGAGGTTGAGTTTGAGCTTTTGCAGTGGTTAAAGTTCTTGTTGCTCTTGCTGAGGACTTGAGTTTGTTTTTCAGTGCTTGTTATTTAGCAGTTCACAGCTGTGTGTGATTCAGATTCCAGGGAATTCAGTGTCCTTTTCTTGCCTCCAGGGCCAGAGGAATGCATGTGGTACAATTCACACATATTAAGATAGATAGATAGATAGATAGATAGATAGATAGATAGATAGATAGATAGATAGATCTTTTAAAAAGAATTAACCCATTTTCTGTGGCTGTCTCATTCCCTTTGGCCCTCTGTTTACGTTCCATCAGAGAATTTCAGGGTTCTTGTTATGGTTTTTTCATATTTCCATGAGAAAACAAAAGCAGTGTAATGGTACTTGAAATGAACCAATCAGATTTAAATTTCTGGACATTTGGGGGGAAAAACTGCATCTGAACAGGGTATGGAAATGAGGGAATTTTGTAGTTGTGTCTGAGATAAGGCAATAGGGATGGCCCCGAGGCTAGTTCCCTGCTTTTCAGTCTCTCCTGATGAAATAGTGGGTGGCTGTCACAGAGAAAATTTTGCACAAAATGCAATTTTCTGGTTTTATGGCCAGCAAACAGGGACTTTTCTCCAAAGTACCAACACATCTCTGAGAAAGCAGGTTTTTGTAATGAAGTCTCCAGCAATGGCAAGTTGGTTAGGAAGAGCCTTAATTACTTTCCTATTGCTGTGATTAAACACCATGACCAAGCCAGTTTATAGCCAAAAGGGTGTATTTGGGTTCCAGAAGGATAACAGTCTGTCATGGCAGCAAGCCTCAGGCACATAGATGGAGTGGGAAGCTGAGAGCTCAGTATCAACCACAGCAGAAAGAGAAGAGAGCAAACTAGAAATTGCGTGAGGCTATAAACCCTCAAAGCCCACCTCCAGTGGCATACTTCCTCCGTCAAAGCAGCACCTCCTAAACCTTCCTAATTACTGCCACTACAACTCGGGACCAAGTGTCAAATGCCTGAGACTATGGGGGACATTCTTATTCAAACTACCACAGTAACATACATTTGCTGAATGTTTTCTTTCTGGTACATACTGTCCAGCATCATGAACAACCAATTTAAGGACTTCCTGGCTACCCAAAGTATGTCCTGAACTGAAAGTTTCACAAAGAATGAAGGAAGCACAGCTGTCCAAAGTTACTTTTGGAAGAAAGCTAAGCACAGACAGAATTTTACAGAAGGATGCTTCAGTAGGGCAGTAGCATAGAGCTGAATCCCACAGAGCTTTTCCTTTCTCCTCTGTCTGCTGCAGATACCTACCCTTCCCTCATCTTCCCATCTCAAGTCAGCTGTCACAGGGAAACCCCTATAACCCTCATGGTCATGTCTCCCATTTTCATGTGTTTCCACTCACTGTACCAGCAAACACTTTAAAGATACCTTGTCTTTTAGAAAAGATGTCATATTGTAGATGCTTCCCTCCACTTCTCGTGTTAAATAACTGCTGGTGGACATTGTCACTGGCTGTAATTGATTCCTGTTGATGCTGCTGTTTTGTGAAACTGTCACACATCAGTATGGCTGAAGGTGTGTTCCCCAGGTACTTTGGACATTAGTTTGATTCCAGGACCAGATGTGGCAATTGCTGTGGTACTTATAGCTGGGTATGCTGTTGCCTCTGCCATGGATCATCAACAGGAGTTACTGACATGGAGCTTGAACTTCTGCAGAGAACGGAGAGCTGCCAAGAAGCCCTACAGGGAATATTCTTTGCTCTGGGTCCTCCTATCAGACAGTGCCTTCTGATCTGTTGTCTTCATTTCACCAAGCAAGAAAGAACATGGTGGAGCTTCACTCTTACTTGGACTACAGGGGTCTAGTCCAGGCTTCTCAGGTGTTTGGATGATGACAAGGATATCAGGGTGCTGGGGTGGGCTACAAGGCTCCAGTGGCTAGAACATATAGTACTTATCCATCACAGTTTAGATTTTTTTTTTTTTTTGTCTCTTTCCTCCTGGATATCTTTTTTTTTAATTTTCTGTCTATTTAAAATCATTTCCTTTACTTTTGAGATAATATATTTACATCATTTTCTTCCTCCCTTTCCTTCCTGTAAAACCTTTCTGTCTTTAAATTTTATGGCCTCTTTTCACTAATTGCTGTTATATGCATATATTTATATACATATATATTCCTAAATATGGCCTTCTCAGGCTCTATAATGTTACTGTTATGTATTCTTTCAGGGCTGACCATTGGTTATTCCATAAGCAATCATCATGTTCTTCCCTGGGTAAGACTGGGAGTGACTTGAATGCTTCTTCCCTGAGGACTAGTTTTCATAGCACCAGAAGGCACCATGCAGGCTTCTAAAGGAGGAAGGCTACCAACAATCCGATTCAGCTATAATGCCCATGTATCATAGCAACTACCAGCATGGCACAATAACTGTAAAGGTGTGGTAGTGCACGCACTCCTTGGTGGTAACCAACAGCTCTCCAATTGGACACAAAACCTTCTCAACAAGAGGGAAACATTCCTGGCATAGGGCGCCTAGCCAGCAACCTAGGGCTATTAAAGTCATGGATCTTGGAGAAGAACCTGCAACTGCCACTTTACCAAACTAACGTAACCACATTCTAAATATTTCTCTTTACAAACAAGGATAAGTATATTCCTCACCCCTCATAAAGGAAACCTCTTTTCATAACAGATAAGACCACTACAGAAAACCACCACCAATCAAAATATATGTTGTTGTTGTTATTGTTATTATTTTGTTATTATTATTCCTTTCATTTTGTATGGCACCTCATCAATGCTAAGGTTTTCTCAGTTGACTTGGGACGTCAGGCAGCTAGCTTCCTGTGTTCCTGGCTCTTTTGTGAGACATAAAACTGGATGTCTCTGCAACCTTCCTGCACTGTCTCTGTCTCTGTAATTCCCTTTGGCTAACGCCACGTAGTCAGAAGCGAAATTTACTTCTAGCCAGAGGGGGAAAGGAGAAAATGTCATTTAGTATTCCTTTCCTGATAAGGACCCTAGTAGTTTTTCATGTGGCAAGTCTCCAAGAGCTTTGCTCCATGAGTAGCAGAGACACTGAATAGAGGGTCTCTGCTGGGCAGGGTGAAGAGAGTACTATGGTTTTCTGAGTGTCCAGGTTCAGTTTTGCAAGATGTAAATAGTTTTGGAGTTTGGGTGTAAAACAGTGCTCATGTTTTTATCCATACCAAATATAAGTTTAGAAGTGATGAGGTTTCACTTCCTCCTAACAAAGCAAAAAATCAGGGACTGGGTGGCTCATGGCCACCAATAATCTGCATCTCGTAGTCCTGGAGTCTGGAAGTCTTCAATCTAGAATCAGGGCTTGGATATGACTCTCTCCTGACTTGTAGATTGCTGCCCCCCTCCCGAAACCCTCCCCTAGGAGAAGAAGAACAAGAAAGCTCCCTGAAGTCCCGTTATAAGGATGCTAACCCATGCTGGCTTTCCTGATCTAACCACTCTGAAAAGGCATAGATTCTCCCACCATGGGTTTAGACTCCTGAATATGCATTTCAAGAGGTTGCATATGCGCTGCATAACAGATGGTTTAAGGAAGGAAAATTGAGTTTGCAGTTTCAGAAATTTGCAGTATTGAAAGAGGGGATTGCTTCTTATTCACAAATTACGTGGACAAAATTGAAAAGATATCAGAGCAACCAGAGTGAACTGAAACTACAATTCGTAGACAAAAAGAAAGAAAGAAAAAAGAAAGAAAGAGAGAAAGAAAGAAAGAAAGAAAGAAAGAAAGAAAGAAAGAAAGAAAGAAAGAAAGAGAAAGAAAAATCACATCACAAATATGTCTTTAGAATAGACATTGTACAAAATCACATCAAGAGCACACATTTAAGACAGACATTGTTCAAGGTAGGCTGGTGTTTAGGTTGGAATAAGAGTGAAGGGCACAGCGACTGTGCTTCAACTTGATGCAACACTGCAGGAGTGAAAAAGAGACACAGTCTGCTGTCTCTGAGGCAGAGCAAAAGAAGAGAGAGGGGAATACAGAAGCAAAGGCAAGGTGACAACAGAGTGTTGCTCCTGGGGTCAGAAAAAAGCCACCAGTGAGTGCTGATGGGTAAGAAGTGAAACTAGAAGATACCTAGCTGCCAAGAAAGTGGAGTCTAAGTGCAGGGGTAAAAGTGAGGAAGTACCTGACAAGATCCACCAGAAGTAGTATATAGGAAGTGACCACAAGGAGCTGAATCTAGGCATGTACATATATATGTACATGGCATGCTATAGAAAAAATATACTATGCATATATGTATAATATACATATATATAGTATGTTGTATGTGACTACATTTAATATATGCATCCAAAAGATAAGGAGCTCTCAAACTTTGATAGAAGAAATTTCATAATTTCCTAGTCCCAATCTTAGCTAGACCTTTCTGTTTCCACCTCCCATCTCTATGGTTTCATTCCATGTACTCTGTGTGTATGTGTGTGGGGGGGGGTGGTAATGTCTTATGGTAATGGCTGATGTTGCCAGGCACAGTGCTCTTTAGCTTTTGGCTTGAAACCGTGACTGAATTTGAAAAGAGCCTGAGAGGATTTGGGAAGTGTGGTTGAACAGTGGGAAATTTACCATCTGTCAGGTACAGTCATGTGAGTGTCTTGGCCAGTCAAATTTCAGCAGACAAAATCTATATCATATTGTCATCTTTCAAGGAGTCTTTAAGGACCAGGAGATGGTTTGCATAGCTTTCCTCTGTCATAATGATCAGCCAGTTGCAGGTGACGCCTCCAGCAAGGCCGGATAGGCATGCCCTATGTGAGGAGCAAGCCTATCTGGATCTCAAGCAGTTCCGGGTTTGTCACTGCAGCACAACCAGACCCATCATGAGAAGCCAGGACTACATCCATCCCTGGTGTCCTTCGCTGTCTAAAGGTGTTGATTGTTTTCATGTGGTTAATTATGCTTATCTTCTCATTTAAAACTTCTGACCTTCCATCTTAACTAAGTCCTCCCAAAGGTCAGGCTGAAAGCCATGGCTCCAACCCAGATCTCCCTCCTTTGCTGCCTCCCTGCTTATACCCATTCTGCTTTCCTGTCTCTCATCCTTATGCACTCTGCCATGCATAGAAAAGAATTTCATGAGTCTTTTTTTTTTTTAATGGAAATGAAGTCAGTCAGTTGTAGTGACACTCTTATGGTTGACACTCTCTTGCAGGATCTAGAGCCATCTAGCAGACAATCTCTAGGCATGTATGTGAAAAAATTTTAGATAGGATTAATTGAGACAAGAAGCCTATATTAAAGATGAGCAGACCCTTCTCTGCAGCCCTGTAATAAATAACAGGGAAAAGGAAAACTGAATGCCATCACTCATCTCTCTGCTTTCTGACTGTAGATACAGTGGCCTCCTGCTGCCTGGACTTCTTTCCTTGATGGACTGTACCCTAGAACTGTAAGAAAAAAAACAACTTTCTTCTCTAAGTCATGTTTTTTCAGATATTTTGTCAAAGCAGTGAGAAAAGCAATGAGTTTTTCTCAATTACTGTCAGTTTCCCTCCCTCTGTCATATATGACATCATGCTTCTCTGTGTTAGCTCTTATTTCCTTCTCTTCTTTCTCAGTCAGAAATGATTCTCTACCTCTCTAGGCATGACCACAATTCTGTGACATACCTTCAAAGCTATATAACAAGACAGGCTAGCTTTTTCTCTTACCCTTGTTGTGCATGGTGGAACAGCTGGAGCCCCAAATTGTGGAAGAAAATATGTGACATGCTGCAAAGGTGGAAAGAACAACCCTGCTCCTGTTCACAGGTTAAAAACAACATTCTGTCAGTAGACATACAAGAAAAACGTAAACGTGCTGAAGTGTGTCTTGATGGAACCAGAGTGTCTCATCCAGGAGACCTGTCACCATTCCTGGTCACACTCAGTCAGTAAAGGACACGCTAACAGATGGAAACCTCAGTGTGTCCAAATTCCATTTAGATGTTGGGAGAGAAGGAAGTTGGCTAGAAAGGCCCATGTGTCCCTCTGAGACAGCCTTTGGCATATAGCCTTCTGCATCTGATTCTGACCAGTCGGCTCTCCACATTTGGCCATTTACTTTGATGCTCTCAGCAAGAACATACCTTTGAGTGAAATCTTAGAATGCATCTACACCTCAGGTATCATGTGAAACCTCCGTTCCTGATCCTGCAGAGGACAAGTGAAGCCTGCAGCTTTGGAACTGTAGGAAGTGTAAACATTTTAAGGAGAGGTGACATCCCATAAGCAGCAGAAGCCATTTGCCTTTTGGGAACTGAACTAGTGTCATCACAGGTCAGTTCTACCTTGATTTGGAAGTTTTAAAACCTCCAGCTATAAGCAGAACCAAGTTGGTTAAACCTCTCTTCCCCACATGGGTTTCTTTTTCCTTGCTTTAGTGGACCACCGGTGGCAGGCGACTTCTCAGACTGCAGATCCCAACTCTCTGGCTCACTGCTGAGGTCACTTCTGCTACTCTAAAGGCCTCTTTGGCCACGTGGTATTCAGGAGGATGTACGCTCAGCCCTCTTGAGAGTCCTTGACTGGTGAGGTGGCAAGGAGATTATCCACTTTCACAGCAGATTTTGCCTGAAGTGACTCACACTGAGGTCTTGGGAGTCTGGGTCTATTTTGGGCAGGCTCTCGATCCCCTCTGGTTATCACTGCTCACAGCAGCACTAGTTATCTTAGAGCAAGCCCGGGGCAGAGTGTGAAGGGAGGAAGGGCCATCTAGTTACTGAGCAAGAAGAGGGAGCTATGACAGTCCCAAGGGAGGAGGGAGGAGCTGGCCAGGCCAGGAGAAGTTCTGAAAAACTGACAGGTTCACCCCTCTTCTGGGACCTCTGATAGCCCCTAAAGAGCCCATGCTGAGGACCTTTGCATGAGTGAGGCTCTGGATCCTTCAACGTGGCATAGGACTGCAATAGGAAGCTCGGCTTCTCATTGTTTGCCATCAGTGGTAACCTTTACCCCAATGTGTAAAATGATGGCTCATTGTTGAAACAGCCTTGGAAACTAGGATAAAGGGAGTGACATTAACCAAAACACATAAACAAGGTGGAAGGGGCCATCTTCTCATCTAAGTTCAAAGAATAATCGGGAAAATTTGTCTTTGTGCCATCAGAAGGCTGCTTTGTGGGTGCTAGGGTCTGCCATACACTCACTAGACTGAACCAGCCGGGGAGATGACACCTCTTTCTAAAACCTTAGTGAAGAGCTGAGGCCACCTGTACAGGCTCATCTCATGGGTCGCAGGAAGCTAGGGAATGACCTCTCATCTCCCTGAAAGCTGAGAGGAAGAAGGGAAGAGGGTCCCAACACTATCTAACTGCCTACAGACTCATAGCTGAGAGGCATCACATGATGGCTTCCTGGCATGGAATGGAAGTAGCCTACCACTTCTGTCATGGGTGACAGCTGTAGGGAAGGAGGTGAAGGGTAGCACTGAATTCTATTTGGTGACCTCTGCTGGCTGTCATTGGAGTTTTCACTGAGTTCTTCATGGAGAAACCCAATGGGCTGACCATTTGACTTCTAGGATGGGGCTGACCTCTGACCTTTAGGATGGAGCTGCCTTTAAGTTTGCCCTTTCTCTTGCAGAAACTAGGCCAGAGAACTGTTGAGAGGAGCTCTATCTACCAACAAGCATTGTTCCATAGAGGATGATCCATGTAGCAAAGACAAGAGAAAGGAATATAGACACAGGGAAGGGAAGGAGACTTGAATTCCAGACTCTGTGGTCAGAGACATACGGTCCCCTGGGCCCTGTACAGCACCCCAGAGTGGCCCCTGGTGCATCAGTACCCTGGGGAGAAGGTACAGCTACAGATATTGTAGGTGCCTACTTAGGAGGCCTTGCTGGAGTTGAGTGTGTGCTGGTCTACCTGCAGGGGTCTCTGGGGTCCTAGGACATGAAGGACCTAAAGTCTCTTGCTCAGGACAGACAGGTATCTGTGCTGTGTCTGGGCCTCCTGGTGCCATTGCAGTGCCCCTCATCTTCCCTTGATATGGTCTGTCCCCACAGGGGCTGACTCACATAGACTTCCACTGGGGTGTGTGGGCCAGGAGAGGGGCTGCCCTCCACCTTCCTGTGTCAGGCTCAACCTCCTGCCACTGAAACAACCACACAGCATCCTGTAGGTGTGGAGGGAGAATGAGGGTCCTGCCATCCACAGCTCTGATCTCTCTGGAGGCCCTGGAAAGTGCAGCTGAATAGGTTAGCACTTAGAGCACCAGGTACTGACATCACAACAGGGGTTTCATATCAGATCTTGGAGGAAGCCTAGAGGGCTTCCTGGGGCCAGACCTTTCCTCCTCTAGTTCCTAAGAAAATGGAAATAATTTTCTTACTAGAAGGTAAAATGTGACACACACACACACACACACACACACACACACACACCACTCAGGACAAGGAAGCCCACATGCCTCTGATAGAAAGCCTGTTCACTTTCTCTGCAATTAAGCTCTTTCATGATTTTTCAATTTATTTGTGTCCTTCATAATGATTTGTTGTCCTGATGGGACTTTTCTGGAACTTCTTTCAATTTCATGTACATATTTCTGTACATAAATATGAATAAATCACACACCGCCATGCGCTTGATCCCTCTCACACCTCACAGGTGGTAGCTCCAGGCCCTTTCTGGTTTTCCTGTGTAACAAACTCCAGAGGATTGCTGGATGCATTGCAGCTTCTGCTCTGCGGGGTCTCACATGAAACTTTCACTCTCTCCTGACAAGCCAACCCTGACAGCATATTAAGAGGTGTGTACTTAAACATGGACTCCTAAAGGCCTCACATAAACATGTTCAATAAGCAAAAAAGAATGCTCTCAGAGACATGCAGGCCAATGGCTGGGCAGCCACCGTGTGTACTTCTAGCAGGAACTACCATGAATCTTTAAATTACGTGAACAATTAATCAAAGTGACTTTAAGACACAGCCATAGATCTTACAGAAAATCTAATAAAAATGGTGAGATAAGACACATGAAGTCCAACTGTATACTTTCACCTTGATTGATCCTGATTAATAACCATAATGTAGAATCCTTGGGCCTTCCTGGTAGGACTCTCTGTGTTTGTGGCTGGCGGACTTGTGTCCTCAGTGGCTCGGAGGGTGCGATGCTCACTTGCAGACCCTTTATTCTTCACCTCATTGGAGTACAGGTGATATTACTCCACTTACAGTGAAGCATGGTTTCCCCGAGACCCAAGAAACACAGGGAGCTTGGCTCTATGTGGGGGCAGAAGGTTGAAGGCAATGTGGGTGTTCTGCCTCACTCCTCTGTAGCAGATCTGCTCCTCAGTACCTGAGGTCTAACATACAAACAGGTAAATTCAAAGACCCAATGGGAACTCCTAAGCTTCACCATTATGGGGCAGGAAGAAAAGCATGGAGCAGAGCTGTGAACTGGAAACCTTGCTTTGTTTCAGCGATAAGGACTTCCATAAATACAAGTCTTGGTGCTGGAGTAGGGTGCCCACACTTGGTACACAAGTGCCTCTAAATAGTACTACTCTCGTTTAGTTCTAAGGGTGCCTACTGTGGTCAGTTCACAGGAACAGAGGTCCTGACCCCAGAGAAGGTGTGTTCCCATCCTTTCCCAGATCTCTACCTGCCCCAGCCAAGGCTTGTATAGGTGACAAGGACAAGAACACCAGGAGTGGGTACTAGGATGTCCTGAACCTTCATCTTGACCTCACATGAGAAAGTACATGGAAGGAAGAGAGCTATGCCAGGGAAAGGGAGTCCAGGCTGGGAACAGCCCTTATCTGAGCTGTACCAACCAAGGGAGCCTCAAACTGGACTCTGATTTCAAAGCTTCTGCCACTGATCTTTGTGGTTCAGGTGACATCCACTGTCACCCACTATGAGGTGAAGAAAGACACAGGTCTCCTTCTAGCTCTCCCACACAGGGGTGACATTTCTAGGAGGAAACACAGTGTAGTAAGGGAAGATCCAGGTACCAGGAGGAAGGGGGACAGAAGAGTGTTGCCAAGGAAGCCACATTTACTCACTAGCTGCCACTTCCACACACAGCAAGGCTGCATGCTGCTGCTTAAAGTTACAGGGTTCAAGAGCTGGTGGCTTGTGGCTTCAGGTATAACTTAGGACAGAGACTGTCAAAAGTCAGTTCTAGAGTCACCAAACTTAACCAGACCTCATGGTACATGTCTGTTATCCTTGCACTCCAGAGGCTGAGACAGGAGGATGTCCAGTTAGGAGCCTATCTGAACTGCACAGCAAGACTCACAGTCTCAAATCACTAGATAAATGCCACAAAAATATTTCTGGAGGGAGTAGAGGGAGAGGGGATAGCCTGGGAGTAAGGATGGAAGTAAATGAGAGTGAGAGGTGGGGAAAGGTAGAAAGGGACCAGGGGTGGGGAGGGAGCAGGGATGGTGTGGAGGAGGAACTGGAGGAGAGGAAAGGGGGAAGGAGAAAGTAGGAAGACTGGGGGGCATGAAAGACTGGGAGGGGAGGAGGGACTGAGGAGTGCTGGAGTCCAGCTTCCTCTGAGCAGCCTGCTCTTTCCACTTGTCTCTGGCCCTTTGATCACTGACTATTTAATGTTGTTTTTAATTATTGATTTTTTAAATTAATCTAATGGTCATAGGTAACAAAATAATAGGTCACAGAAATACTTTATGTCATTTATTGGCTACTGTTTTAGATTCTGTTTTTGTGATTGAGTCCCTCTATTCTGCCCAACTCCGTGCCCTGTCTCCCTCACCTTACAGGAGGCAAAGTTAAACCTAGGAATGCCATGACACCTAAAAGAAAATATTACAGCAAGAAGACACACAGAGTCCTAAAGGAAACATGACCCAAATCTCAAAGGACTGAGGCAAATGGGCCCTCAGGTACACCTTCTTCCGATGACCCAGCAATGAACTCCCTTGTGTGGAAGCCAGAGGTGGGGGATGGAGGGCGCAGAGCTGGGTAGGCTTGCGGGCTGGAGACCACTGTCCACTCTCATGGGCTGCATTCAGTTTGCATCAGATGTATTTGTCCTCAGGGCAGAACCCAATAAAACCCAGGGAAAGTCAATCAATAGCGAATTATGGCACCAACTTGGAAATGCCTTTCCCGAATCTCCCATCAGCGGGGTTGGAGTGGGCTCAATCGCTGCACTGGCTGACAGAATGATAAGCGGCAGTAATTTGCCTTAAAAACCTTAATGAGTGGATCATCGCATGGAGGAAAGGGAAGCAGACCGGGGTCCCACGGGCCCGCGCCACGCTCGGCTGTGCAGTAAGCAGACAGCCACAGTGACATCGCAGCCTGGGCTCCCCAGATGCAAACCCTCGCCCCTCGCTTCCAGAGGTAATGAGGAGGTAATGAGGCTTGGCCTTGGCGCAGGCCCTTCCTCCCACCAGCTCCCCCGAGGCCCAGGCCTCAGCAAGAGAAAAGTGGGGAAGTCAGGCCTCGCCAAGCCATCCCTTCCCTGGCGGAAGAAGGTTCCAAGATACCCTCCGTGACACTAGCAGACACCTCCTCGACACTGGTAGACGCGGCCAGGCTGTTCGGTGTTTAATTTGGTTTGATGGAACTGTGACGACTGGGGCCAGCACCTCCCTCCAGCTCTGCGCTCCTCCTAGCCTCTTCCTTCGTTTGCCTGAACTGAGGTCTCAGTGATAAAACCCCGGAAAGGTGGGCAGTGCTAGGCTGTTTGGAGAGCATCAGCTTAATTTGAGTTGAAAGGTCTTTGTTGTAAGTCGGCGGAGGGAGGGGCCTGGGGACTTCAGCGAGTGTTTTGCTGGCAAGCTTGTTGAGATATGACTGCCTTTGTTGTGGTAATCTGAAATTAATTTGCACTTGAACCCAGCTTTCTTCTGGGCTCAATTTAAACACTGTTATAATTATGCACCCTGCATGAAATTGAGAACAGACCAGGATACACAAAGCTGAGTATATGAATTCCCCAGGTAGGAGGCGCCTCCCCCTCCTCTTATCTCACAAGGTAATAAAACAAAATGTTCTGGGGGCCCACGCTTAAGAGAGAGGTACTTGCCTGAGGGGGACACAGTTAATCAGCCATCTACACGCTGTACTGGGCGCGTTCACAGTGGGTCAATCGCTTCCTTTCAAAGTGATGTTAAACTTTCGCTAATACTAGTTGATTTGTAGCGTGCTTGTCATATTTTTAAAGTGAAAATGGTGTGTTTCCTTGCATATCACTGATCCTCATCTGAGGGGCTTCTTCCTGAGCCTCCATTTTCTCAGGTTCCTTTCAGCTGTGAGACACCACCCCCTCCCCACACCCGCAGCTGATTTTCCCAGCACCTTTCTGGATCAGCTTCTTATCAGCATTCTTGTAGCTTTAACCCAGATTAGTATTTTTGGTGAGGGATCTCATTAGCTCCTTCAAGCCCATCTGCTTTGTGACTGACTTTGGCATTGTAATGCAAGGAGGGTGAAGCGCCCAATTCCTCTTCAAATCAACCCTTCAGCTTAAAAGGAGGAACTCATTCCTCCCTAAGAAAACCCTTCTAAAACTCAGGAGTACGTGTGAGCTCTGCCTATCAAAAGAAATGCCAGAGTGGGCAGGGCAGAGCGGGGAAGGCTGTGGGAGCCAGGCCAGGAGACCTGTGAATTTATACCAGCTGGTCACTGGCTCACCCCAGCAACTCCACCCCAACATCCCATTGTCCCACATCACTCACCCCAAGCCATGGTTCCTTAAACCATCATGGCTCTTTAAACTATCATCTGCATTGTCTGTGGCATAGAAGGACTTGAACTCCACTTTTGCATAAACAGAGAATGCATGGTGTCCTCTGCGAGCCAGGGACGGAGATCTGAGGAAGAAGTCTGGCCACACGAAGGCATGAGCTTAGCAAGGAAGGTTCCAGAGGCTGCTCAGGGTTTGTCAATGACAACATCAGATGCTGCCCATACTTAGAAGTAAAATCCTCAAGAATAAAAGCATTTAGATGCTTCAAAAATAAAGTATCCCCCCTCTTAAAAAGGATCTTTAATCTGTCACTCAGAGAGGAATGTGAGCAGTAGATGTATTTGACTATGCTCACTGGGCACACATTTATTTTGGAGAAGTCCATGAGTAAGCCATGCAATGGTTTTTAGGGAGCAATATGCTTTGGTGGAATGCTTTGCCATCCCAGGGTTCTGTGTGGATTCATGGTTTGGGGGAAATGAAGAACTCCCTACTCTAAGGCTACAGTGGCAACAGGGCTGCATTATTTACTATTTCCCCGCACATAGGGGTGGGGAGGACACACATATGTCAGCTTTATGCCCTGTAATCACTTTGCTCAGGATATTATTTCAAACAAACTTCTTGAGCCAAGCTTCAGATTTCACTGGCTGTTCCAGAAGGACAGGCTTACCCAGTCAGCCCTGGTGTCCAGGGAGGTAGCTAGCTAGCTAGTAGCCAAGGTGCCTCAGGCAGGTGTGTGCTGGCACTCTGTGAGGGAGAGAGTTGTCCTATAGAGACATGAGTGTACCACACAACCCTGGCACCTCTTATAGCACTATACAGGTGACCTGAGACCCCATAATGACGCCGAGGAAGGTTAGACCTGATCGTACAGGGGACCGGAGGGTGGCATTGGGGTAGACAGCAGCAAGCCTAAGTTCTATAGGGAGCATGTGTGTCCCTGTGTCCTGAAAGGGCCCTAAGATCAATAAACTAAGAACACCTAAGACATGCAGGGCCCCAGGTGCCATGGAGAATGTGAGGGAGGGCCAAGTGGCTGCTGGTGCCCAGGAGTTTTTGTTTCACTGTCTAAGGTCTCTCTCTTTCTCCCTCCCCCTCCTCCTTTCTAGCCCTCTGCTCACCTCTTTCCTCTTCTCCACCCCTTCTCCCCTCCTCCTCTGGGCCTTATCTCTGAGCACTCAATCATGCTGTGTGCATCCCCATTGCTCCTTGACAAACAGCCAGGGCCAAACAACCTTCCACACACAAAGCAGGGAACAGCCTCTCCCAGGATGGCACCCTGATCTCATTATTGATTATCTGCTTCCTTAGGTTTTGTTTCCGGAAAGTTTGATATGGGGCAACAGAGGTGACAAAAGATTGGCAGGGGCCCTGGGAGCTAAGTGGCCAGTGTTAGATCAGCAGCAGATGGAAGGGTGTTGGGCAAAAGCCACAGACACATCTTGACTTCATCTCTGGCGCCCTTATCTCAAATCTGTTTGAGCTCTCCCGGGCAATTTACTATCCTTGTCCTTGATTTTATCTGCTAAATGTTCCCCTGTGAAGAACTACTTTTTGAATGATGAATCAGCACCTCCCCCCCCCCCCTTTTTTTAAAGAGAGCACAAAGCTTCAGTGTGAATATAGCTGCCCTAGATGCCTAAGGAGCCTGCCCAGGTAATGCTTTCCTGGGAAGACCCTTGTCCTGTCGGTTCATCTCAGCTGCTGTAGCTGACTTAGCGTGCACAGGGAGGAACCTGTGTGGAGCTCACCTCATACACTCAGTCCTGCAGGGGCACAAGGTTCTGAGACACCACCTGGGAAAGAAGCCTGCAGTTGTCTCTTCCTCTTGAAGTCCGGTGGCCTCTGCTGATGGGCGTTTGCGACTCCATGGAGGCTAGGCTTGCTGTGGAGCCTGTTCTGCTGGAGTTATTCAGTCCAGGGCCTCCTGACCAGCATGCTGCTCAAGTACAGTTTGTCTTTCTCAAGGATTTCCATGCCCTCCTATTTCCTCACTCCTGATCTCCTGTGGCACTTAATCTTGTCCACTTGACCAGATCTAGGATCAGCTAAGAGACCCCCCTCTGGGCAGGTCTGTAAGAGTATTTGGAAGGATTGACTGAGGCAGCTAGAGCTTCCCAAGAATGGACATCTTTGAGTAGAGGTGGTGTAGATATAAGGAAACCAGAGGAAAAAACATTTGCTTTGACCTGCTTGCTTTCTTTCCCTGCTGGTGAATGTATCTACTAGGACGCTGCTGCTGCTGCTGCTGCTGCTGCTGCTGCTGCTGCTGCTGCTGCTGCTGCTGCTCCTGTCCTTCACTGACACTAGAACTCAGTTTCTTTGACATTCCAGGAATTCTCTCAGATTTCCTAGCTAGGTCAGAACTGCTAAGGCTTCTATCCTTGTGTTCTGAGCAGCTCCAGTACCCATTGCCGGACCCAAAAGCTGTAAAACATTTTAAAATACCGTCTTTGTAACAAGTATCTGTTCTATCAATTGTCTGATTCTCTAGCAGACCCCAGCTAACACACAGTCCTAATGAAGACAGCTCAGGTGAGGTGGACATGGGGTTGTGTAAGTGAGCTACCTTTAGTGATGACCTCTGGACAGTCTTAGCTGTGACTTAGGTTGTCTTGGTGCTCACATTATCCACACATGTTCCATTCCTCTGAGGTCATGGAAGAATGGACAAACCTAACGCCTCTTCAATGTTAGCCATCAGCACCAGCCTTAAGGTCATCAGGGGCAGGAGCACAGACCTCACAGGCCTTCCGTCTTCTCTTCAGACACACTGGAGGTTAAACCATGCATGTGCAGAAGGTGATTTGGGGTATGGGTGTTGCAGCTAGGAAGTGGTTTGGGGTAATGATGTTGTGGTATCTGCAGGTTCTTCTTGCTGGACAAGGTCACATAAATTTGCTTGCAGGACCCTTGCAGGTACAGTGCGGAATGCAGCCCATGACCTTGAATGAGGATATGTACAAGTGTCTGTTTAACTTGGGGAGTGCAGCTGAGAGAAGATCTCTTATTCTCAGAGCTTGAACCTCCACCATCTAATTTTCACCATGAGGAGGTTTACAGTGAAGTCCCTGCAGTGTGTGAATGGCAGCATGTTCCAACCAGGCCTCTGGGGCCCTAAGTAGGAGGTTCAGCCTTAGCTCCTCCTCTTCTCCTCAGCTTCCCCAAACCCACTGTGGGGAGCCTGTTAGACCTATGTCCAAGTCCAGACCTTGAGTCTTCCTACTCCCCCACTCTACTGCATATACACAGGCACCTATCCCTGCTCTTGTGAGTCCGTTCTCCAGGGCAGTCACAGGGCTCTAAGGACATGGCATGAAAGTCCTTCTTTGGCTCTTAGCCACCCTCCCGTGTATTACAGGACCTGAAGTAAAAATTCTTACAGACCTTCAGTGTTCTTCAAAGCTGCTAATGCCTCCTCACTGGCCCTTTTACTGGACCCTTTCAGCATCTGCTTGTCCAAGGACCTTCTGGACTGGTTGAAAAGCCCTCTCAAAACCAGGGGTCATATCCTTCAGCTGCTTAGAGAAACACCTTCCCTGCTTCTACCCAGCCATACTTTATCTGATTATACAATGCAATCCCAGGGGATCAGCTGATTTTCCCAGGACTGCCCCTTTCCTCTACAAAGTAGGAGATAATCTCTTCTAGCGCATCTCTGGTATACAGTCATGGAGAGACTAACACACATCAGGGTGTGTAGTGTGTACCTTCCCTTGGAAAAAAAGGAGCAGCAGAGAATTCACCAAGTCCAGGACTGTGCTCCTGACCATGATAACCTGAGATGATGCTCTTCTCTTTGCCCCTCAGACTCCCAGTGTACATCAGAAACACCAGAAAGTTGAAGGGCATTGTGCTTGGTGAGAACCCTTCACTAATGTTTTGAGGGGCTGACCAACAGAAATCTCTGTACAGGAAAATGCTCTAAGAAGTATGAAACAGCTTCCAGCAGAGGCCTAAGAAGTGTGGCCTAACAAGCCAACCCAACTTCCCTGAGCTTGGCATCAGCATCACATGCAGTCACTGCTGCTTGCTGCCTGCCTCCTGACTTTGCTTCTTCTGGGGAGGGTTCAGGGCTAACAGGTGTCTTCTGTAAAAGCAATACATTCTTAGCCTAAGTGTGGTATCACTGACAGGGGTAAAGGGCACAGGAAGGAGACTCCAGACAGAAGCACACATGCTATTCTTCCTTTGGGAAGTGAGGGACATGGTTTTGCCAAGGATGATGGCAGGATGCACGCCTGTGGCCTTAATGGACATCTGGAGGGTCACATTTGAGATAAGAGTCTCAAGGTGGAGCATCACCACATGCAGAGGTGACCATCAGCCCTACCTCCAAACAGATAAGACCTTCAGACAGCGTAGCTTACTCTTCTTTAGGTGACTTGGATACCTGAGTAAGATGGTCTGTATTCTATTTGCTTGAAAGAGTCAGGAAATCATTGGAATCAGAGAGCATAGAAGCAATGACGGATGTTAGAACCCCTTATGGAACAAACAAGAAAAACTAATATCCCTCTTAGAAGCAACAGTGACCCCCAAGCCCCCTCTCCAAAGAAATAAGAGATTGGAATACTTCCAGATGCAACAGTTGCTGGAATGCCAATAGCGATGGGCACACAGGTGGGTCTTAGACACCTGCTTGCTACCATGCCACACAGCATAGATGGAGGACATCACCCAGGAGCCTGCCAGCTGCATGGCCAGCCTGCCATGGGAGCCACCACAGTGTGCAAGTATGTGGTGGACAGATGGGAGAGAAAGAGAAATGGAACAGTCTGAGCATTGTGAAGAGAGATTCAACTGGAGATGTGAGGGTGGAGAGGAATGGACTGTTGTGAGTGGGCAGCCCTGCCACCTGGAGCCATGGTGAGGCTCCTTCCACTGAGGGCCATGTCTGGTTTCATGGATACACATGGCTGCAGGGGTCTGTGTCAAAGTCTGTGGCTCATGTCATTAGAGAACAGGACAACCCTGGTCATGGCAGCTACTGGGGACCATGTGGATGTCCAAAGGCTGTGCAGAATTGGCCCCATCTCTCACTGGCTGCATTGCTCTGGAAAGCTGGATTCACTTCTCACAGGCAGCAGCACTGGACCCTGTACCTTGCCTGGGCAGCACAGTGGAGCTGGCCCTGGTGGCAGGGTGTGAGTGAGCTGGACCTGAGGGCATGAGTATGGGGGAGCTGACCCCACCACCTGCTGTGAGGGAGCTGGGCTGAGGGGAATACTTTCTGCCCCCTTACCTCTTGCTACCTGTGGCAATTTTGAGGACTGACCCTAGGGTCATGAGACCAGGTGAGCTAGTCCTGCTCCTACTGGCTATGGCATTCAGGAAAGTGGGTCCTGCACCTTGACTGGACAGCACAGTAGGGATAGCTCTGGTCAATGGGGCATGGGTGAGCCAGCCCTGAGGATGACAGTGAGGGAGATCTGGCCTCCTCATAGCTGAGTAGTTGTAGGACCAACTCTTTAGCCCCACCTGTGATAGTCAGGAGAGCTGGCCTTGATGGCATGAGAGCAGGAGAGCTAGCCCTGCCACCTCACTGGGTATAACACTTGGGAGAGGAGCTCCTGAAACACAGTAGAGCTGGTCCTGATATGAGAAGGCACAGGATATGAGATTGGGGAGAAGGGGCTCAACCCCTTTAAGGCTGCAGCACTTGAGAGAGTGGGCCCTAAGCCTTGGCTGGGCAGCAGAGCGGAGCACTGGAGGTGTGGGTGTGGCTGAGCCACCCTATCCCCATGGGCATGAGAGCAGAAAAGATGACTTTGCCTCTTGCCTAATGGGTGGCCCATCAGGACTAGAGCTGGGGAGCTTGCCCTGGTGGTGCTGAGAAGGGAGAGCCTGCAGGATTATCAACTAGGCTACTACCTAGGCCCAAATCCAGGGTTCTGAGTTGGCTCACCTCCAAAACTATATCACCTGCGAAGGGTTGGGACTTGTGACAGGGCCAGTCCTGCTGATCCAAAGTTGCAGGATTTTCATGATACAGGTCAACAACAGGATAACTTGGTGGAGTCCTGGTGAGGGTCCAATACTGATGTTGTCACAGAGGCCAGAGACCTAGAACCAGACCAATGACTCAGTGCAATTGACACTTTCAAGTGAAGATGTATGGACAGAGGAATGTACTGTGTGACACAACTGTGACACACTACAGCTTCCATGATGAGACGTTTGTTCCATGCTTTGTTTTGTTTGTTTGTGTGCATGCAGGTCTTTTATTTTAGGGGGAGGTTGCAACAATGAATGGTAGATACAAGCAGATGGGGAGATGAGCAGGACTGGGGTGTGTGATGTTTGTTCATGAAACAAAGAATCAATAAAATGTTTAAAAATAATAAAAAATCTTTTAAATTTATTATTTGAAATTCAATTGAAAGATAATTATGTCGTCTCTCTCCTTCCTGCTCTCCCTCACCTCCCTCCTACTCTTCCTAACTCTACCTCCTCATTCCCCCATGCACTGCATTCTTTTCTTTCACCATTGATGTTATGTGAACATAGAAACAAATCAACCTTTAAATACAACCTGCTGAATCCAGGCAGTATTGCTTGTCTGAATAGTTTTCTAGAGCTGATGACTTGATACCAGAGAACTGAACAGGGTACTCAGATCTGGAAGAGACTGACTCTCCCTCTCAGCAGTTGTTACTGGCTTGTAGTTTTTTGTTTTTTGTTTGTTTGTTTGTTTGTTTGTTTGATCTAGAGGTGGGCCCTGTGATTCTCTGCAACTGTGTTGAGATGCCAGCAGTACCTTCCAGAAGGGCCTGTGGAACCTCAGCCAACTGTCCATGCTGCCATGAGGCTTCTGAGTACAGGACACACAGCTCTGCCCTTTGTCAGTCAGATCCCAGGAGAGCAGCATGGTGGGGACAAAGTGCTTCTTGTTCTACCAAGCAGCAAAAGGGGGGATTTCACTCAAAGAGCCCGGTACATCCCAGAACTGCATGGCTTTCACTTGGACTCAATTTCTCACTTTGAGAAAACTTTTCTTTTCTGAGGAGACCATGTGACTGACCTTCTTGCCACCTTTGCACTTTCAGTGATCATCTTGAGTAAAGACTTCTGCATCTGGTCATGCCATGTGCCTCCAGGTCCCTCCAGAGCCGGCTGCCCTTCCCAGAGACTCCAGCTGAGAATGAGCTCAGTTCTTGGTATTCTTAACCAGTCGCTGGCAATTCATTAGTATTTAAATTTATGCTAATTTCATCAAGGTGTGAAAAGATCTTTTTCTTGCATATACATGAAAGAACCATATTACTATTCAACTAGCTTTCCCCCACCTCTTTTTTTTTTTAACCCAAGAAAAGCTTGTCTTCACCTAACAAAAGACAAAGCAGAAATAAAAAAGCACAATGCAGAGAGAATGGAAAGTGAGTTTTTAATCTCACACCTGTGGAGACCAATAATCACTGGAGAAAGGACCCTTTAATGAGTGTGAGTAGTGAGAGGAGGGGCACCTGGAATCCCAGCTCTTTGAAGAGCACCCTAAAATGCCATTTGCTTGTTTACTCAGGCGTCATTACCACGACATGATAAGATGCTGCATGGCTGCTACCCACATGTTCAGCCTGAGCACCTCAGTGTGTCCTCAATACTGGCCCAGCACCTACAATTGCGTTCTCAGCACAACATCAGGGTGAAGCAGAGCACCCTCGGCCACTCTGAACAGCCTTGCCCCCTGAGACCCCGCCACTTCCCCTGACTAAGGAATCCCAGTCCACATTGTTTCCGACCCCTCCTCCAATACTCAGAGAGGCCATCATTAGGCCTCATCTTCCACCCTCCTAGTCATGCAGTTCAGTAATGTTAGGTTGGCCTGTGTGTCTGTCTGATGGCAGATTGCCCTGCTGCTGTATAGATTTACTGTCATTGTGTATGCTGCCCACATTTGACAGAGGCCACATGAAGTGCAGTGACAGGGCTGGGGTTAAGTATTCCTGCCTCTTGGATTCCCGGGCAGGCAGGACAAGCTGATACCTCACCACACTGATACCGATGACAGGTGGATCTTAGTGTCACTGTCCTGGCAGTCAGCCTCACCTTACCACGATAAGGCAGTCACTCCCACCTCTTCCTGTAGAAGATTCTACAGGATCTTTTTCTTTTGATGGGGAAGGGGAAAAAAAAATCTAGGATTCAATCCCCAAGCCTAATTGATTTTAATCCTTTGGGTGATAAACATACCAGCTGCCCCCTTCTAAAATTAATTTTTTGTATGTATAAGTGTTTTGCCTGTGTATATGCACTGTGTGTGTGCAAATGTCTGAGGTCAGAAAAGGGTGGGTGTCAGATCCCCTGGAACTGGAGTTAGGAGTGGTTGTGAGCCATCACATTGGTGCCCAGGATGGAAACCCAGTCCTCTGCAAAGGCAGTAAGTGCCCTTAATTGCTGAGCTATTTCTCCAGCTAATTTCAGTGGAGAAAAACTTTTTCTGAAAAAGAGCTTTCAATTTTGTGGTGTAAAAGCCAAACTTTCTTTTTATTTTTGCTTTTATGTTTGTTTGTTTGTTCCCTTGTTTTCAACATTAGTTTTTAATTTTTCAGTTCGTTTTAGTCCAGACTGACCTGGAACTTGAGGTGACCTTTGCCTCAGTCATCCAGGGTATTGGGATTATACATGTGATTTTTATTAATTGTTTCAGTTAGTACACAAAACCATGACACTCAGCATGAGCCTTTCATACACGTCTTTCTCATATTCTCTTCTCCACTGTGTGTTCCCCAACCCCTGAACCCTCCACCCCCAACAGCTCCTTTCTGCTTGTCAAAATCTGCACTAGGTCTACATTCTGCTATGAGAGAAATACACCATCTATTTGTCTTTTTTTCCTGTACCTACACTCTTCTGTTACTCTCCTCCCTCTCTTTGATCACCTTCCTCCTCCCTCAGGGATCCCTTTCATTTCATGTCCTGTTTGTATAATTCGGAATCTGCATATGAGAGAAAAAAAATGAAATGTTTGTCTTTTTGAGTCAGGCTTATTTCTCCTAGCAAAATAATCCATCAATTTTTCTGCAAATGTGATTTCATTCTTCTTTATGGCTGTGTAGAATTCCATCCTGTCTATGTGCCACTTTTTCTTCATTCATTCATCCATTCATGTGCATTCAGCCTGGTACCCAGGAGTGGTAAAGCTGGGTCATATGATGGGTCTAGTTTTAGTGTGAAAGTAATCTGTGTTATTGTTCATTTGGTACAATCCAGAGTCATCTGGGGATGCAGCCTTAATGAGGAACTGTGTATTAGGTTGGCTTGTGTGCAAGTGTGTGTGGTTTTCTTAACTGGCTTAATTGAGGTGTGAAGACTGTGGTGCCCCAAATGTGGGCAGCTCTGTGTCCTGGGGTGGAGAAAGCTACCTGAGCACTAGCCTGCATATGTTACCTCATTGTTCCCCTGTTCTTGACATTCTTCCCGTTTGCTTTAGACTCCTGCCTCCTTCACCTATCCACAAACATGGCCTATATTTGAAATTATGAGCCAAATGCGCCCTTTCTTTCCCTTAAGTTACTTTTGTGGGGGCAGTCTATCACAAGAGGAAAGAAAGCAGAGACAACACCTTCCTTCACTAGAAAGATATTTCAAGTAAGAATATTAAGATTACAATGACTCGAGGCCGGTGCTTCTATGGCCTTGAGTGGCCTTGCTCCTTTCTCCATGTAAGCCTGGGAGACTACAAACTTGAGTTCTCCTGTGACCTGATGACCTAGAGCTTTTCCTTATGCCTGCCATTCTATTCAGAGCACACCAGGGGCTCTCATTTAGGGCCCTTAGCAACACTCTGAGATATACATCCAAAAGCCACCAACACCACATGAATAGTCATGGTGTTAATCCCAATTAGTTAATTAATCTCTAGTGTCAACTTGATGAGGTCTAGAATCACTGGGAAGATAGGTTTCTTGGCAGCCTTGTGAAGGATTATCCTGATTAGCGTAATTTAGGCAGGAGACCTGCCCACTGTGGGTGGGAGCATTTCCTGGGAATTCTGGAAGTTTTGAAAAGGAGACACTGAACTGCGTACTGAACTGCTGTCTGACTGCCTCAGACTTCCTCCTGCAGGACTGGTCCACCTCTGCGGATTCTACTTTTCAACTGTGAGCCAGAGCGAGCCCTTTGTCCCTTAAAATATTTTTATCACACTAACAAAAGAAGTAACTAAATTAGATAATTAATCTGTACTCTTTCCCAAAGCCCACACCGATGCTGGGGTGTGTCTTATTCTTCCCTGATACCCCTCTTTTTAGTAACCCCCAAGTTCAAATCTACATTAAAATCTATTCCTAGTAAACTCCTCTTGATTGCCATCAGCCCTGTTGAAAGAACTTCTTTTCTGGACAACATTTGTTGTCCTTTGTTTTCTTGGTGACAGCCATTCTGACTGAGGTAATACAGAATCTCAAATTACTTTTAATTGTACTTCTCTAATGGCTAAGAATGTTGAACACTTCTTCAAATACTTATTGCCTTCTCCTGTCTCTTCTTCTAAGAACTGTCTAATGGACTGTGCAACTTGATGTTTGCCTGTTTAGCTTTTTCAGTTTTAATGGATCACAGATATTAGTCTCCTGTTAGAAGCATACTTGACAATTCTTTTTTCCACATGGAAAGATGGTATGAGTGTGATTAAAGGCCATTTCAGGAATTGTCTGGAAAGCTAAGCATTGAACCTTTCAGATGTATGTAGTTGATAAACAAATATTTGCTATTTTGTAGGATGCCCCTTCACTCTGTTGCCTATTTCTTTTGCTGTAGGGAAGCTTTATGCAATGCTAGTGGTTGGGTGTGGGGATTACTTCCTAGACTTAGGAAGTTACTGTTCTGTTGTTAGAAGCAGGGTCTTGTTGGGACAGCCTGGAACACAACACATAGTTTAGGCTCCAGGTGAACTTACCTATAATCCTACTATCTCTGTGTGCCTTAGCCACAACACCTAGCTTGATAACACACAATGAGAATGAGAAAGAGAGGGAGAAAAA